>NC_092244.1:6851381-7213881 GCF_036320965.1 Panulirus ornatus | reverse complement strand
GCTATAGTGACGATGGTTGGTGTTCAGTTGAAAATTCAAATGCCAAAATCACAGGTTCGATCGAGACAGGGCGAGGGGGTAACACCTCGGAGGGAGCGCGCCCTAAATGTTCCGACAGTTGGTATTAGTAGCAGACCATAACTGATGGTAGTAGTGGCGGTGGTGGTGGTTGGCAACCAAGCGGGAAGGTCAGCCGGGATGGTGCTGATTATGGTGACAGTCCTCTTTGCCTGAAAGCAGGGTGGTGATGGAAGTAGTGGTAAGGAAGAGAGTGAAGCAGGAAGCATGACCAAGATGATGATGAGAGTTATGATGGATCACGGATGGCTAGAGATGTTAGCGTTGGCAGCGGAGTTGCAGGGTTGGCCAAGGTGGTGATAGTGAAGCAGGGTGGTGGTGGCAGTGAAGCAATAGGGATGGCCAGGGTGGTAGTGGCAGTGAAGCAGTAGGGATGGCCAGGGTGGTAGTGGCAGTGAAGCAGTAGGGATGGCCAGGGTGGTGGTGGCAGTGAGGCAGTAGGGATGGCCAGGGTGGTAGTGGCAGTGAAGCAGTAGGGATGGCCAGGGTGGTGGTGGCAGTGAAGCAGTAGGGATGGCCAGGGTGGTGGTGGCAGTGAAGCAGTAGGGATGGCCAGGGTGGTGGTGGCAGTGAAGCAGTAGGGATGGCCAGGGTGGTGGTGGCAGTGAAGCAGTAGGGATGGCCAGGGTGGTGGTGGCAGTGAAGCAGTAGGGATGGCCAGGGTGGTGGTAATAGTGATGAAGCAGCAAAGAAGGCCAAGGTGTTGATGGTGGTTAAAGCTGTGGGTGATGGCAAGGATAGTGGAGGTGGTAAAGCAGAAGGGATGGCCAAGGTAATGATAATGATGGTGAAGCAGCAGGGATGGCCAGGGAGCTGGAAGAGGTGAGGCAGTAAAGACAGCAAGGGTCATGATGATGATGGCGAAGCAGGAGGGATGGCCAGAGCAATGATGGCCGTGAAACAGAAGGGATGGCCAGGGTAGTGGTGAAACACTTCATGATCAGGTGTGTGATGATAACATAGCCAGGTGTGATCATGACCAGGTGCCATCATTACATTTCAAAAATGTCTGATGATTACGTGACCAGGTGCGTGAACATTACGTGACCAAAGGGTGATCATTACAAGACCAGGTGTATGATCATATGACCAGGTGTATGATCATTACATATCCATGTGAGTGATCATTACATAACCAGGTGCGTGGTCATTACGTGAACTAGTATGTAATAAACAAATGACAACGTGTGTCATCATCACATGACCTACCCAGGAAGGTGATGGTAGTGAAGCAGTAGGGATGGCCAGGGTGGTGGTGAAGCAACAGGTATGGCCAGGGTGGTGGTGAAGCAGCTGGCCTAGGGGTAGCCATGGTGGTGAAGCAGTAGGTATGGCCAGGGTGGTGATGGTGTGGGAAGCAGCAAGAATGGCCAAAGAGGAAGTGGTAGTGAAGCAGTAGGGATGGCGTGCGTGGTGATGGCGATGGACATGAAGCAGGGGTAAATGGCATGGGTCGTGTGATGATGGCCATGGTTTGGGGCGAATCTTTAGGAAGGGCTTGGGTGGTGATGGTGGTGAGACAGTTGGGATGGGGATGGCCAGGATAATGGTGGTAGTGAGACCAAGGTGATGGTAAAAGTGAAGCAGGGTGGTGGTGATGGCGGTACTGAGGTCGGATGAGGCCAGGGAGATGGTGATAGTGGTAGGCCGGGGTAATAGTGATAATGGTAAGCCGAGTGAGGCCTGGGTGGTGGTGATAGTGACAGGCCGAGTGAGGCCAGGGTGGTGGTGATAGTGACAGGCCGAGTGAGGCCAGGGTGGTGGTGAAAGTGGTGAGGCCGGGTGAGGCCAGGGTGGTAATGATGGTGGTTGTGAGGCAGGGTGATGCCAGGGTGGTGGTGATGGTAGTAGTGAGGCTGAGTGAGACCTGGGTGGTGGTAATAGGGAAGTGAGGCCAGGATGGAGTGATGGAAGGAGTAGATAGGATGGTGGTGAGGCCAGGGTGGTGGTGATGGAGAGGGTCGGGTAAGGGCAGGGTGGGGGTGAGGTCGGGTAAGGGCAGTGTGGTGGTGGTGGTGATAGAGAACTGGGTTGAGGACTGAATGGGGCCACGGTGGTGATGGTAGTGAAGCCTGAGTGGCGATCGCGGTGTGGTGTGAAGATGGGTGAGGCCTGGGTGATGACGGTGAAGCTTGAAAGGTGGTGATGATGGTGAAGGTAGGTGAAGCCTGGGCGGTGGCGCCAAGTGAAAACAGGGCGGATGTGGTGATGAGGCTGGGTGAAGCCTGGGCGGTGGTGGTGAGGCCAGGGTGTTGGTGATAGTGGTGGTGGGGCCGAGAACGTGATGGGGGGTGGTGCTCATTGTGAGGCTGGATGGTGATGGTGCTGATAGTGGAGCTAGGGTGTTGATGGTGGGAGTGGAAGTGGGGCCGAGGGGGGGGGGCGACACTGGGGCTGGGTGGAGGTCGTAGTAGGGGCCAGGGATGTGTTAATAGTGGTAGTGGGGCTGGGACTGTGGTGGCGATAGGGAGCCTAGGGTGGTGGTGGTGATGGTGGGAGTAAGGTCGGGATGAAGGTTTTGGTGGTGTTAGTTTTGGTGGGGATGTGGAGATTGTGGGGCCGCGTAGCGGTGGAGGTTGTGGGGACGGGTAGCGGTGGAGGTTGTGGGGTGATGGTGGTAGGGTGGTGGTGGTGGGGCCGGAGTGGAAGTGGTAGTGGTGGAGTTGTGGTTGTGGTGGTGGTAATGGTGCCTAGGTGGTGGTGGTAGATGGGCAGCGTGAGGTATGAGCGTGACCAACCACCGCTCCCAGTCACGATCTTCGCTTCCCACAGCACCAGTTCTTATTTTCTATCTTTAGCCCTTTAGCTTTCAATGCCTTCCTTCCATCTTCATTTCTGAAATTCAGTGACTTCCATCTTCTTTCCTGTCACATGGATTGTTCTGCCGATATTCTAACGGCGTGGCACAAACAGGGAAAAACCGTAAACATTTGAAGGCGAGTTCCCAGTAAACTGTTGGTGTAGCCAGAGGCGGCGGCGGAGGAAGTGGTATCCATGTCTGAGGTCCTCCTCCAATATGAGGGTGAAACGTGTCACGCTGGTTCTCCTTACTCTACACTCTGTGCATGCCCTCGCTATCACATGACTAACACGATTATGCTCCACGTAAAACAGAGACGGTAAAACTGAGTGAGGCACGAGGAGGACTTCACCTTGAGAACACAGCTCTAGGCAGTTCCCAGCCTCCCTTCACCAGGACCCAGGGTATGGAACACAATGTTACTGCTTCCGAAGTCCCGATGTGTATGACGGAGAATGGCGTCACTTCAGCAAGACTGTCTGGACTAAGTGGTGCGTGTCGCCAGCCAGGACAGAGGAGGGCTGTGGTGAGTCCTTGCAAGCCACGAGGATGGAATGAGGACTAATACATCAGTGGGTCCTCGCCAGCAACGGGGACAAATCAAGGACTGTAGTGTTGGTAAGTCCTCGCCAGACACGAGGAGTGTAGTGTTGATGGATCCTCGCCAGCCAAGAGGACAGATTGAGGACAATGGTGTTAATGGGTCCTTGCCAGCCACGAAGCCAGGGTGAAGACTGTTGGTGGGTCCTCGCCAGCCAGCCAGCGCTGCTTGTGCTCTTGTCTCTCCCACGTAGCCTCACAGTCAAGGAGAATGCTGGCCAGAGCATGACACACAGGTGTGGACTTGACTAGTTACCTTACATGCAAACTTCTGAGAGCAAGGCAGTGTTAAATGCACAAGGAGCATCCTTGTTTTTGAAAAGGCATCACAGGAGTTGGTGGGGCACCACATCTCTCTGCAGACACTATGTTTACCACGGTGTCTGTTAAGCCCCTTTAAGCACGACGGTGCAATCCCAGAGCACAATGGCACGAGCAATGAATATGATGACCTAACCCCAGAGGGTTAGGTCAAAGGCCAGGCCAAGGGTTGTACCGTCGTGTTCAAGACTCATGCCGTTGTGCTTAAAGAGTGAAGGTCCATCAGCCATCACTGATGGTTGGTGTCAAACACCAGGTATCAGAACTGATGCAGTGATGTTTCCGCAGTTCAAAAACCACTGACGTTGCCAGTATTAGCTTAAAAAAAAAAAAAAGCCTAGTTTCACCCTCACTGCACGAAGCTCTAAGTCTCATCTAAAATTTTTGTTTGCAGTTCGTGTAGCAAGTCTATCTGCTGGGAATGGTCGCCCCTGCCCTTTACCTCAATACGGCAGCATCCCAACTGCATAAATCAATCCCCATGAAAGGCGCATGTCTGTATGCGTTTGATCCACCCCATGGAAATGAGGATGTATGTAAGGACAAAAAAAATATCCACTAAAACTTCCCGGAACAATTTTTCCCATTTTTCGTTTTCACATAAGATAACCATAATAACCCCCCCCCCCCCTGTATGGAGCGTTAACGCAATTCGTTTTGTTTTCATCCAAGTTGCGTTTCAATACGATGACCTGTGCCTGCTCTTCACAAGCCTGGGGTACGGTCACACACACTGAGGACTGACTGTCTGTGGCTCACGCGACAATTTGTACCAACCAATGAAAAAGGAGGATTACGAAGTGTGGTTTTACACCATAAGGAAAGCATAACCCAATAAAACATGACTTTACGAGCGACCCTTGACCTAAACGCCACAACACTTGAACGTGAAGTATGATGGTGGACACTTGAACTGTCAGTCAAAGGCCAACGCCATCCCCAAGGAACGTGGCGTCCTGCTCAAGGCTTGTGCCGTCGTACACTAGGGTTATGAGGGAAGTAACGATCGAATGATTGGTGTTCACAGAAACGGTCTCGAATATCGAATACACCAGGTACCTGAGGTGATTCAGTTTTAATTTACACTGGAAACCTCTTTACCCCATAGGGTTTAAACATTAAACAAATCTGGGCAAAATTTTGCAAGTCCGTATTTTTTCACTTAAAAGTCAAACAAATCTGGGTAACGTTTTTGTACGTCCGTATTTTCCCCCCTGCTCATCTTAGTCCAATAAATTCAAGCAGATCTCAGTCAAAATCATACGAAGGTCGTGCCAGCATCACAACAAAGGTATTTATATCAAACGTAGGCCCACTGCAACACCAAACACTTTTTTTTTTCTCTCTCCAATCCGCAGACGACGATATTAATCACACTCAGCACTGACCTACTGCTTGGCGGTTGTTGTTTTTTTTTTTTTTATCATAAAGTGACGTATCCTTACCTTACTTCACCAAGGTAATATAATGTGAAGAGGGAGACTTGGTTATGATAGGTGGGGTTGGTATCATCTGCAACGTGCTACTGCTTCGCTAGCTTGTTGGCAACATTTGTACCATCAGCTTTACAGAAAACTAAGTTAAACATTACAGGTGGAAGTTCTCACTCTGCAGTGATGTGGCAGGCGAAAAGAACTCTGATATTGTTCCAGCCTGAGTATCCAGTAATTTTGACGGGAATGTGTTTCACAATGCACAAATCACCTAAAAAAAAATTAAAATCTTCAACCCATACGATGGCCAAATCTCTTCGAAAATATAAATCAGACTAATCACCAACACTGACGACATACAATATAAAGAGATGGGGGAATGAACAAAAAAAAAAAAATGTCACGTGTAAACTGCACGTAGTGAACCACCAACAATCTTCCATATTTCTGCTGGGTGGCTCAACACGACGGGTTTTTCTGCCGCAGTTTCCAATACTGCTGGCCGGCGAGAATTATACCGATCACTGGTCTATTTTTCAACATGTAACCTCTAAGGAAAAGATAATGAATGCAGGAATCTGGTTGATCTTGAATTCCGAAATGTACTTTTTTTTCTGGAAATATCCGTAATATGCTTTTTTTTTCTTCTGCAGATTGTGATTAAACAATGGGAAGTTATCTTTTTGTTGGGAGCTGAAGCTAAGTTTTTTTCTTTTTTACAAAATAAAGAGGTCGTTGGGCGCCTCTATGTGCCTAGGAACCATCCCTTCTGATGTAACTGACAATCTAACACAAAAGGATATATATATACATATATATATATATATATATATATATATATATATATATATATATATATATATAGGGAGGGGAGGCAGGGGAGTGGTCACCAGTTCTGTCCAAGAGTATGAGAGTGATGAGAGGGATAAGGATCGGCCTTGCGATGTGTGAGAGTAAAAATGTGCTTAATCGGGAGCCGGAAACCAGATCCAGGAGGCGGCTAGTGTGGTGTGGGAGGAGGATGGCGGCGCTACTCGTCTGCAGATGGCGTGGGCGGTGAACCAGTGGTGTAATGTCCAGTATAACTTGGTTGTTTCTGGGTTAGGCTGAGCAGGAGTGACGGCGGGCGGCACCATCAGGGGGGAGAGTGGTCGGAAAACATGGCACCAGTGGAGTACCGGGTGAGACAGGTGTAGTGTGGACCGGGCAGCGCGGGGCCGGGCAGGACAGCCGAGCACTGCCGAGTGCCGGGTTGTCGGGGTGAGCGTGGCGGCGGGTGGGTGACGGTTGCGTGTGTGTGGCTGGGGCCTGCGTGACTCTGGGTCATGAGGCTATCACAGCTAGTGTTGTGGGTGGCGATGGAGGCGGAGCTCCAGCCAAGCGCCACCCTCACGGGGAGGTTGTGGAGGCTGGGGGCTCCAGAGGGCGGGGCTCCAGGCTACCAACGCTGCTGTGCCGTAGGGAGGTCACAGTAGCGATGGTCCACGGGGCGGCGTGAAGGGGCGTCTCCAGTGAGTGCTGGTGGTCTGGAGGGTCGCCGGGGGGAAGGATCTCCTGGGAGTTGGCGGCTACGGCAGCGGCCGAGGCCAGGGCCGAGAGGCTGAAGGAGTTATGGTAGGGGGGGTGGCGGCCCCCCTCCCGCCAGCGGGCAGGGCAACCATACTTGTTCTTGTTGAGGTGACGCAGAAGGTCCCAGCGACGGGAGAAGAGCTTGCGGCAGCCGGGACAGGAGTGCGTGCCGCGGTGGACGTGCTGGTGCTGGTAATAGGAGCGGGGGTGTCGGAATACCTTGTCACAGTCCGGGCATGGGTAGAGGCGGGTGCTAGTGTTGGCGCTGCTCAACCCGTCGCCGCCGCCACCAGCGTCGTTGTCGCCTCTGCCGTCCGCTTGCCCCAGTAGTCCTCCGACACCACCAATACCACCACCCTCTCCCGCCATCGTCGCCCAAGCCACCACCAGCGCGCCAGCTGCCGGAGAACAGCACACGTCAGTTTCGGCGCCGCACTATGTCTTAGGTTCTAGGTGGTGCACACTCCTTCAGCTCTGTACTCTAGCCGCCAGACCTGACCCGCCGTACTATAGCCGCCAGACCTGACCCGCCGTACTATAGCAGCCAGACCTGAACCGCCGTACTATAGCCGCCAGACCTGAACCGCCGTCCTCTAGCATCCAGACCTGACCCGTCGTACTATAGCCGCCAAACCTGACCCGCCGCCGTGCTACACCTGTTACTCTAGCACACCCGGCTCAATAGACTATGAATTATGGCAGCCACATAACAGCCAGCAGGCAGCCATCCCCACATCATGGCACCAGCCAGTAGCCAGCACGCCCCCACCATGGCACCAAACAGCAGGCGGCACGCCCCCTATCATGGCACCAGTTGGGCGGCACTAGGCCGCACTGGCTGGCCTTAGGACACGAGACCTGGTCGGTCGTCTTAGTGTCGACCCTGGCTCCTCCCTCGAGATGGTGTAGCGCTCCTCCTCCCTCCCACCAGCTGGTGTAGCGGCCCTTCCTGCGGCAGTTGGCTCCTCCTCCCTGGCCTGCCTACCAGCTGGCGTCCCCCCACCCCTCTCCTCTTCCCCACTACTGTACTAGCCCCCGCACAACACCATCACGCACGCCTCACGTGAACCATTATGCCAGGCAAGCCACCTCCTCTCCTTTACTACCACCGAGGCCATCAGTCAACGTATGAAATTCAATACAGGTCTAGGGAGTAACACTCTGCAGGTGTCAACATACACAAGGGCGAGCCCCCCCCCCCCCCACACACACACACACATACACACACACACATGGACGCAAACACTACACATTATCACCATGTTCAACACTACGGAAGGATCGCACGTACATGACACAGAAATAAGGAACGCTAATAACAATGTTACAATATGAAAAATCTCAAGATAAATGCAATTTTCTTCGCCCAACTGTATGCAGATACAAGTAAACGTCAATATGGAAGCACTCATAAGAAGGATCAGCAAGCAGGTAGCGACGCGGCCATTAGTTTTCCCTTAAATCACGGACCATGGAACACCTCCCATTACATCACAGATCACGAAACACCTCCCCTTACATCACAGATCATGCAGCATCTCCCCTTACGCCACAGACTATGGAGTATCTCCCCTTACATCAAAGACCATGAAGAATCTCCCCTTATATCACAGACCATGGAGCACCTCACCTTACATCACAGACCATGGAGTACCTCCCCTTACATCAGACCATGGAGCACCTCCCCTTACACCACAGACCATGGAGCACCTCCCCTTACACAAAAGACCATAGAGCACCTCCCCTTACACCACAGATCATGCACCACCTGTCCTTACATCACATACCATTGCAAACTTTCCCTTTTATTAGAAACCAAGAAGCACCTAACCTTACATCACAGACCATGCAGCATCTCCCCTTACATCACTGACCATGGAGTATCTCCCCTTACATACCTGATCAAGGAGAACATCCCCTTATATCACAGATCATGGAGCACCTCTCCTTAGATCACAGATCATGCAGCATCTCCCCTTACATCACAGACCATGGAGTAACTCCCTTTACATCACAGGCCACAGAGCACCTCCCATTACATTACAGACCATAGAGTACCTCCCCTTACACCTCAGACCATGCAGCACCTCCCCTTACACTACAGACCATGCAGCACCTGTCCTTACATCACATACCATGGCACATCTCCCCTTTTATTGCAAACTAAGGAGCACCTTCCCTTAAATCACAGGACAAGAGGCACCTCCCCTTACAGCAATGACAAAGAATCATCTCCCCTTACATCACAGACCACGGAACACTACCCCTTACATCATAGACCACGAAGCACCATCCCTTACATCACAGACCATGGAACACCACACTTTACATCACAGACTACGGAGCACCACCCCTTACAACACAGACCATGGAAAACCTCTCCTTACATCACAGACCATAGAGCACCTACCCTTACACCTCACACCATGCAGCACCTCCCCTTACAACACAGACCATAGAGCACATGCCCTTACATCACAGACCATGGAACATCTCCCATTACACCAGAGACCAAGAAGAACCTGCCCTTACATCATAGACCATACAGCACCTGCCCTTACATCAAAGACCATGGCACATCTCCCCTTATATCAGAAACTAAGGAGCACCTGCCCTTACATCACATAACAAGAAGCACCTACCCATACATCACAGACCACCAGGTACCTCCCCTTACAGCATGGACAATGAAGCACCTCCCCTTACATCAAGAGACCATGGAGCACCACCCCTTACCTCACAGACCACGGAACATCACCCATTACATCATAGACCACCGAGCACCTACCACCTGGGCAAATCTATCACCGGTTCTCTAACATGGGCTCCAATGTTTTAACACGCTGAGTGGAGCTGGGTCGGATATTTCACAGACCAGGAGCACTGGGGAGGGTAAATTCCGGGCCAAAGAGCACAGGCACACATTACGGGTTGTGGAACACTTGAGGGTGATAATTTATGAGCTGTGGAGAACTGGGGAGGAATTATGACGGGTCGAATATGAAGCGGAGGCCATGTCATGGACCGAGATCACGGGGAGGGACCAGTCACTAGCTATGAGACACTTAGAAGGATAAATCACAGGCCGTGAGCACCGGTGAGGATAAGTCACAGCTTAAGAAACACTATCGGGGATACGTACCGGACCATGGTATACTAGAAAGTTACAAAAGGCCACGAAACACCGGGAAGGATACATTTCTGGTCACAGCTAATTAGGAGGCTGCTATCCATTCAATGGAACGTTGATGAAGATATGCTACGGGCTACAGAAGACTGGAGAACAGGGTATATGCTACGGAACACGGGGTGGATAAATTAAGGGCTATGGTCAACCGGAAAGGATACGTTACGGATCATGGATCGCAGAGAATAATCTAAATGTCATGGAGGATTGGGAAAGGTAAGTTACGGGCCACTGAGCACCAGGTTGGAAAATGACGGGCCAAAGAGCAATGGGGAGGAGACATTAAGGGCCATGTAGCTCTTGGAAAAATACGTTCCAGGCCATGGAACACTGAAGAGGAAAAGTTCCAATCGTGGAGCACTAGGGAGGGCACGTTACAGTCCATGAGGCAATGGGGCCAACAAGAGACGGACCATGGGCCAATTGGGAGAAAAAGGTAAGGGCGGTGGGACATTAGGGAGGAAAATTTACAAACTAAGAAACCATGACGTATCACATACAACAAGTCAACGTGTTACAGGTCTGTAACACTAAAGTGGGTGAGCTACAGGTCAATGGTCTGAAATAACTGACGCTAGGGTGGATAAGCTACAGGTCAGGAATCAATGATGGCTGTGACGCTAGGGCAGGTAGGTTAAAGGCAGGGCCCCTGAGAGGAATCTTATCAGGGGGTACAAAGTTTCCTTTGGGCCCCCTCCCCTTCTCCATTAGTCATCCTGTTTTTATCCACTACGGTTTCATGCCATGAACTGTATCGCTAAAAAGGATATAGAAGATGAGAGAGGGGTGGAATGGTGCGCTTTGTTGATTTTCTGTATTTTCTGAGATACCAGGATATTCCCGGGCCCCCTTCTGGACCCCCGGGCCCTGGTACAATGTACCCCATGTATCCCCCACCCCTTCAGAGGTTATGGCTACAGGCCAGGGGTCAATAATAGCTGTACGCTGGAATGAGTAGGCTACAGGTCGAGTCAATAATAGCTGTGAAGCTGAGGTAATTAGGCTAGACGTCACGGTCACTGATGGCTGCGTACAACTGCTGCGCCAGTCAAGGCTGGATACGTAAGGTAACAGGACACACTGGGGTGGGTACGGTCCAGGCGGCCCACGGACTCAGTATGACACAGGACACGACTCTTAAAGGTGGATACTTAAAATACTTGTGGCACACTGGGACACTTGGAGCTAATGCGCTTTGGCAGGTGAAAGTAACATGAGCTACGGAACAATGGAAGTCATACGTCTCTTCAAATGAATGCTGGAACTATTACAGTGCAAAAACCGCCATGGAAGGCTAAAACACGTACAGTGCACCACAACAAGAGGCCAGGACACATACAGTGCACCACATTGGGAGGCTGGGACACATAGTGTAAACCACCATGGGAGACTGGAACACACATGCACACCACCATGGAAGGCTGAGACATGTACAGTGCATACCACCATGGGAGGCTGGGACACATACAGTGCACACCGTCATGGGAGACTGGGAAACGCATGCTACGTACCACCATGGGAGAATGGGATAAGTATACAGTAGGAGTTGGCTACCTCTGGTGATAATGATACAACAGGAATCTAAGTAGAAGTGCTGGTGAGCACAAACAAGGAATCATTGCAAAACCTTCTAAGTCCCACACACACACAAACATATATATGTGGAACGTGAACACTCGGGTACCCATTGGAACTTAAGAGTTCTATTATGTACAGAGAATGTAAAAAGTAGCAGTGAGCAGAAACTATCAACTTACACTATGGAAAAGAGGGAGGGGATATAGGTGCACAACAGGTCACATCAAACTGAATGCATGTCATAGGTTATTGGAATTTGTCCATTACAAGTCAAGAGGCATTGCAGTGTATCCATTACATATCAGAACGCACTAGAGTGTATCCAATGCACATCACGAGGCACCAGAGTGTTTCCATTACAGGTCATGAGACACAAGACCGGATCCTTACAGGTCATAAGGCGCCACAGTGTATCCATTATATGTCACAAGGTACTAGAATGTATCCATTACCAGTAACAAGCAATCGAGTGCATCCATTACAAGGTCACGAGGCACTAGAGTGCATCCATTACAGATCAAGAGGTTCTATATCCATTACAAGTCTTAAGGCACTAGAGTGTGTACATTACAGGTGACAGAGTATTGTTTTCTATATCACATGTCAAGATGAACTGTATGTCACAAACCAAGGGTTGGGGAACACTGTGTGATACAGGTCATGAGGAACGGAAGTATGTTACTAGGTCAAACAGCATATTATGTTATATACAATTGGTCTCTGGGTACTAAGGTTTGTTTGTCACAGTTCACTGTACTGTCAAAGGATACTGAAACTTGCTTATCAAAGGTCACTGTTCGCTGCTCTGCATATTACAAGTCATGACATACCAGAGCAAGTATATTAAAGGTCACAGGCCATTGTGCTGTACATTACGAGCCATGCATACGGAAAGGTATCTATTACATGTCACATGTCAATGGGAACTAAAGCATGTTCATCAAGGGTGACATGTCATCATATTGTATATCGAAAGAAAAGTACCCATTACAAGTTGTGGAGGCACTGTGCTCTATGGGCTTTTAAAAGATCTTGAGATATTTGCGTAAACAAAACACAGCATTTCAAACCACAATGGAACTAGAATTTTGGTCTACTCCGTTCAAGGACAAAGCCAGAGAGATGTATTTTCAAGATTTCTTATCTTCCCCAAGGACCCAATCTAACTATTTACAAGCACTGCCTAACAGCTGCAGGTGTCCAAACATTGTTTGTTACTGAAAATCCTGTTAAGACTACCATGTGTGATACTCAGAATCCTTTGCAAAGATCATACAATGTCTGTTCCTAGAATACTGAGCAAAGATGAAACAATGATCCATCACAATGAATATGTTGCTTCTAAGAAACCTCTCTGAGATCATATAAAGTATTTTGCCAAAAATCTTTCACAAAGCTAAAAAGCTGCTTGCTGCTATAAATCATTTGCCAAAATCATAAAATATTTGTTCATGAAAATCCGTCCAGAATACATATTTCTTGTTCCAAAGACTTTTGCAAAGATCAATCAGTGTGTTCCTTAGAGTCCTTTAGAGCTCATACTGTAATTGCTACTAAGAATCATTTGAAAAGATTAATACAATTCTCACTATAAGAATCATTTGCAAGGACCATTCAAGGCATGTTGCTCAGATTCACTCACTGAATTCATTAAAATCTTTCTGCTGATATTTCCTAAGAAAAATAAGTAAAAGGCATGTTCCTCAAAATCCTTCCCTGGGATCATACAATGCTTCCTCCTAAAAATCCTTCACAAAGGTCACATAATACATGTTGCTTATAATCATTCCAAAAGATAATATACTTCACTAACACTATGCTATGCTTGTTGCTATGAATCATTAGCTTATGGTTATCCTTTGCAAAAATCATATAATAATTCTTGCTCTTATTATCATACTATGATGACTACCAAGAATCCCTCACTGAGATCATGCAATTCTCTGCTGCTACGAATCCTTCTGAAAGATCATACAATGCTTGCTACAATGAATTCTTCACATGGATCATACAATGCTTGCTGCTAAGAATCTTTCACAAATATCACACAATGTTTGCTGCTAAGAATCCTTCACAGAGGTTACACAATTCTCGTTGTCAAGAATCCTTTACAGAGATCAAACAATGCTTGCTACAATGAATCCTTCACTGAGATCATGCAATATCTGCATATTTGCTGCTAAGAATCCTTCACATAGATCATACAATGCTTGCTACCACAAATCCTTCACAAAGATTATTCAGTGGCTGCTTCTATGAATCCAGTAAATTACAAATCTCTTGCTCCTTAGTATTCCCCACTAAAATGATACAAGAATCATTTGCAAAGATCATGTACTGATTCATCTTAAGAATCCTTTACAAGAAACATACCTTTTTCATTTATGAGAACCACTAAGGTACAGACAAAAATATATACTGTACAGATCATGGCCATTCTGGATGCAAGAAAAATAAGGAGTGTGGGGGAAAAGAATAAAAAGGTTAATTACAACTCCTTAGAAATCTGTAGGCCTGAATCCAACAGGGGAAAAGGTTTTATGGAGAGAGAAAGACAAAGGGAGAAAGAACACAGCTTCCCCGTAAGAGGAAAAAAAGAGGCATTATAATGGTCTATCCTCATGTAGCTGGTCTCCACAACAGAAGCTATGGGAAACAGCAGCCAATCACATCAATGGGTCCAAGCCTTAATGGCTAGAACATAGGCAAACAGTTCTCAAAAGCAGAAGCTGAAATTATACCTACAGAATGGAGAAAGGGCAGCAACATCAAGATGGACTGAAAGAGATGCCTGAATAAAAATGATCGCAGGAGAGTTAATGAGGTAGAATGCTTTTTATTAAACCCTAGCTAAAAGAGGTGAAGGATGAGCCAATCCAGACACAAGAGCAGTATTTCAAACTGGAGAGAATAACAACCCTGTATATATAGGACAGCTGCTCACATAGGCACCTACATTTTCATTTCATGGGAGGCAGATTTTGCAATATGCATTAGGATGGTTTCCGGGATAAATTGAAGGATAAGGTTAAGCCCAACATATCAGTGTAATTGCAATGCCTGCTGATCATATCCTTCACAATATCATATAATGCTTACTGATGTTAATCCTTTTCAAAGATCATACAATGCTTCCAGCTAAGAATCCCTTTCAAAGATCTTACAATGTTTGCTTCAAAGACATCTTAAGTCACAATGCTTACCACAAAGAATCATTTACAAAGATCAACACTTGTTTGTCACAAATCCTTAACAAAGATCAACAAAGCCTGCTGCTAAGAATCCTTTGCAAAAATGATAGAATGATTGCAGCTCAGAATCCCTCACAAAATGCTTTATGGAACAGAATTTAGGCTTTGCTCTTTTCAGGGTTAAAATCACTGAAATGCTTCCAATACCTAATGTAACAAAAGCCAAAACCCCTAAGCAGCTCTGTTATTCGCTTCTAACTCCACACCCTACATCATGGATCCCTTGCCGTTTACATTATACATGCTAAAAAAAAATACTTGTATGAGACTTGACCCTGCATTTCTTCTGCCTGCTTGTATAATACTCCTACATGTTAGATGAGATAGCATTAGTGTGCAGTCCTTGAAATGCGATTCCTTTAATTATGACATGGAACACTAATTTCATGAATTGTAACTCTACAAAAGATTCTCACAGACAGATGCACCATTTCTCAACAGTATGCATTTTTTTCTTTTTCATCCTCATGTCCCCATATATGTTGTCATCATTTGTAAAAGACTTAATAGTAAGTCACTCTGAATATTCACAAATGCATTTCAAATCCTTCCATTTTCTGTCTAACGTAACTTTTCAATGGAAACAACACCTTTGGAAACCACTGATAAAACTTAAATTGCTGTAATCTCACTGAATGTGTGTCTATTCTAATGTGACACACAAAAGGCAGGGGATTATACTTACCTGCACTAATAATTTCAACAATTCTTCTCATAAGTTGACAGTGCAGAAGCAACTTCCTGTTAAACATGAATTCTATAAATCTTGTCTGTATTTACAAACACTGCCTGATCTAACATTTCCACAGTGAGCTTATACTTAAGTCCCATATTCAAATTGCTGAGCTTTAGCATTACATCTAAGAGGAAAGTAAAACCCATTTAGCTCTTTTCTAAACTACAGGAACTCTATCTTTTCTATCCAAGAACTCCTTAATCTCTTCTAGCAGGTCCGGGAACATTCCAAGTACTTTACTGTGACATCTAACTTCAGTGTGAAGTATATCTTTATGACTGCATCTAAATTTCATCTTAGTGCCTTAAAACGTCTCTTTCAAAGATGCAACCCAAACAGGGATTATCATGCCAGTTGTAATATTCACAAATCCAAAATGAAGAAATTCTGAGTGCAAAGTTTCATAATACATATGCAATGGTATGAGATGGATTGCAAGAAAGAAACAACTTTCTTAGAGAGGGCAATAAACCCATTCCTGTAGCCTACTCCTGCATGTGCTCTATCTGTTGTATAAGACACAAGCTTCTGCTAACGTTTATTCATTTTCAAAATATAATTCTTAAATGTCTAATACCCTGTGCATACTTTCCACGTATTTTCAAATGTCCTTTCACAAGTCGAATTTCCATTATCTCTTCTTTAACAAAGAAATCACAGAACACCAAGTTAATCAAGTGTCCCAACTGGGAGTGTCTGATGTGTCAATGGCCTCATTAAGCACTTATGTAAATCATACACACTTTTGCAAATCAATCTTCAATTCTGATACAGTGTAAGATAGTCTGAATCCTCATTACTGCATTACCGGACACAAACCAGTTTCTTAATAATAGCAAAGCTTGCTGTTTATTAATGAAACTCATCATCTTCGAGATCTTTTCCTCTTTGCAAGCAAGCGATGCTAAATAATGCTTTTGTAGTACTTTTCTATTTCACAAGAGGACTTGCTATAACTGACAGCTGAGATGTACTCCTCCTTTCAAATCATTCACCTTCTTAATCACAAAATTGATCAAAAATGAATGACAAAGTGTTTGAGATTGGTCTTGAAAGTACCTTTTAACAATATGTTTCTTCAGTAGTGCAACACCAAAACTACACATTAAGATTATAAGTTTGTCCTCAACTGTACACTTAATGTCAAAGGAGAAATGGTGTCAAGCATTTATTGAAGATGGGGGTCTCATGGAGATAGCCTTTGACTCAACCTATATAATTAACGACAATGGCAAATAACATCAAGAAAGTAATGAAGATACAGTTAGCAATGCTGTTTTGCAAAGATAAGGGTGTAAAATAGATGTAACTGTGAAGATGTGACCTGACCCTCAGAATGATCCAAGCTAGGTTCAAGGCCTGGCACAGGCCAGCTTATGGGGCTTGTGATAACAGAAATATATTTAAAAACAATTACTTTGTTTTTGCATACATTTTCAACTTTACAATTTTTGTTTCTTTTATCTACTGAGATAGTTTTCATAAGTACTGTTCATTTCAATTCTTATACAGACTTGAAAATTTGTGTTAGAATATATCTGCAAAAGATTGATATCTTTTTTCCCAATGCCTGACAGCTCCAAAATCCATGATATTATAATGTATCAGACAATTAACAATCACTGATTTGAAAAACATATTTGCCAAAAATAATCAGTATCAACAGATCTTTTAAGCAACTGAAAGGTGTTTTAGATGACCCAGGTGGACATCTTGGCACCCACAGGTACCTGTTCTGGGACCAATATGTCATATGGAAGAAAGCAAATACAATAATGATCTGAAATTCTAAAAACCTATGATATATGAAAGCATAGAGAAAGGGCCTCAGTGTCCAACTTGATCCCAATCTTCACTTTCTATAATGCGGTATGCATTTAGTGATTATCAAATCAAAAATTACCCAGTATCAATTACAGGTACTTTAAGCAATATGGGGTTCTAGAAAGCCTCAAGCAGGTATCTTGGCAGTGTTGGTACATGGCTGGGGATCTCTGAACTAAAAGAACAAGTGAATACAGTGATCAAAATATTCAAAAATCTACTGACGGAATTGGAAGATATTTCAAGCAACAGTCGTACAGCCCAAAGACCCTTAGGTCAAACCATGTATTTTCTATTTTAATTTTTATCATACTATGTCACTGTCTCCTGCGTTAGGAAGGTAGCACAGGTATACAGACGAAAGAATGGCCCAACTACCCACATTAAGATGTACATACATCCACGCCCATACACGCAAATATACATAATTATACATTTCAAAGTATACATACATATACATACATACAAATGTACATATTCATACTTGCTGCCTTTATTCATTCAGGTCGCCACCCCACCACACATGAAATGACAACACCCTCCCCATGCATGCCTGCGATATAGCGCTAGGAAAAGACAACAAAGGCCACATTCGTTGACACTCAGTCTCTAGCTATCATGTAATAATGCACTGAAACCACAGCTCCCTTTCCACATCCAGTCCCCACAGAACTTCCCATGGTTTACCCCAGACGCTTTACATGCCCTGGTTCAACCCATTTACAGCACGTCGACCCCGATATATATATATATATATATATATATATATATATATATATATATATATATATATATATATTTCCCTGGGGATAGGGGAGAAAGAATACTTCCCACGTATTCCCTGCATGTTGTAGAAGGCGACTAAAAGGGAAGGGAGCGGGGGGCTGGAAATCCTCCCCTCTCGTTTCTTTTTTTTTTTTTAAATTTCCAAAAGAAGGAACACAGAAGGGGGCCAGGTGAGGATATTCCCTTAAAGGCCCAGTCCTCTGTTCTTAACGCTACCTCGCTATAGCGGGAAATGGCGAATAGTATGAAAAATATATATATATATATATATATATATATATATATTCTTTTGCTTTGTCGCTGTCTCCCGCGTTTGCGAGGTAGCGCAAGGAAACAGACGAAAGAAATGGCCCAACCCACCCCCATACACATGTATATACATACGTCCACACACGCAAATATACATACCTACACAGCTTTCCATGGTTTACCCCAGACGCTTCACATGCCCTGATTCAATCCACTGACAGCACGTCAACCCCGGTATACCACATCGATCCAATTCACTCTATTCCTTGTCCTCCTTTCACCCTCCTGCATGTTCAGGCCCCGATCACACAAAATCTTTTTCACTCCAACTTTCCACCTCCAATTTGGTCTCCCACTTCTCCTCGTTCCCTCCACCTCCAGCACATATATCCTCTTGGTCAATCTTTCCTCACTCATTCTCTCCATGTGCCCAAACCATTTCAAAACACCCTCTTCTGCTCTCTCAACCACGCTCTTTTTATTTCCACACATCTCTCTTACCCTTACGTTACTTAGAGCTTGGGAAGTGAGTCAGTTGTTGTTCGCTGATGATACAGCGCTAGTGGCTGATTCATGTGAGAAACTGCAGAAGCTGGTGACTGAGTTTGGTAAAGTGTGTGAAAGAAGAAAGTTAAGAGTAAATGGGAATAAGAGCAAGATAATTAGGTACAGTAGGGTTGAGGGTCAAGTCAACTGGGAGGTAAGTTTGAATGGAGAAAAACTGGAGGAAGTAAAGTGTTTTAATATCTGGGAGTGGATCTGGCAGCGGATGGAACCATGGAAGCGGAAGTAGATCATAGGGTGGGGGAGGGGGCGAAAATCCTGGGAGCCTTGAAGAATGTGTGGAAGTCGAGAACATTATCTCGGAAAGCAAAAATGGGTATGTTTGAAGGAATAGTGGTTCCAACAATGTTGTATGGTTGCGAGGCGTGGGCTATGGATAGAGTTGTGGGCAGGAGGATGGATGTGCTGGAAATGAGATGTTTGAGGACAATGTGTGGTGTGAGGTGGTTTGATCGAGTAAGTAACATATATATATATATATATATATATATATATATATATATATATATATATATATTTCAAAACACCCTCTTCTGCTCTCTCAACCACGCTCTTTTTATTTCCACACATCTCTCTTACCCTTACGTTACTTACTGTATGGGGGGGGGGGTTGGGCCATTTCTTTCGTCTGTTTCCTTGCGCTACCTCGCAAACGCGGGAGACAGCGACAAAGTATAAAAAAAAAAAAAAAAAAAATATATATATATATATATATATATATATATATATATTTTTTTTCTTTTGCTTTGTCGCTGTCTCCCGCGTTTGTGAGGTAGCGCAAGGAAACAGACGAAAGAAATGGCCCAACCCACCCCCATACACATGTATATACATACGTCCACACATGCAAATATACATACCTACACAGCTTTCCATGGTTTACCCCAGACGCTTCACACACCCTGATTCAATCCACTGACAGCACGTCAACCCCGGTATACCACATCGATCCAATTCACTCTATTCCTTGCCCTCCTTTCACCCTCCTGCATGTTCAGGCCCCGATCACACAAAATCTTTTTCACTCCAACTTTCCACCTCCAATTTGGTCTCCCACTTCTCCTCGTTCCCTCCACCTCCGACACATATATCCTCTTGGTCAATCTTTCCTCACTCATTCTCTCCATGTGCCCAAACCATTTCAAAACACCCTCTTCTGCTCTCTCAACCACGCTTTTTTTATTTCCACACATCTCTCTTACCCTTACGTTACTTACTCCATATATATATATATATATATATATATATATATATATATATATATATATATATAATATTCTCTTCAATAACCATGGCAAAGTCAAACCCTAAACACATCATGAGCCATCGTCAAATATAATTCTATTTGCATGAACAGAATCATACTGAAGGCATTAACATTTTGTTATAGCACAGGCAATGCTGCTTTTGGTCATTTTCATCCTGTAACAACAAAGTTTGATATCAGGAAACTTCTATGAAAGGAGCCAAGCATACCTTGAATTTATATCCAAACCACTCATTGATGACATTTTTACAATTCATTATGTATACAGTGGCTGTCACAATGGAAAAAAATAAAATTCCAGCATCAGTGAAAGGTATCTGAAGCAGCAGAAGGGTGTTTTATAAGGCCCTGACAGGTACCTGGCTAGGGATGCCTAATCTAGGTAGAGAAAAAGTGAATGCAATGATAAAAAAAATCCATAAAACCTATTAACAAAAAGGAACTCGAGACCTCGCAATTGTAAATCTCCCTCCCTCAACAGAAAAAACAGGTAACCAAGCACATACACTTTCTCTCTCTATTCTGAGTAGAGGACGTATCCACTCCAATATTTATGCCAAATATGAAGACAATTTATGAAAGAAGTAGAGTTGCATAAAAAGAAAAATGTGTAAATCTTCCACACAACTGTGTATGACTCAACTGAATAAATTATTACAAGCACATGGCAGTCTCTGTGTAACTACCATGATAGATTTAAGTAGACATAAGAATTTTGGCATCTTTATGATATAGCCAGTATATTTCGGATAAAATATTCCAATTTCAAGTACTTGGAATAAAATATTTTCTTTATTGCTTTATATGGTACCAAAATAATTTTTGAGAAGTGCATTCAGAGAAAATATCTTCATTTTCATTACATCTTAATAAACCTGG
Organism: Panulirus ornatus; assembly: GCF_036320965.1. NCBI lineage: Eukaryota > Metazoa > Arthropoda > Malacostraca > Decapoda > Palinuridae > Panulirus > Panulirus ornatus. The sequence goes on along the minus strand of NC_092244.1, from coordinate 7,192,759 downwards.
GCAAGTACGCAGATGCATCCAGTTACACAGAAAACTCACCGGAAGATGATATTTGGCATTAAAAGTTAATCTGGTTTACCAGTGACCAATGACAACAAAAATCATCATATTGACGATAAAAAATTCAACTATATGAGCAAAATTCCCTACAATGCAAATCACACCTCTAGAGCAATACCTTAGATCCGTTACACATTTTACCGGGATAAACCTTTGGGACATACAACTGATATTTTTCCAAGTAACCACCAAACTTTACAGATAATATACCTCACAATATTACTTCTTCAAATTATGTGTACACAACACTATCAAAATAACTGAGAGCTGTTAATGAAATATCAACACCACACATAAAATACTTTTGATTTTAGTGGAATAAAGCCTTGTTGTCCTTCACAAAACTGTTATTAGTTTATAATACTTTCCAGATTTGCAAATAATTTCATTAGCAATTTTTGGACAATCATATCTTTCCAGTCTACTTTCGTAATAATTTAGTAATGTTTGTGTATTTATTCAAAAGTATTGCACCCTCTCCAAATATTTCATCAAAACTGATGTTTAGACTCAAAAGCAGTATATTAATCCTGTTATGAGGAATTAAGGTAGCCAATGTCAACACATTTTCATGAATTTTCTAAAAGGATATTGAGTTGCTTTCAGCTAAATCTAGAGGACCAGGAAGAAGATGACAAACATCTGTTCTTGGATTGTGTGGAGAGTGATTTTATGGATACTGACTCTTTCATTATTGAAGCTGACTGAGATGAAGCAGAGAATTCTTAATAAATGTGGAGGCTGTATTACAACACAGCATCAGACAGGTGCTGCTGATAATTCTAAAAACTTTTATCAGAGAATCACAATAATCATAATGAGAAAAGATTTATTATAAAAGATATAAAACTATAACAGCCAGTAATAAATTTTTGGGTTTAAGAAGAAATTAATTAAAAAATATGCTAACTAGCAACTCACTTGACATTCTGGCCTTCTTCCCATACTTTCAAGCACATTGTGCTGGAATATATACAAAATTTTGACGCATTATTATTGAAAGTATTGGATGAAATATGCTTCTGTAGTGATTTCTATCACTGCTACATGAATATCTTTGAAATTCTAGGGATAGATACATTCATATACAACTGAAAACATGTGAATTTTGAAGGTTGGAGAGGAAAATTTAGTTATGCACTAAGGGGTTAAATAATTCTTGAGATGATCCAATGACAGATCATCATCAAGTAACTGATGACCATCTGCCATCTCCTAAATGAAGCTATAAGCGACTCTATTTTCTTCCCCAAAAAACTCAAAAGAATGTGCTTTCATTGGCATAGCAGAAGGATGACTGACTGTGGTAAGAATTATGGAGCAGTGCCAACTCAATAAAAACCTAGGCTCAGTGGGCAGCCTTGAAATGGAGATACAAAATTTGAAGTGTAACTCAACATCTGAAAGGAGCTCCTTGCCTAGTATAATACTTGTCTACAGCATCTACGGTGTTAAGTGTAAAATGTTACATAAATGTAAAATTAATTTTGTGGTGGTATTGGAAACTGCCTGCTTCTGGTTACACTGCGAAAGAAAGCTGCCTTTTAAAGGCTATATCGTTGCCATCGGACGAAAAAGGACCACAATCTCATTAAGGACCTTCTCACTCTGAACGAGTCCATCATATCCTTGCTACCCATTCTAGCACAGCCCTGAAAATGGTGGAGCCCCATAAAAGTGGTCCTGGGGCAAGATAATTATGAAAAACTTAATCCTGCACTCTAACATCAAGCAATTCGCAGCAAAACAGTACTTAGATTATTTCTTTTAATCACCTTGTACACTGCATAGTTTGTTAACAAAACACCACACACAAATTATATAGATCCTCTACTTATGTACAGAGTAGTATCTGCTTCTTATACCATGATGTGATAAAGTGATGTCTTCCTCACTATAGAAACATTTCACAGTTTTCATTTTCTACAGAATTCAATTCATAAAGTGAATGATAAAGTTTACACATATCTATCTAGTGTATAAGAAATGCAAATTTCCACATTTGAATATCTTTGATTCAGTGACTTAGTTTACAACACAATGAACTTGAATAGAAAAAGATAATCTATCATTTTACAAGACAGTGGCTTCACACATATAACTACTGACTGCTTCTTTATAAAATTCATGCTTTATTCCACTTTATTCCACTTCAGTCGCCTCAAACTGATTTAAATACATTCAACTGTTTTAATCATTTCTCATACTGGAAGGTTTACCTAAGAGTCACTAATATTTCACACTCTTATGCTCCTGTGCCATCATTATAAAGAATTACTTCTGTATACATAATCAACAACACTAAGTAAAATTTAAATCTCTGACGCACAATAATTTATAGGTTACATCACTCAAATGCTATGCATAAGGTTCAAGCCTTGTTTGACTCTAATGGGGCAGAGAGAACTCCTGTCTATCTACATGGAAATGGGGTACTCAAAAAGTTAATTGCAATCAAGTGTAATGCCAGCCACAATAATCCCCCATGTATCACAGGTTAAGACACTGGCATGCTTGAAACATGCTATCTCAACATCAGACTAATGGAATGGAGCTAACATCAAATATCTTTAAAATATTCTAAAGATTAAGCAACATCCTTAATACTGATAATTTTATCGTTTTTAGCATTTGATAACAAATCAACATCTTTCTGTACAAATATAATTCACTCAATGCCTCTGATGTACTAATAACCACATCATGTGACTCATATCATCATGTACAAATTTTTATTTGAATGTCTAGAAATATATATTCCTTTCATAACATATTATTCTAATCAGAATGCTAGTTTATAAATCCTACAGAGGATTAATAGCAAAACACTAGGAAAACTCAGAGCTTAGAAAATATTTTAAAAATTCATATTTTTTCAAAGGTAATGAATAAATATTACTAAGTTATCAATTGAGGTACTTTCATATCTTATTTGATAAATTTCGAAGATCTCAACATTCTCACACTCTACACGTAGAGTATATCTCTAAATTTTCCAGATTATCAAAATTTTCACATTCTAAATATTTCATTTGTTTAATTCCTTTGTTACTGACATTTTCATTTCTATTTACCTAATTTTCATATTTCACTTATCTTACTAAAATTTGCTTTCCATCTTTCATATTTCATCTGTTAATTTCCTTGGTTATTAATGTTTCATATCTTACTAGTGAGGTACTTTTCAAATTTCACAACACCCATTTTCCACAATTCATAGTTTATCCTTGTTAATTTTTTGGGTTGCTAATCCTTCATATTTTAGCTTTTCATTTCACTAAACTTCATACAACTAATTTTGTGACAGTAAGATGGTATTGCAGTGGAATTTATTAAGAAAGGGGGTGACTGTATTGTTGACTGGTTGGTAAGGTTATTTAATGTATGTATGACTCATGGTGAGGTGCCTGAGGATTGGCGGAATGCGTGCATAGTGCTATTGTACAAAGGCAAAGGGGATAAGAGTGAGTGCTCAAATTACAGAGGTATAAGTTTGTTGAGTATTCCTGGTAAATTATATGGGAGGGTATTGATTGAGAGGGTGAAGGCATGTACAGAGCATCAGATTGGGGAAGAGCAGTGCGGTTTCAGAAGTGGTAGAGGATGTGTGGATCAGGTGTTTGCTTTGAAGAATGTATGTGAGAAATACTTAGAAAAGCAAATGGATTTGTATGTAGCATTTATGGATCTGGAGAAGGCATATGATAGAGTTGATAGAGATGCTCTGTGGAAGGTATTAAGAATATATGGCGTGGGAGGCAAGTTGTTAGAAGCAGTGAAAAGTTTTTATCGAGGATGTAAGGCATGTGTACGTGTAGGAAGAGAGGAAAGTGATTGGTTCTCAGTGAATGTAGGTTTGCGGCAGGGGTGTGTGATGTCTCCATGGTTGTTTAATTTGTTTATGGATGGGGTTGTAAGGGAGGTAAATGCAAGAGTCCTGGAAAGAGGGGCAAGTATGAAGTCTGTTGGGGATGAGAGAGCTTGGGAAGTGAGTCAATTGTTGTTCGCTGATGATACAGCGCTGGTGGCTGATTCATGTGAGAAACTGCAGAAGCTGGTGACTGAGTTTGGTAAAGTGTGTGGAAGAAGAAAGTTGAGAGTAAATGTGAATAAGAGCAAGGTTATTAGGTACAGTAGGGGTGAGGGTCAAGTCAATTGGGAGGTGAGTTTGAATGGAGAAAAACTGGAGGAAGTGAAGTGTTTTAGATATCTGGGAGTGGATCTGTCAGCGGATGGAACCATGGAAGCGGAAGTGGATCATAGGGTGGGGGAGGGGGCGAAAATTTTGGGAGCCTTGAAAAATGTGTGGAAGTCGAGAACATTATCTCGGAAAGCAAAAATGGGTATGTTTGAGGGAATAGTGGTTCCAACAATGCTGTATGGTTGCGAGGCGTGGGCTATGGATAGAGATGTGCGCAGGAGGATGGATGTGCTGGAAATGAGATGTTTGAGGACAATGTGTGGTGTGAGGTGGTTTGATCGAGTAAGTAACGTAAGGGTAAGAGAGATGTGTGGAAATAAAAAGAGCGTGGTTGAGAGAGCAGAAGAGGGTGTTTTGAAATGGTTTGGGCACATGGAGAGAATGAGTGAGGAGAGATTGACCAAGAGGATATATGTGTCGGAGGTGGAGGGAACGAGGAGAAGAGGGAGACCAAATTGGAGGTGGAAAGATGGAGTGAAAAAGATTTTGTGTGATCGGGGCCTGAACATGCAGGAGGGTGAAAGGAGGGCAAGAAATAGAGTGAATTGGAGTCATGTGGTATACAGGGGTTGACGTGCTGTCAGTGGATTGAATCGGGGCATGTGGAGCGTCTGGGGTAAACCATGGAAAGCTGTGTAGGTATGTATATTTGCGTGTGTGGACGTGTGTATGTACATGTGTATGGGGGGGGGTTGGGCCATTTCTTTCGTCTGTTTCCTTGCGCTACCTCGCAAACGCGGGAGACAGCGACAAAGTATAAAAAAAAAAAAAAAAAAAAAAAAAAAGATGATAAATCATGCTTGATGTACTATTGAAACTCCTCAGAGAAACTATTTTTTTTAGAGAGAGACTGAGAAGAAGTCATAGCTGTACATAAAGTAACTGCCATTATACACTAAAAACTGATAACTGTCACTGAAAGGAAAAACCTATAACTGTCACAAAGTAAAAACTCACACTCTACCATCAAGCTAACTTTACCACAAAAGCCTAAAACCAAATCTGACTTCAAACATGACAGTGTGAAGACAATCATGTCTGAGTGGCATAATTCATATTGTTGCAAAATATCCCAATTTCAAAATACTATTCTCATTTTGCGAGATCCACCACCTAATCCCAAGTGTTTAATCCTTTCATTGCTCCATGTCATACATGCCATGAAGCTACAACTCCACAAAACATAGGACCTTTTATGGGTTCCCACTTTCATTTTAAAATTCCAGCTGATGTTTGCTTCCATCAGTTACCCATAAAAGTCACTAGCAGCCCACTGCCACAGCTGGATTTTTTTTTTCATATATCAGTCACCCCCAGATCATCAGAGTAATATACATCATTTGGGCGTGATGCCATATGTTGCCACATGTTCATGCTCACTACTCTGGTTTTTGTAATCTACCCCTTTATTATTGGAATTCCCCATTATCAGTTATTTCCATCTCTATTTCCCAGTCCATGTTTACAAAGAAATTGTTAATGTCTGTGTAGTTTCCACAATTATATCTCCTCTTTAGGTCTTCTCTTACCTCTGCTTTTTGAACTTCCCTAATTAGTGGATAATCAAACTTGATCATTACATGGTCACTTTTCCAGTTGGTGTATCATTACTAATATTCTCAATATCCATGTTAGTATGCCATCAAGTGTTCATATAAGGTTCAGTAATGACAGTGTTCTGGTCATTCTCATCCTGGTTTGTTTTGTTACACATTGGTAACAAGTACACTCAAAACACCATCTGTCTTCAAAATCCCCTGTCACCATGAATATCCATATTTAGCTAATCTATCTCTTTTTCAATGAAAACCTTCATCACCATTATTCTACCCTCTCTGTGAAGTGCATGTTTTACTGCTTCATGTAAAATCCTGATTGCTTCTTTGATGCTGTCAACATATATCTGTTCTGGATCATTAAAACTCTCTAGAGGATTACACATCATCACCACTATGCACTTCTTTCCTACAGTTACCTTTCCCATTATGGATTGTCTAGATGGACTATCTTCCCTTATATCATGAAACTTATGGCTTTCTTTTCTTAAGAGTCAATCCTCCCCCACCTTTGCGTTCTCTTTCCTTTTCTACTAACAAGTACCCCTATGAGCAGAAATGGGTAAACAATCTCTTTTGTAAGCTTTGTCTGCATAACTCCAACAGTATCAACAGTATTTCTTGTAATAATTTCCATAAATTTAATCTCTCTTTTTCAATTACTATGCTATGAACCTATCAGCATTTATATCATTACTTTCAGTTTGACATTTCCATCACCTAACATTTTCTGCCAAGTCTACAATGTTGGTGGGAGCTGTTTCATCTTCTCTCATTTGGTGTCTCCTGTTTTTTGCCATCTGGCTGTATTCTTTATCTTTCCCCCTCTCTTCCCATGGTTTACCATCTTTGATAAATACTCCACTAAATTTCACCCTTTTCTGAAGTTTCTGTCAGCTTTATTACCTCTTGGACAGATGGCTTGACAGCAAATATAACTATACTTGTGTATCTTTTTTGTTTTGATTATAGACAACAATGCTTCTTTCTCCTTTTACCACTAAAGTTGCATCCAGAATATTTCTCTTTCTTTCCCCCATTCTTCTCTATCTGGAGTATGATTTTCCCATAGTACAAAAATAATTGAAATCTTATGTCTCTCACGGCTTATAGTTCTTTTTAATTTTGGTGCCACCCACCTTATAGCAAAGTTCAACAGCTTTGACTCATCAACCTCTCAGTTTCTGGCTTTCTATTTCATCTCCAAATCTGCAAGCATGCCCTGATTCTGCAAGCCCTACACTTTTCTAAAGTTCTCATCGACTGGACCATAGATTTTCCTGACTACTCTGTCTGTAATAATGCATGTTATTCTACCTATAGTTTTGCTCAATCCCACAGACTCCTCATTACAATGTCCTCAGGTTCCTGTCTCACTGCATCAGTCATCATGTTCTGGGTCTGTTGTGTTTTCCCAGTAACTGCTCCTCCTCCTCTTCCCAGCCTACTATATTCTTAGCTTGAGTTATGGGCAATTTCACAAATTCAACGTCTTACAGACCATCTAGACCATGTAGACCTTTCCTATTATTCAATCATCCTACTTTCTTTCCTTTGCTTGTGAACCCTCTGGTCTCCCTCATCTGATGCAAATCTGTGCTAATGCTCATCCAATCGAATCTTTAAACCCCTAAAACCCTCTCCCATCTCATGACGTCAACCCTTCATGATCCTTGAACTGGTTTCTTGGTTTCTTTAACTCTCCCTCTAGTCATGCAAACTTCAGGGTCTTGCTTTATAATAATTTCCTATAACATCTCCAAACATTTGTTCTCTGGTTATTTCTTCTCCATTACTCCTTCTTGCCATTTCTTTGTGGCTCAAGTCTTAACCAAGTGATCTTGGTACATTCCCTTATCTGGGTCCATATCATATTACAGGCAATGCTGAAGATCTTAAAATAATCTCAAAGTAATACATGTTACATAAATGAAGTCTACTGACAATGTGTTCATTCTGGTTACAGTAAAAACTACATCATTTCTGTAGTCACAAATCTTCTTTTAAACAGTAATTCTTACCTACATTTGCTCATTCCTCCCAATTTAACCCGTCACTCTCCTAATATCTGGAGCTCCTTAAAAAGAATAATAATTAAAAAATAAAAAAAAACTGATTCACTGAAGCTGGCAACACTCCTGGACATTCAACTTAAAACCTGGGAAATTTCCATTTCCAAAAATCCTAACAAAACCCCCAAATTTGGTGAGGTCAATTAATATCCAAATATCCAAAGCATATATCACTTAAAGCCCCATTATGTGTTCCTGATGCAGAGCATTGCCTTTTAAAACTTAACCCCTCTAATTCAATCACAGTTGCACTGTTATACAATAATTCTAAGCTTTTTTTGAGAGAGAGATAAGGATGTGTGGAGGAGGGAAGATCTGTTGGAAATTAAATGTTTGTGAACAAAATGTGATGTGAGGAGGTTTGATCAAATAAGTAATGAAAGGGTAAGATAGAGGTTTGGTCATAAAAGTATGTGGTTCGAGAGCTGAAGAGGCTGTGCTGAAATGGTTTGGACATAAGGAGAAAATGAGAGAGGAAAGGTTCACAAAGATGATATTTGTGTCAGAAGTAGAGGGAACGAGAACAGGGAGACTAAACTGGAGATGAAAGGATGGAGTGAAAAAGATTTTGAGCAATCAGGGCCTGAGCATGTAGGAGGGTGAAATGTGTACACAGAATAGAGTGAACTGGAATGGTGTGGCATACAAGGGTTGATGTGCTGTCATTGGACTGAACCAGGGCATGTGAAGCATCCAAGGTAAACCATGGGAAGGTCTGTGGGGCCCGGTGGTGGATAGGGAGCTGTGGCTTTGCTGCACTACACATGACAGCTAGAGAATGGATGAGATGCAGACTTCCTTCATCTGTTCCTGGTGCTACCTTGCTAACAAGGAAACAATGATCATGTAAATAAAAAATATATAGTACTCATAATAACCAACCTCTTGTAATCTACTTTCATTTCTATCCACGTCAATCTGGGACTCACTTCCTTAACACTCGTTTATACATTCCTAACAAAAGCAGAAGTGCTATTCCTTCCTTAGCTCTCACCTTAACAATAACCCCTGCTTTTACCACTATGGCATTCCTAAACCATTCTTTCCCCTTACTCTAGGCTCTGTTTCACTCAGAGATAGAACATACAGCTTTCTCTCCTCAAATATACTATCTATCTCTCCCTTCCTGTCAACTCAGTTACATTCAAAGATATTCAGACACTGCAGCTTGAGCTGCTGAGGAGGATGAGCACATCTTCCTTGGCTCCTTCTATTCTAACTTTTAGAAACTGAAATGCAAGAAAGGGAGGGTTTGTAGCCTTCCACTCCTAGCCCTTCTGGTCACCTTCTACAACACACAGGGAACACAAGGGAAGAATTCTTCATCTGTCTTCAAGGATGATATTAACTACCTACTTCATGCCTCACAAGACTTTTCTCTCTTTATGAGGCTCCTACATGTAATGTTCAGGAAGCTGGCTATGTCCACGGGTCAGGGCCATATATCACACAATGTAGCAGTGTACTTAATAATACATAAAAACAAATATATAAATACATAAATATATATTGAACCAGGGCATGTGAAGCATCTGGGGTAAACCATGGAAAGTTTTGTGAGGCCTGGATGTGGAAAGGGAGCTGTGGTTTCAGTGCATTATACATGACAGCTAGAGATTGAGTGTGAACGAATGTGGCCTTTGTCTTTTCCTAGTGCTACCTCGTGCACATGCGGGGGGAGGGGGTTGTCATTTCATGTGTGGCGAGGCGGCGTTGGGAATGAATAAGGGCAGACAATATGAATTTTTGTACATATTTATATGTGTATATGTCTGTGTGTGTATATATATGTATAAGCTGAGATGTATAGGTATGTATACGTGCGTGTGTGAACATGTGTATGTGGGTGGGTTGGGCAGACACAACTAGGGTGCCATTTGGTAAACATGTGATTGTCCAAGGCCTTGGACCATCGCATGTTTACCAAATGGCGTCCTAGCTACATCTCTTCGTTGTATATCAACTGACTGTTATATTTCTCTCATGTCTCCCCTGATGAATGTGATTATTACACAAAAGTGCACTTGGGAACTTATCGTGTTTCATTTTCCCTATGGACTCACAGGATTGGCAGAATGCATGCACAGTACCACTGTACAAAGGCAAAGAGGATAAAAGTGAGTGTTCAAATTACAGAGGTATAAGTTTGTTGAAAAATTCTGGGAAATTATGTGGAAGGGTATTGATTGAGAGGGTAAAGGCATGTACAGAGCATCGGATTGGGGAAGAGCAGTGTGGTTTCAGAAGTGCTAGAGGATATGTGGGTCACGTGTTTGCTTTGAAAAACGTGTGTGAGAAATACTTAGAAAAACAAATGGATTTGTATGTAGCATTTATGGATATGGAGAAGGCATATGATAATATGGAGAGGGCATATGATAGAGTAGATAGAGATGCTTTGTGGAAGGTATTAAGAGTATATGGTGTGGGAGGCAAGATGCTAGAAGCAGTGAAAAGTTTTTATTGAGGATGTAAGGCATGTATATGAGAAGGAATAGAGGAAAGTGACTGGTTCTCAGTGAATGTCAGTTTGCGGCAGGGGTGTGTGATGTCTCCATGGTTGTTCAATTTGTTTATGGATGGGGTTGTTAGGGAGGTGAATGCAAGAGTTTTGGAGAGAGGCATAAGTATGCAGTCTGTTGTGGATGAGAGGGCTTCGGAAGTGAGTCAGTTGTTGTTCGCTGATGATACAGGGCTGGTGGCTGATTCGGGTGGGAAAATGCAGAAGTTGGTGACTGAGTTTGATAAAGTGTGTGAAAGAAGAAAGCTGAGAGTAAATGTGATTAAGAGCAAGGTTATTTGGTACAGTAGGGTTGTGGGACAAGTCAATTGGGAGGTAAGTTGGAATGGAGAAAAACTGGAGGAAGTGAAGTGTTTTAGATATCTGGGAGTGGATATGGCAGTGGATGGAACCATGGAAGCAGCAGTGAGTCAAAGGGTGGGGAGGGGGCGAAAGCTCTGGGAGTGTTGAAAAATGTGTGGAAAGTGAGAACATTATCTTGGAAAGCAAAAATGGGTATGTCTGAAGGAATAGTGGTTCCAACAATGTTACATGGTAGTCAGGCTTGGGCTATAGATAGAGTTGTGCGGATGAGGGTGGATGTGTTGGAAATGAGATGTTTGAGGACAATTTGTGGTGTGAGGTGATTTGATCGAGTAAGCAATGAAAGGGTAAGAGAGATGAGTGGTAATAAAAAGAGTGTGGCTGAGAGAGCAGAAGAGGGTGATTTGAAATGGTTTTGTCACATGGAGAGAATGAGTGAGGAAAGATCGACAAAGAGGATATATGTGTCTGAGGTGGAGGGAACAAGAAGTGGGAGACCAAATTGGAGGTGGAAAGATGGAGTGACAAGATTTTGAACAACTGGGGCCTGAACATGCAGGAGGGTGAAAGGCGTACAAGGAATGGAGTGATTTGGAACGATGTGGTATACTGGGGTGACGCGCTATCAATGGATTGAACCAGGGTATGTGAAGCATCTGGGGTAAACCATGGAAAGTTTTGTGGGGCCTGGATGTGAAAAGGGAGCTGTGGTTTCGGTGCATAATACATGACAGCTAGAGAATGAGTGTGAACGAATCTGGCCTTTGTTCTTTTCCTAGCGCTACCCCGCGCGCATGTGGTGGGGAGGGGGTTGTCATTTCATGTGTGGCGGGGTGGCGATGAGAATGAATAAGGGCAGACAGTATGAATTATGTACATGTGTATATATGTATATGTCTGTGTATGTATATATATGTATACGTTGAAATGTATAGGTATACGTATATGTGTGTGTGTGGCTGTGTATGTATATACATGCGTATGTGGGTGGGTTGGGCCATTCTTTCGTCTGTTTCCACATGCTACCTCGCTAACATGGGAGACAGCGAAAAAGTACAATGATGATAATAAAAAAAAATGAATTTTCTCACAAATACATGATTGCTGATACGTCTGTTTATCTGTCCAATCAAAAAAGGCAATAGAAACTGTGAAACTGGAACAGCTGAAAAATTATGCTCTTTGGGATCATGAAGGAATCATGGTTTCACAGCTGACTATAGAGGAGTGGCACAGCTCCACAAAGGTTCAAAACAACGAGTATAAAGGAAAGTACAATCGCTCAAAAACAAGGGAAATAAGAAATGGAATGAGAGAGGACTGGCAAATTTCAGCAATTAGAAAATGTTCTGGAAGACAAGAAGTGTAAGGGAAAAAAAGTAGCATCAATAATGGGAAAAGTGATATGATTTTGTGGAATTCATAAAGTGCTAAAACCTAACGGCTATTCAGCAATTTTTTGGACATAAAGAGATGCCAAAAATCTTATTTTTTCCATACATATTCGCTATTTCCTATATAAGCGGGACAACGTCAAGAACAGATGAATGAGCCTTAAAGGGAAAAATCCTTAATTAACCCCCTTCTCTGTACCTTTTTTTGGAAAGCAAATCAGGAGGGGAGGATTTCCAGCCCCCTGCTCCCAACACTTCTAGTCGCCTTTTACAACAAAAGAGGAATAGGCGGGCAGTATTCTTTCTCCCAATCCCCAGTTATTCATATAAAATGATAGCTTGGTTTCCTTTAAAAAATCATCAATTTATCTACATTAACATTACTATACTGCCTGAAATTTCTCCAACACTTTTACTTCATCCACTTATATTATATAATTGACAATTGGTAATAAAATTCCTACATTTCTGACTTTCCACTAATATATGTTCCACAACAGTATGCAAATGAATGTGTCACATGTTTGGGCAGTTCTCCTCTCAACTAATCTTATATGACAGGCTATTTCTATTTATCAAGCATTATACAGAAGAAAAAAATTTCCACAATTTTTTTCCCCATCATGAAATAAAGGCATGTAAAAATAAAGGATATGTACAAAAAATAAAAATGTGAGCAAACATAATTTACATGGTCATGGTATAACACTAAATTTAATGCACTTAAGACCCCACCAGGGGAAACACAAGAGGGACGAGCAGGGTCTAGGTAGAGCAGGAGTGAACCTATGATGCAAATCAAATAATGACACATCACTATCTATGAAAAAATTATATGTAAAAAAAAGTGAGCAAACATCAATTATATGGATATGAGAAAGCCCTATAGGTAAGACATGATTTGCCTGTGGAGGCAGCAGAAGGAGGTGGGAGGGTATGGTAGAGGCACTGCCTTGTGACCCATGTTAGCTAAATGACACTTAAAACTATCTATGGGCACTAATAACACATATCTACAAGCGACCAAGTTAAGAAGAGTGTATGAAAGGCGAATGTTGAGAGCTACTGTGAATAAAAGAATGATAGTGAAGTTGAGCAGGGAAATCAAGTCAGTATGGTTTGTGTGTCTGAATGGGCAAAGCCTGGAAGAAGGAAACTGTTTTTGATTCCTGAGAGCGGACATGGAAGCAGATGGAACCGTGGAAGCTGTAGGGTGGGGTAGCACCAGGAATGGATGAAGGTAAGCAAGTATGAATATGTACATGTGTATATGTGTACATGTGCTTGTATAGGCATATATATATATATATATATATATATATATATATATATATATATATATATAGAGTGGTTTGGGAATGTCTTGGGAGTAAAGTCAGGGGTTAGTGAGAGGACAAGAGCAAGGGAAGGAGTAGCAGTACTCCTGAAACAGGAGTTGTGGGAGTATGTGATAGAATATAAGAAAGTATATTCTCGATTAATATGGGTAAAACTGAAAGTTGATGGAGAGAGATGGGTGATTACTGGTGCATATGCACCTGGGCATGAGAAGAGAGATCATGAGAGGCAAGTGTTTTGGGAGCAGCTGAATGAGTGTGTTAGTGGTTTTGATGTACGAGACCGGGTTATAGTGATGGGTGATCTGAATGCAAAGGTGAGTAATGTGGCAGTTGAGGGAATAATTGGTATACATGGGGTGTTCAGTGTTGTAACTGGAAATGGTGAAGAGCTTGTAGATTTATGTGCTGAAAAAGGACTGGTGATTGGGAATACCTGGTTTAAAAAGCGAGATATACATAACTATACGTATGTAAGTAGGAGAGATGGCCAGAGAGCATTATTGGATTACATGTTAATTGACAGGCACGCAAAAGAGAGACTTTTGGATGTTAATGTGCTGAGAGATGCAACTGGAGGGATGTCTGATCATTATCTTGTGGAGGCTAAGGTGAAGATTTGCATGGGTTTTCAGAAAAGAAGAGTGAATGTTGGGGTGAAGAGGGTGGTGAGAGTAAGTGAGCTTGGGAAGGAGACTTGTGTGAGGAAGTACCAGGAGAGACTGAGTACAGAATGGAAAAAGGTGAGAACAATGGAAGTAAGGGGAGTGGGGGAGGAATGGGATGTATTTAGGGAATCAGTGATGGAGTGCGCAAAAGATGCTTGTGGCATGAGAAGCGTGGGAGGTGGGGTGATTAGAAAGGGTAGTGAGTGGTGGGATGAAGAAGTAAGATTATTAGTGAAAGAGAAGAGAGAGGCATTTGGATGATTTTTCCAGGGAAAAAATGCAATTGAGTGGGAGATGTATAAAAGAAAGAGACAGGAGGTCAAGAGAAAAGTGCAAGAGGTGAAAAAGAGGGCAAATGAGAGTTGGGGTGAGAGAGTATCATTAAATTTTAGGGAGAATAAAAAGATGTTCTGGAAGGAGGGAAATAAAATGCGTAAGACAAGGGAGCAAATGGGAACTTCAGTGAAGGGCGCTAATGGGGAGGTGATAACAAGTAGTGGTGATGTGAGAAGGAGATGGAGTGAGTATTTTGAAGGTTTGTTGAATGTGTTTGATGATACAGTGGCAGATATAGGGTGTTTTGGTAGAGGTGGTGTGCAAAGTGAAAGGGTTAGGGAAAATGATTTGGTAAACAGAGAAGAGGTAGTAAAAGCTTTGTGGAAGATGAAAGCCGGCAAGGCAGCAGGTTTGGATGGCACTGCAGTGGAATTTATTAAAAAAGGGGGTGACTGTATTGTTGACTGGTTGGTAAGGTTATTTAATGTATGTATGATTCATGGTGAGGTGCCTGAGGATTGGCGAAATGCGTGCATAGTGTCACTGTACAAAGGCAAAGGGGATAAGAGTGAGTGCTCAAATTACAGAGGTATAAGTTTGTTGAGTATTCCTGGGAAATTATATGGGAGGGTATTGATTGAGAGGGTGAAGGCATGTACAGAGCATCAGATTGGGGAAGAGCAGTGTGGTTTCAGAAGTGGTAGAGGATGTGTGGATCAGGTGTTTGCTTTGAAGAAGGTATGTGAGAAATACTTAGAAAAGCAAATGGATTTGTATGTAGCATTTATGGATCTGGAGAAGGCATATGATAGAGTTGATAGAGATGCTCTGTGGAAGGTATTAAGAATATATGGTGTGGGAGGCAAGTTGTTAGAAGCAGTGAAAAGTTTTTATCAAGGATGTAAGGCATGTGTACGTGTAGGAAGAGAGGAAAGTGATTGGTTCTCAGTGAATGTAGGTTTGCGGCAGGGGTGTGTGATGTCTCCATGGTTGTTTAATTTGTTTATGGATGGAGTTGTTAGGGAGGTGAATGCAAGAGTTTTGGAAAGAGGGGCAAGTATGAAGTCTGTTGTGGATGAGAGAGCTTGGGAAGTGAGTCAGTTGTTGTTCGCTGATGATACAGCACTGGTGGCTGATTCATGTGAAAAACTGCAGAAGCTGGTGACTGAGTTTGGTAAAGTGTGTGAAAGAAGAAAGTTAAGAGTAAATGGGAATAAGAGCAAGGTTATTAGCTACAGCAGGGTTGAGGGTCAAGTCAATTGGGAGGTGAGTTTGAATGGAGAAAAACTGGAGGAAGTAAAGTGTTTTAGATATCTGGGAGTGGATCTAGCAGCGGATGGAACCATGGAAGCGGAAGTGGATCATAGGGTGGGGGAGGGGGCGAAAATCCTGGAGCCTTGAAGAATGTGTGGAAGTCGAGAACATTAACTCGGAAAGCAAAAATGGGTATGTTTGAAGGAATAGTGGTTCCAACAATGTTGTATGGTTGCGAGGCGTGGGCTATGGATAGAGTTGTGCGCAGGAGGATGGATGTGCTGGAAATGAGATGTTTGAGGACAATGTGTGGTGTGAGGTGGTTTGATCGAGTAAGTAATGTAAGGGTAAGAGAGATGTGTGGAAATAAAAAGAGCGTGGTTGAGAGAGCAGAAGAGGGTGTTTTGAAATGGTTTGGGCACATGGAGAGAATGAGTGAGGAAAGATTGACCAAGAGGATATATGTGTCGGAGGTGGAGGGAACGAGGAGAAGTAGGAGACCAAATTGGAGGTGGAAAGATGGAGTGAAAAAGATTTTGTGTGATCGGGGCCTGAACATGCAGGAGGGTGAAAGGAGGGCAAGGAATAGAGTGAATTGGATCGATGTGGTATACAGGGGTTGACGTGCTGTCAGTGGATTGAATCAGGGCATGTGAAGCGTCTGGGGTAAACCATGGAAAGCTGTGTAGGTATGTATATTTGCGTGTGTGGATGTATGTATATACATGTGTATGGGGGTGGGTTGGGCCATTTCTTTCGTCTGTTTCCTTGCGCTACCTCGCAAACGCGGAAGACAGCGACAAAGCAAAAAAAAAAAAATATATATATACATATATATATATATATATATATATTTTTTTTTTTTTTATATGTATATATATATTTGGTAAACAGAAAAGAGGTAGTAAAAGCTTTGTGAAAGATGAAAGCCGTAAAGGCAACAGATTTGGATGGTATTGCAGTGGAATTTATTAATAAAGGGGGTGCCTGTATTGTTGATTGGTTGGTAAGGTTATTTTATGTATGTCAGACTCATGGTGAGGTGCCTGAGGATTGGCGGAATGCTTGCATAGTGCCATTGTACAAAGGCAAAGGGGATAAGAGTGAGTGCTCAAATTACAGGGGTATAAGTTTGCTGAGTATTCCTAAGAAATTATAAGGGAGGGTACTGATTGAGAGGGTGAAGGCATGTACAGAGCATCAGATTGGGGAAGAGCAGTGTGGTTTCAGAAGTGGTAGAGGATGTGTGGATCAGATGTTTGCTTTGAAGAATGTCTGTGAGAAATACTTAGAAAAGCAAATGGATTTATAAGTAGCATTTATGGATCTGGAGAAGGCATATGATAGAGTTGATAGAGATACTCTGTGGAAGGTATTAAGAATATATGGTGTGGGAGGCAAGTTGTTACAAGCAGTGAAAAGTTCTTATCGAGAATGTAAGGCATGTATACATGTAGGATGAGAGGAAAGTGATTGGTTCTCGGTGAACGTTGGTTTGCGGCAGGGGTGCGTGATGTCTCCATGGTTGTTTAATTTGTTTATGGATGGGGTTGTTAGGGAGGTGAATGCATGAGTTTTGGAAAGAGGGGCAAGTATGCAACCTGTTGTGGATGAAAGAGCTTGGGAAGTGAGTCAGTTGTTGTTCGCTGATGATACAGCGCTGGTGGCTGATTTGGGTGAGAAACTGCAGAAGCTGGTGACTGAGTTTGGTAAAGTGTGTGAAAGAAGAAAGCTGAGAGTAAATGTGATTAAGAGCAAGGTTATTACGTACAGTAGGGTTGAGGGACAAGTCAATTAGGAGATAAGTTGGAATGGAGAAACACTGGAGGAAGTGAAGTATTTTAGATATCTGGGAGTGGATTTGGCAGCGGATGGAACCATGGAAGCGGAAGTGAATCATAGGGTGGGGGAGGGGGCAAAAGTTCTGGGAGCATTGAAGAATGTGTGGAAGTCGATAATGTTATCTTGGAAAGTAAAAATGGGTATGTTTGAAGGAATAGTGGTTCCAACAATGTTATATGGTTGCGAGGTGTGGGCTAAAGATAGAGTTGTGCAGAGGAGGGTGGATGTGCTGGAAATGAGATGTTTGAGGACAACATGTGGTGTGAGGTGGTTTGATCAAGTAAGTAATGAAAGGGTAAGAGAGATGTGTGGTAATAAAAGAGTGTGGTTGAGAGAGCAGAAGAGGGTGTTTGGAAATGGTTTGGTCTCATGGAGAGAATGAGTGATGAAAGATTGACAAAGAGGATATATGTGTCAAGAGGTGGAGGAATGAGGAGAAGTGGGAGACCAAATTGGAGGTGGAAAGATGGAGTGAAAAAGATTTTGAGTGATCGGGGCCTGAACATGCAGGAGGGTGAAAGGCGTGCAGGGAATAGAGTGAATTGGAACGATGTGGTGTACCGGGGTCAACGTGCTGTCAATGGATTGAAGCAGGGCATGTGAAGCATCTGGGGTAAACCATGGAAAGTTTTGTAGGGCCTGGATGTGGAAAGGGAGCTGTGGTTTCGCTGCATTATACATAACAGCTAGAGACTGAGTGTGAACGAATGCGGCTTTGTTGTCTTTTCCTAGCGCTACCTCGCACACATGCAAGGGGAGGGGGTTTTCATGTCATGTGCAGCGGGGTGGCGATGGGAATGAATAAGGGCAGACAGTATGAATTATGTACATGTGTATATATGTATATGTCTGAGTGTGTATATATATGTATATGTTGAGATGTATGGGTAAATATATGTGCATGTGTGGACATGTGTGTATATACATGTGTATGTGGGTGGGTTGGGCCATTCTTTCATCTGTTTCCTTGCGCTACCTCGCTAACACGGGAGACAGCGACAAAGCATATCAAAATATAAATAAATGTATATATAAAGGGGAAACAGAAGAAGGAGTCACGTGGGGAGTGCTCATCCTCCTCGAAGGTTCAGACTGGGGTGTCTAAATGTGTGTGGATGTAACCAAGATGAGAAAAAAAGATGAGATAGGTAGTATGTTTGAGGAAAGGAACCTGGATGTTTTGGCTCTGAGTGAAACGAAGCTCAAGCGTAAAGGGGAAGAGTAGTTTGGGAATCTTTTGGGAGTAAAGTCAGGGGTTGGTGAGAGGACAAGAGCAAGGGAAGGAGTAGCACTACTCCTGAAACAGGTGGTGGGAGTATGTGATAGAGTGTAAGAAAGTAAACTCTAGATTGATATGGGTAAAACTGAAAGTGGATCGAGAGAGATTGGCGATTATTGGTGCATATGCACCTGGGCACGAGAAGAAACATAATGAGGCAAGTGTTTTCAGAGCAGCTGAGTGAGTGTGTTAGTAGTTTTGATGCAAGAGACTGGGTTATAGTGATGAGTGATTTGAATGCAATGGTGAGTAATGTGGCAGTTGAGGGAATAATTTGTGTACATGGGGTGTTTAGTGTTGTAAATGGAAATGGTGAAGAACTTGTAGATTTGTGTGCTGAAAAAGGACTGGTGATTGGGAATACCTGGTTTAAAAAGAGAGATATACATAAGTATACATATGAAAGTAGGAGAGATGGCCAGAGAGCATTACAGAATTACATGTTAATTGATAGGCACGTGAAAGAGAGACTTTTGGATGTTAATGTGCTGAGAGATGCAACTGGAGGGATGTCTGATCATTATCTTGTGGAGGTGAAGGTGAAGACTTGTAGAGGTTTACAGAAAAGAAGAGAGAATGTTGGGGTGAAGAGAGTAGTGAGAGAAAGTGAGCTTGGGAAGGAGACTTGTGTGAGGAAGTACCAGGAGAGACTGAGTGCAGAATGGAAAAAGATGAGAGCAAAGGACGTAACGGGAGTGGGGGAGGAATGGGATGTATTCTCGGAAGCAGTGATGGCTTGCACAAAAGATGCTTGTGGCATAAGAAGTGTGGGAAGAGGTCAGATTAGAAAGGGTAGTGAGTGGTGGGATGAAGAAGTAAAATTATTAGTGAAAGAGAAGAGAGAGGTATTTGCAAAAGTTTTGCAGGGAAACAGTGCAAATGACTCAGAGATGTATAAAAGAAAGAGGCAGGAGGTCATGAGAAAGGTGCAAGAGGTGAAAAAGAAGGCAAATGAGAGTTCGGATGAGAGAGTATCATTAAATTATAGGGAGAAAAAAAGATGTTTAGCAAGAAGGTAAATAAAGTGCGTAAGACATGAGAACAAATGGGAACATCGGTGAAGGGGGTTAATGGGGAGGTGATAATAAGTAGTGGTGATGTAAGAATGAGATGGAGTGAGTATTTTGAAGGTTTGCTGAATGTGCTAGATGACAGAGTGGCAGAAAAAGGGTGTTTTGGTCGAGGTGGTGTGCGAAGTGAGAGAGTTAAGGAGAATGATTTGATAAACAGATAAGAGGTAGTAAAAGCTTTGCAGAAGATGAAAGCCAGCAAGGAGGCAGGTTTGGATGGTATTGCAGTGGAAATTATCAAAAAAGGGAGCGACTGTATTGTTGACTGGTTGGTAAGGTTATTGAATGTATGTATGACTCATGGTGAGGTGCCTGAGGATTGGCGGAATGCTTGCATAGTGCCATCGTACAAAGGCAAAGGGGATAAGAGTGCTCAAATTACAGAGGTATAAGTTTGTTGAGTATTCCTGGGAAATTATATGGGAGGGTACTGACTGAGAGGGTGAAGGCATGTACAGAGCATCAGATTGGGGAAGAGCAGTGTGGTTTCAGAAGTGGTAGAGGATGTGTGGATCAGTGTTTGCTTTGAAGAACATATGTGAGAAATACTTACAAAATCGAATGGATTTGCATGTAGCATTTATGAATCTGGAGAAGGCATATGATAGAGTTGATAGAGATGCTCTGTGGAAGGTATTAAGAATATATGGTGTGGGAGGCAAGTTGTTAGAAGCAGTGAAAAGTTTTTATTGAGGATGTAAAGCATGTGTACGAGTAGGAAGAGAGGAAAGTGATTGGTTCTCAGTGAATGCTGGTTTGCAGCAGGGGTGTGTGATGTCTCCATGGGTGTTTAATTTGTTTATGGATGGGGTTGTTAGGGAGGTGAATGCAAGAGTTTTGGAAAGGGGGGGAAGTATGCAGTCTGTTGTGGATGAGAGACCTTGGGAAGTGAGTCAGTTGTTGTTTGCTGATGATACAGCGCTGGTGGCTGATTTGGGTGAGAAAATGCAAAAGCTGGTGACTAAGTTTGGTAAAGTGTGTGAAAGAAGAAAGCTGAGAGTAAATGTGAATAAGAGCAAGGTTATTAGGTACAGTAGGGTTGAAGGACAAGTCAACTGGGAGGTAAGTTGGAATGGAGAAAAACTGGAGGAAGTGAAGTGTTTTAGATATCTGTAAGTGGATTTGGCAGCGGATGGAACCATGAAAGCAGAAGTGAATCATAGGGTGGGGGAGGGGGTGAAAGTTCTTGGAGCGTTGAAAAATGTATGGAAGTCAAGAACATTATCTTGGAGAGTAAAAATGGGTATGTTTGAAGGAATAGTGGTTCCAACAATGTTATATGGTTGCGAGGCGTGGGCTACAGATAGAGTTGTGCTGAGGAGGGTGGATGAGCTGGAAATGAGATATTTGAGGACAATATGTGGTGTGAGGTGGTTTGATCGAGTAAGTAATGAAAGGGTAAGAGAGATGTGTGGTAATAAAAAGAGTGTGGTTGAGAGAGCAGAAGAGGGTGTGTGGAAATGGTTAGGTCACATGGAGAGAATGAGTGAGGAAAGATTGACAAAGAGGATATGTGTGTCAGAGGTGGAGGGAATGAGAAGTGGGAGACTAAATTGGAGGTGGAAAGATGGAGTGAAAAAGATTCTGAGTGATTGGGGCCTGAACATGCAGGAGGGTGAGAGGTGTGCAAGGAATAGAGTGAATTGGAACAATGTGGTATACTGGGGCCGACGAGCTGTCGATGGATTGAAGCAGGGCATGTGAAGCATCTGGGGTAAACCATGGAAAGTTTTGTGGGGCCTGGATATGGAAAGGGAGCTGTGGTTTCGCTGCACTATACATGACAGCTAGAGACTGAGTGTGAAAGAATGTGGCCTTTGCTGTCTTTTCCTAGCGCTACCTCATGCACATGCCAGGGGAGGCGGTTGTCATTTCATGTGTGGCAGGGTGGCAATGGGAATGAGTAAGGGCAGACAGTATGAATTATGTACATGTGTATATATGTATATGTCTGTATGTGTACATATATGTATACGTTGAGATGTATAGGTATGTATATTTGCGTGTGTGGACGTGTATGTATATACATGAGTATGTGGGTGGGTTGGGCCATTCTTTCATCTGTTTCCTTGTGCTATCTCGCTAACGTGGGAGACAGCGACAAAGTATAATAATACTTATCTAATTATTTTGCTTTGTCGATGTGATGTGTAATGCACCAAAAACACAGCTCCCTTTCCACATCCAGGCCCCACAGACCTTTCCATGGTTTACCACATTGTTCTAATTCACTCTATTCCTTGCACACCTCTCACCCTCCTGTATGTTCAGGCCCCAATCACTCAAAATCTTTTTTACTCCATCCTTCCACCTCCAATTTGGTCTCCTGCTTCTCCTTCTTCCCTCCACCTCAGACACACATATGCTCTCTATCAATCTTTCCTCACTCATTTTCTCCATGTGTCCAAACCAGTTCAACACATCCTCTTCTACTCTCTCAACCACACTCTTTGTGTTTCCACACATCTCTCTTACCCTTTCATTACTAACTCAATCAAACCATCTCACACCAAATATTGTCCTCAAGCATTTCATTTCCAACACATCCACCCTCCTCCGTACAACTCTATCTATAGCCCATGCCTTGCAACCATATAATATTTTTGGAACAACTATTCCTTCAAACATACCAATTATTGCACTCCAAGATAACGTTCTCGCCTTCCACATACTCTTCATCACTCCCAGAACCTTCGCCCCTCCCCCACCCTGTGACTCACTTCCACTTCCATGGTTCCATCCCCTGTCAAGTCCACTCCCAGGTATCTAAAACACTTCACCTCCTCCAATTTTTCTCCATTCAAACCTACATCCTAATTAACCTGTCCCTCAACCCTACTGAAACTAAAAATTTGCTCTTACTCATATTCACTCTCAACTTTCTCCTTTCACACACTTTTCCAAACTTACTCTTACACATTTTTCCAAACTCAGTCACCAACTTATTCATTTTCTCAAACAAATTAGCCACCAGAGCTGTAGCACTGACAAACTACAACCGATTCACTTCCCAGGCCTTATCCCTAATAGACTGCATATTCGCCCCTCTCTCCAAAACTCTTGCATTTACCTCCCTATCCACCCCATCCATAAACAAATCAAACCATGGGGACATCACACACCCCTGCCGCAAATCAACATTCACTAGGAACCAATCACTCTCCTCTCTTCCTACTCATACACATGCCTTACATTCTTGGTAAAAACTTTTCACTGCTTCTGGCAACTTACCTTCCACACTGCATACTCTTAAAACCTTCAACAAAGCATCCCTACCAACCCTATCATATGCCTTCTCCAGATCCATAAATGCTACATACAAATCCATCTGTTTTTCTAAATATTTCTCACACGTTTTTCAAAGCAAACTCCAGATCCATACATCTACTAATTCTGAAACCATACCGCTCTTCCCCAATCTGATGCTCTGAACATGACTTCACCCTCTCAATCAATACCCTCCCACATAATTTCCCAGGAATACTCAACAAAGTTATGCCTCTATAGTTTGAACACTCACCTTCATCCCCTTTGCCTTTGTATAATTGCACTATGCGTACATTCCGCAAATCCTCAGGCACTTCACAATGGTCCATATGCGGCAAGGCAGCGAGTTTGGATGGTATTGCAGTGGAATTTATTAAAAAAAAGGGGGTGACTGTATTGTTGACTGGTTGGTAAGGTTTTTTAATGTATGTATGATTCATGGTGAGGTGCCTGAGGATTGGCGGAATGCTTGCATAGTACCATTGTATAAATGCAAAGGGGATAAAGGTGAGTGTTCAAACTATATGGGAGGGTATTGATTGAGAGGGTGAAGGCATGTACAGAGCATCAGATTGGGGAAGAGCAGTGTAGTTTCAGAAGTGGTAGAGGATGTGTGGATCAGGTGTTTGCTTTGAAGAATGCATGCGAGAAATACTTAGAAAAGCAAATGGATTTGTATATAGCATCTATGGATCTGGAGAAGGCATATGATAGAGTTGATAGAGATGCTCTGTGGAAGGTATTAAGAATATATGGTGTGGGAGGCAAGTTGTTAAAAGCAGTGAAAAGTTTTTATCAAGGATGTAAGGCATGTGTACGTGTAGGAAGAGAGGAATGTGATTGGTTCTCAGTGAATGTCGGTTTGCGGCAGGGGTGTGTGATGTCTCCATGGTTGTTTAATTTGTTTATGGATGGGGTTGTTAGGGAGGTGAATGCAAGAGTTTTGGAAAGAGGGGCAAGTATGCAGCCTGTTGTGGATGAGAGAGCTTGGGAAGTGAGTCAGTTGTTGTTCGCTGATGATACAGCACTGGTGGCTGATTCATGTGAGAAACTGCAGAAGCTGGTGACTGAGTTTGGTAAAGTGTGTGAAAGAAGAAAGTTGACAGTAAATGTGAATAAGAGCAAGGTTATTAGGTACAGTAGGGTTGAGGGTCAAGTCAATTGGGAGGTAAGTTTGACTGGAGAAAAACTGGAGGAAGTGAAGTGTTTTAGATATCTGGGAGTGGATTTGGCAGCGGATGGAACCATGGAAGCGGAAGTGAATCATAGGGTGGGGGAGGGGGTGAAAATTCTGGGAGCCTTGAAGAATGTGTGGAAGTCGAGAACATTATCTCAGAAAGCAAAAATGGGTATGTTTGAAGGAATAGTGGTTCCAACAATGCTGTATGGTTGCGAGGTGTGGGCTATGGATAGAGTTGTGCACAGGAGGGTGGATGTGCTGGAAATGAGATGTTCGAGGACAATATGTGGTGTGAAGTGGTTTGATCGAGTAAGTAATAATAGGGTAAGAGAGATGTGTGGTAATAAAAAGAGTGTGGTTGAGAGAGCAGAAGAGGGTGTTTGGAAATGGTTTGGTCACATGGAGAGAAAGAGTGAGGAAAGATTGACCAAGAGGATATGTGTCAGAGGTGGAGGGAACAAGAAGTGGGAGACCAAATTGGAGGTGGAAAGATGGAGTGAAAAAGATTTTGAGTGATCGGGGCCTGAACATGCAGGAGGGTGAAAGGAGGGCAAGGAATAGAGTGAAGTGGAACGATGTGGTATAACGGGGTCGACGTGCTGTCAATGGATTGAAGCAGGGCATGTGAAGAGTCTGGGGTAAACCATGGAAAGTTCTGTGGGGCCTGGATGTGGAAAGGGAGCTGTGGTTTCGGTGCATTATTACACGACAGCTAGAGACTGAGTGTGAACGAATGGGGCCTTTGTTGTCTTTTCCTAGCGCTACCTCGCACACGAGGGGGGAGGGGGTTGTTATTTCATGTGTGACGAGGTGGCGATGGGAACAAATAAAGGCAGAAGGTATGAATAATGTACATGTGTATATATGTATATGTCTGTGTGTGTATATATATGTACACGTTGAGATGTATAGGTATGTATATTTGTGTGTGCTGACGTGTATGTATATACATGTGTATGTGGGTGGGTTGTTCCATTCTTCCATCTGTTTCCTTGCGCTACCTCGCTAAAGCGGGAGACAGCGAAAAAGCATATAATATACATATCATACTATTATTTTTTTCATTATACTTTATTGCTGTCTCCCGCATTAGTGAGGTAGCGCAAGGAAACAGATGAAAGAATGGCCCAACCCACCCACATACACATACATATACATAAACGTCCACACACGCACATATACATACCTATACATTTCAACATATACATAAATACACAAACATATAAATATATACACATGTACATATTCATACATGCAGCCTTTATCCATTCCCGTTGCCACCCCGCCACACATGAAACAGCACCCTCCTCCCCTTGCATGCACACGAGGTAGCACTAGGAAAAGACAACAAAGGCCACATTCGTTCACACTCAGTCTCTAGCTGTCATGTGTAATGCACCAAAACCACAGCTCCCTTTCCACATCCAGGTCCCACAAAACTTTCCATTGTTTACCCCAGATGCTTCACATGCCATGGTTCAATCCATTGACAGCATGTCGACCCCGGTATACCACATCGTTCCAATTCATTCTATTTCTTGCACACTTTTCACCCTCCTGTATGTTCAGGCCCCAATCCCTCAAAATCTTTTTCACTCCATCCTTCCACCTCC
The DNA here is from genome assembly GCF_036320965.1 of Panulirus ornatus. Lineage (NCBI taxonomy): Eukaryota > Metazoa > Arthropoda > Malacostraca > Decapoda > Palinuridae > Panulirus > Panulirus ornatus. Next base: position 7,166,866 of record NC_092244.1, on the reverse strand, counting down.
AGTTTGGTCTCCCACTTCTCCTCATTCCCTCCACCTCTGACACATTTATCCTTTTTGTCAATCTTTCCTCTCTCATTCTCTCCATGTGACAAACCATTTCAATACACCCTCTTCTGCTCTCTCAAAAACACTCCTTTTATTACCACACATCTCTCTTACCCTTTCATTACTTAATCAAACTGCCTCACACCACATATTGTCCTTAAACATCTCATTTCCAACACATACACCTTCCTCCGCACAGCCCTATCTATAGCCCACGCCTCACAACCATGTAACATTGTTGGAACCACTATTCCTTCAAACATACCCATTTTTTTTTCCATTGTCCTTAAACATCTCATTTCCAACACATACACCTTCCTCCGCACAGCCCTATCTATAGCCCACGCCTCACAACCATGTAACATTGTTGGAACCACTATTCCTTCATATATACCCATTTTTTTTTCCAAGATAATGTTCTCGCCTTCCACATATTCTTCAATGCTCCAAGTACCTTTGCCCCCTCCCCCACCCTGTGACTCGCTTCCACTTCCATGGTTCCATCCACTGCCAAATCCACTCCCAGATACCTAAAATACTTCACTTCCACTAATATTTCTCCATTCAAACGTACCTCCCAATTAACTTGGCCCTCAACCCTACTGAACCTAATGACCTTGCTCTTATTCACATCTACTCTCAGCTTTCTTCTTTCAAACAATCTACCAAATTCAGTCACCAGCTTCTGCAGTTTCTCACCCGAATCAGCCACCAGTACTGTATCATCAGTGAACAACAACTGACTCACTTCCCAAGCCCTATCATCCACAATAGACTGCATACTTGCCCCTCTCTCCAAAACTCTTTTGAGTTCACCTCCCTAACAACCCCATCCATAAACAAATTAAATAACCATAGTCATCACGCACTCCTGCAGCAAACCGACATTCACTGGGAACCAATCACTTTCCTCTCTTCCTACTCGCATACATGCCTTACTTCCTCAATAAAAACTTTTCGCTGCTTCTAGCAACTTACTTCCCCCACCATATACTCCTAATATCTTCCACAGAGCACCTCTATCAACTCTTATCATATGCCTTCTCCAGATCCATAAATGCTACATGCAAATCCATCTAAGTATTTCTCATATACTTCTTCAAAGCAAACACCTGATCCACACATCCTCTACCACTTCTGAAACCACACTGCTCTTTCCCAGTCTGATGCTCTGTACATGCCTTCACCCTCTCAATCAATACCCTCCCATTTAATTTCCCAGGAATACTCAACAAATTTATACCTCTGTAATTTGAACACTCACTTTTATCCCCTTTGCCTTTGTACAATGGCACTATGCATGCATTCTGCCAATCCTCAGGCACTTCACCATGAACCATACATACATTGAATATCCTCATCAACCAGTCTACAACACAGTCATCCCCTTTCTTAATAAATTTCACAGCAATACCATCCAATCCCACTGCCTTACCGGCTTTCATCTTCTGCAAAGCTTTCACTACCTCTTCTCTGTTTACAAAACCATTCTCCCTGACTCTCTCACTTCGCACACCACCTCGACCAAAACACCCTATATCTGCCAGTCTATCATCTAACACATTCAAAAGACCTTCAAAATACTCACTTCATCTCCTTCTCACTTCACCACTACTTGTTATTACCTCCCCATTAGCCCCCTTCACCGATGTTCCCATTTGTTCTCTTACACACTTTATTTACCTCCTTCCAAAACATATTTTTATTCCCCCTAAAATCAAATGATACCCTATATCTGCCAGTATATCATCTAACACATTCAAAAGACCTTCAAAATACTCACTCCATCTCCTCACTTCACCACTACTTGTTATTACCTCCCCATTAGCCCCCTTCACCGATGTTCCCATTTGTTCTCTTACACCCTTTATTTACCTCCTTCCAAAACATATTTTTATTCCCCCTAAAATCTAATGATACTCTCTCACCCAACTCTAATTTGCCCTCCTATTCCCTCTCTTAGCTGTCGTGTAATGCACTGAAAACACAATTCCCTTTCCACTTCCAGGCCCCACAGACCTTTCCATGGTTTACCCCAGATGCTTAACATACCCTAGTTCAATCCAATGACACCATGTCCACCCCAGCATACCACACTGTTCCAATTCACTCTATTCCTTGCACACCCTTCACCCTCCTGTATGTTCAGGCCCCAATCACTCAAAATCTTTTTCGCTCAATCCTTCCACCTCCAATTCGGTCTCTCACTTCTCCTTCGTCTCTCCACTTCTGACACATGTATCCTCTTTGTCAATCTTTCCTCATTCATTCTCTCCATGTGTCCAAACCATTTCAACACACCCTGTTCTGCTCTCTCAACCATACTCTTGTATTTCCACACATTTCTCTTTCCCTTTCATTACTTACTCGATCAAACCACCTCACACCACACATTGTCCTCAAACATTTCATGTCCAACATATCCACCCTCCTTCACACAACCCTATCTATAGGCCATGCCTTGCAACCATATAACATTGTTTGAACCACTACCTCAAACATACCCATTTTTCCTCTCTGAGATAACGTTCTCTCCTTCCACACATTCTTCAACACCATTTGGTAAACATGTTTATCAAATGGCGTCCTAGCTTCGTCTCTTCGATGTATATCAACTGACCGTTATATTTCTCTCTTGTGTCTCCCCTGATGATGTGATTATTACATGAAAGTGCACTTGGGAACTTATCGTGTTTCATTTTCCCCCTGGACTCATACGAATATTTTGATCACGTGCAAAATTGAGATCCTTTCCAATATTTATTTTATTTATTCTGCTTTGTCGCTGTCTCCCGCGTTAGCGAGGCAGCGCAAGGAAACAGACGAAAGAATGGCCCAACCCATCCACATACACATGTATATACATCCACGTCCACATACGCAAATATACATACCTATACATCTTAATGTATACATATATATATATACACACACAGACATATACATATATACACATGTACATAATTCATACTGTCTACCTTTATTCATTCCCATCGCCACCTCGCCACACATGAAATAACAACCCCCTCCCCCCTCATGTGTGCGAGGTAGCGCTAGGAAAAGACAACAAAGGCCACATTCGTTCACACTCAGTCTCTAGCTGTCATGTAATAATGCACCGAAACCACAGCTCCCTTTCCACATCCAGGCCCCACAGAACTTTCCATGGTTTACCCAGACGCTTCACATGCCCTGGTTCAATCCACTGACAGCACATCGACCCCGGTATACCACATCATTCCAATTCACTCTATTCCTTGCACGCCGTTCACCCTCCTGCATGTTCAGGCCCCGATCACTCAAAATCTTTTTCACTCCATCTTTCCACCTCCAATGTGGTCTCAAACTTCTCCTCGTTCCCTCCACCTCTGACACATATATCCTCTTGGTCAGTCTTTTCTCACTCATTCTCTCCATGTGACCAAACTATTTCCAAACACCCTCTTCTGCTCTCTCAACAACACTCTTTTTATTACCACACATCTCTCTTACCCTTACATGCTCTTACCCTTTCTAATATATATATATATATATATATATATATATATATATATATATATATATATATATATATATTTTTATTATACTTTGTCGCTGTCTCCCGCGTTTGCGAGGTAGCGCAAGGAAACAGACGAAAGAAATGGCCCAACCCACCCCCATACACATGTATATACATACGTCAACACACGCAAATATACATACCTACACAGCTTTCCATGGTTTACCCCAGACGCTTCACATGCCCTGATTCAATCCACTGACAGCACGTCAACCCCGGTATACCACATCGATCCAATTCACTCTATTCCTTGCCCTCCTTTCACCCTCCTGCATGTTCAGGCCCCGATCACACAAAATCTTTTTCACTCCATCTTTCCACCTCCAATTTGGTCTCCCACTTCTCCTCGTTCCCTCCACCTCCGACACATATATCCTCTTGGTCAATCTTTCCTCACTCATTCTCTCCATGTGCCCAAACCATTTCAAAACACCCACTTCTGCTCTCTCAACCACGCTCTTTTTATTTCCACACATCTCTCTTACCCTTACGTTACTTACTCGATCAAACCACCTCACACCACAAATTGTCCTCAAACATCTCATTTCCAGCACATCCACCCTCCTGCGCACAACTCTATCCATAGCCCACGCCTCGCAACAATACAACATTGTTGGAACCACTATTCCTTCAAACATACTCATTTTTGCTTTCCGAAATAATGTTCTCGACTTCCACACATTCTTCAAGGCTCCCAGAATTTTCGCCCCCTCCCCTACCCTATGATCCACTTCCGCTTCCATGGTTCCATCCGCTGCCAGATCCACTCCCAGATATCTAAAACACTTTACTTCCTCCAGTTTTTCTCCATTCCAACTTACCTCCCAATTGACTTGACCCTCAACCCTACTGTACCTAATAACCTTGCTCTTATTCACATTTACTCTTAACTTTCTTCTTTCACACACTTTACCAAACTCAGTCACCAGCTTCTGCAGTTTCTCACATGAATCAGCCATGATTCATGAATTTTCTCACATGAATCAGTGCTGTATCATCAGCAAACAACAACTGACTCACTTCCCAAGCTCTCTCATCCAAAACTCTTGCATTCACCTCCTTAACAACTCCATCCATAAACAAATTAAACAACCATGGAGACATCACACACCCCTCCCACAAACCTACATTCACTGAGAACCAATCACTTTCCTCTCTTCCAACACGTACACATGCCTTACATCCTCGATAAAAACTTTTCACCGCTTCTAACAACTTGCCTCCCACACCATATATTCTTAATACCTTCCACAGAGCATCTCTATCAACTCTATCATATGCCTTCTCCAGATCCATAAATGCTACATACAAATCCATTTGCTTTTCTAAGTATTTCTCACATACATTCTTCAAAGCAAACACCTGATCCACACATCCTCTACCACTTCTGAAACCACACTGCTCTTCCCCAATCTGATGCTCTGTACATGCCTTCACCCTCTCAATCAATACCCTCCCATATAATTTACCAGGAATACTCAACAAACTTATACCTCTGTAATTTGAGCACTCACTCTTATCCCCTTTGCCTTTGTACAATGGCACTATGCACGCATTTCGCCAATCCTCAGGCACCTCACCATGAGTCATACATACATTAAATAACCTTACCTACCAGTCAATAATACAGTCACCCCCTTTTTTAATAAATTCCACTGCAATACCATCCAAACCTGTTGCCTTGCCAGCTTTCATCTTCTGCAAAGCTTTTACTACCTCTTCTCTGTTTACCAAATCATTTTCCCTAACCCTCTCACTTTGCACACCACCTCGACCAAAACACCCTATATCTGCCACTCTATCATCAAACATATTCAACAAACCTTCAAAATACTCATTCTATCTCCTTCTCACATCACCACTACTTGTTATCACCTCCCCATTTGCACCCTTCACTGAAGTTCCCATTTGCTCCCTTGTCTTACGCACTTTATTTCCCTCCTTCCAGAACATCTTTTTATTCTCCCTAAAATTTAATGATACTCTCTCACCCCAACTCTCATTTGCCCTCTTTTTCACCTCTTGCACCTTTCTCTTGACCTCCTGTCTCTTTCTTTTGTACATCTCCCACTCAATTGCATTTTTTCCCTGCAAAAATCGTCCAAATGCCTCTCTCTTCTCTTTCACTAATAATCTTACTTATGCATCCCACCACTCACTACCCTTTCTAATCAACCCACCTCCCACGCTTCTCATGCCACAAGCATCTTTTGCGCAATCCATCACTGATTCCCTAAATACATCCCATTCCTCCCCCACTCCCCTTACTTCCATTGTTCTCACTTTTTTCCATTCTGTACTCAGTCTCTCCTGGTACTTCCTCACACAAGTCTCCTTCCCAAGCTCACTTACTCTCACCACCCTCTTCACCCCAACATTCACTCTTCTTTTCTGAAAACCCATACAAATCTTCACCTTAGCCTCCACAAGATAATGATCAGACATCCCTCCAGTTGCACCTCTCAGCACATTAACATCCAAAAGTCTCTCTTTCGTGCGCCTGTCAATTAACACATAATCCAATAATGCTCTCTGGCCATCTCTCCTACTTACATACATATACTTATGTATATCTCGCTTTTTAAACCAGGTATTCCCAATCACCAGTCCTTTTTCAGCACATAAATCTACAAGCTCTTCACCATTTCCAATTACAACGCTGAACACCCCATGTATACCAATTATTCCCTCAACTGCCACATTACTCACCTTTGCATTCAAATCACCCATCACTATAACCCGGTCTCGTGCATCAAAACCACTAACACACTCATTCAGCTGCTCCCAAAACACTTGCCTCTCGTGATCTTTCTTCTTATGCCCAGGTGCATATGCACCAATAATCACCCATCTCTCTCCATCAACTTTCAGTTTTACCCATAGTAATCGAGAATTTACTTTCTTACATTCTATCACATACTCCCACAACTCCTGTTTCAGGAGTACTGCTACTCCTTCCCTTGCTCTTGTCCTCTCACCAACCCGACTTTACTCCCAAGACATTCCCAAACCACTCTTCCCCTTTACCCTTGAGCTTCGTTTCACTCAGAGCCAAAACATCCAGGTTCCTTTCCTCAAACATACTACCTATCTCTCCTTTTTTTTTTTTTTTCACATCTTGGTTACATCCACACACATTTAGACACCCCAGTCTGAGCCTTCGAGGAGGATGAGCACTGCCCGCCTGACTCCTTCTTCTGTTTCCCATTTTAGAAAGTTAAAAATAATACAAGGAGGGGGGGATTTCTGGACCCCCGCTCCCATCCCCACTAGTCGCCTTCTACGACACGCAAGGAATGCGTGGGAAGTATTCTTTCACCCCTATCCCCAGGGATATAATATATATATATATATAAGTGTTATCAGACTCTGTCTGCTCAAAGTCACACTGCAAGCAAAAAGTCACCTTTGGCGAGACCGTTTCAAAGAATTTCACACTCCAAAGACGTCTACAATTCCTTGCTATTGGAAGTAGTGCAGCCTTATGCTGCAAGAGCTTATAGAATAGTCCTGGGCTAATTTCAAATGAGTTATGAAGAATGAGCTTTGAGAGTTAACTATTGTCAAGTGTTATGTACGACGAGGAGAATTAGTATGTTTATGGACAGAATGACAGTAGTCCTCATGTGTGTGAGGCAAAAAGAGAGAAGAACTTGAATCAGAGGAGTGCACCTTGACGACTACTGAAGTGCTGGCTTTAGTGCCTCACCCTTAACTGGCCACTGATAGAAGGCAACTCTAGTAAAGTGTGTGCAAAGGCTCCTACTTAATGTTCCTACTGACTACTTCTACCCAAAGCTCCTGTCCAATGTTCCTACCAACTAGTACTACCTAATGTTTCCACCTAATGCTCCTAGTCAAATGTTCCTAACTATTGCTTCCATCTTTTGCTACAGCCAAAAGACAGGGATAATGCATAGTGCTCACCAAAGGATAATCTACAGTTAAGAAGAATGAGGATAGGGGATAGGGGAGAAAGAATACTTCCCACGTATTCCCTGCATGTCATAGAAGGCGACTAAAAGGGAAGGGAGCGGGGGGCTGGAAATCCTTCCCTCTCGTTTTTTTTTTTATTTAACTTTCCAAAAGAAGGAACAGAGAAGGGGGTCAGGTGAGGATATTCCCTCTAAGGCCCAGTCCTCTGTTCTTAACGCTACCTCGCTAAAGCGGGAAATGGCGAATAGCATGAAAGAAAGAACAAGAATGAGCTATGTGAGTTAAGTGTTGCCAAATGTTATGTATGGCAAGACACTGTATGTCTGTGGACAGATTGCTAGCAGTCCATGTGTGGGTGAGGCAAAAAGAAAAGACAGCTACCTGGGTCAGAGGAGTGCAACTTGAAAACCGCCAGAGTGCTGGCTCACTAAACAACTGTCACTAATCCTCCTGATACTCAGGCAGGTAGTACTGGCAATATATGTATCTCCCTGGTCATTGGCTACTATATCTTCACAATCCCTGCAGTGCTGAATAAGCCAAACATGTCCACTACTCAGGATCATTAAATCATAAAATAAAGTGTCATGAGTGCACGTGTGGAAAATGTGTGACAACTGAGCAGTCAGTGTGCAGTCTACACATTATGGTCCTGAAGGGTCTTAGGATTGGTTGAATCAGTAATTGAAGTGTTGTAAGGATGGGTGATATCACAACCACACAGAACAGTTAGCCTCACGTATGTCTGGAAAGTGTAGCTTCAGACAGTTGTATATCTGGAAAGGTCGCATTTAAGACTGAGTTTGGAGGGTAGTTGTTTCATACTTATCATTATCAGCTCATTTCAGCATGTATGTGTTATGTCAAATGTTATCATGTGGGGGAAATCTGGGTAACATTGTTGAAATGTGAGGTAGGAGTAAGCTTTTCATTCCTAATTAGCTGTTGGCGTTTAGTTACATTGATTAGAGACAGGAGGCCTAGTTCTGCTGCAAATACTTGAATGCTAAGCAAGATGAGGTGGGACTGTACAGGGAAGATCTGTTTCATTGTATGTGTTGTGTTTGTAGCTGATAAAGGGATAATGATTGTTCCGAGTGCTTTACTTTGAGCAGTTTGCAACTCTGTTACATCTGCTTTTGAGAGGTTGGATGACCAGGCAGGCATAGTTTAGAGTGGAGCTGATGAATTGTCTGTAGAGGATGTTAAGGAATTATTTTTCTTAATCCAAATCTAGGATCACTAAGTGTTCGGTGACTGAAACACACCAATATTATCAAGTTCAGAATATCATGGTAGCATTCTGTCTACATGTCCAGAGGGTATGGGAAAAACATAGCCGATCAAGTTGAGTGCTTGTGCCTGAGTACTTTTAATCTTCATGAAGAGTCTGGCTGATAATAAAATATTACTCATCTTTTAATAACAATTAACCAGTGTTGCTACTCTGCTGTCTGCCATTCTTTCAATGATTTACTGTACTTATACTGAGCAAATAACATGATTAGTTATTCATTTGTTATGTTCATCAGGTGCCACACGAAACTGTTCAATGATTCATGATTAAAGTAGTGTGCATAAAGACTACGGAATATGAACTGGTACCTGACTGCAGTCTTTAATTTCCTTTGCATCTGTTTAGCTTATACCAATTCACAGACTTGCCAAGCAAATTTGAACAAAATGCTATTTAGCCTCTTATCTTTCGCAGCTGTATTAACATTCATAACATAAAAGGGACTAGCCTTTCTTTCAATAAATTTTTCCTTTCTCATGATCAAGTTGGAGTGTCCTTCATGATCAACTACAAATCAATATCCTTAAAATACTGTTTTATCTTATCTCCCCAACTTTTACTGTTATCCTTCCTTCATTCCTTTGTGCCAAAAACTTGTGACTGAATCATACATGAGGCTCACATACCAAAATCAAAGTATTTCTGTCCATTTAAGTTCTTACTGTTCCCTTTTCAATTCATCCAAGATAAGGAAATGGACAGTAATCCAAGTATCTAGAGATGCAGCTCCTTTCATCTGATATACATCAATTATCAGTTTTCATAAGAATAATGGCATGATGTATTCAAGCTGAGCACATGACTATTTCTATCTACCAATAATCTTTTCACTTCCTTCCATGAACATGAGTAACAGTTGTTCATGCAGACCTTCCCTATGCACATTTTTCTTTGTTAATTCCTTTATCATGATACTTCCATATATGAATTAACTCCTGGTTCTTAATCTTACTCTCATTCTCCTGTGTCTATTCCCATTCAACAAATAAATACTCTTATCCTTGCTTCTTGCAGTATAACCATATGTCCATAACAATTCATTACTCCATCTTATGAGCATTCCCATCAATATGCATGTAATTTCCTTCATTCAAAATAGTTGAGGCATGAAAAAAAAATCTTCCCTAAATAACAAGGTTACTGTTTTCATTATGTTTAGTACCAAATGCACTTCTTTCTTGTTAATCTAATGATCTCAGGCCATTCATCACTTCCAAATTTCAATTTAAGCATTAAATCAATCTCCTTCTGTCCTTTACCTTAAAGTTCCTTAAAGAAGAAAAGCATCCCATGAAGAAGAACCAGTACACATCATCATTCTGGCATATTTCCATTATAAGTATTGTACTAAGAAAACTTAAATGAGAAGGTGGTTGGCTGCCAAAATGACTGGGAAAGATTCTGTCAATGCTACACTCACTTTAATGTGGAAAAATATCAAGCAAGGTATTGCTTTGAGAACAGAGAATCAAAAGTTAAGGTTATGGGAGGAAAGAAAACTGAAGACCTGAAAGAAGCTATCACTAAGTCATAGAGGGTACAGAATAAAATCTAAATAGAAAATGTGTTTAAGACCAAATAGTTATATCAATGCCTTTGTGCAACTTACATCTTTGATAAAAGCACTAGTTAAAAAATAGCAGGGAACAGAAAGATGAATTTTGCTAGAGAGAGCACAATTTTGTAAGTAACATTCCCAAAAATCTATACATTGAAAGCTTCCTCCATTACCTAATTTTCAAGTACAGCATATTCATATGCAGGAAGCAATAATTTCCAAATTCAGTTTAGTAATAAACTGATTTTGTTCTACTTTCCCGTAATTCATTACCTGCAGCTTTACCTATACTAATGACGGAGTGGACAATACAAGGCTTCATATCCCATTAATCCAATCCCATAATGTCTGGTCTGTGAGACAAAGTGAACATTAAGATTCATTCTACGCACTAAGACACTTAATCAGGTGATACATTCATCTCAATTTGCCGTATTATCCCTAAACAACACGAATCTGTTTGGTTTTGCCTTTTACCTGGTTCCCTGCAACCTTTCAATCTTTTCTATTTTGCATACAACTAAATGGTAACAAAAAAAATACACTCATCAATTCTATAAAGCCTCCTTCTCTTTTTCAATACAAATTTCAGTCATCCATTAACAAAGAAAAATAAAAAATAGATTTGTTTACTGGTTTCAGGTCAACATATGCCTTAATCAATTTTAATTTGGTAAAATGTATTCCTTTAGATACAGCTTCCTCTACGATTACTTTTTCATTTTACTTGCTTTTTACAGTTTTGCTTTCAACCAAAAATCTTAATATGCACAAGGTGTAAATTTACTAGGTATAATCCAGTTTTCGTCAAAATTTAGATAGTTCAGTATTCATCTTCAACTTTTTCTGTTCAACAAATGATGTTCCTGATGAAACTTTTTTATTTATTTTGGCATTATGTGGGAAGGTTAAAGGTCACAACAAATAATGAATGGCAGCCATCAGTATAATAACATTTATTATTGCCCTAAGTTTCGACATACCATTCACGTCTGGTAGCTGATAATGTAAGGTATATAGGAACAACAATACCAACAACACTCTAAATATATATATATATATAGTTGAGTGGCAGGAAAGGAGATGGGAGTAAAGAGACAACAAGCCTATGGGATTTGTTGCCAGAACGGTAATGGCAGCAACTAAAATAAAGCAAATATCACAGAGAACCAAAACGTGAAGAATTAATAAGCATCACTGGGGTATTATCACATACAGGCAGTCTATATGACTAAAATCAACTGACTAAAACCAAGCAATGATGCAAGGAGGGAATTTTTTTCCATTGCTCTTAAGTTTAACTCAAACAGACCAAAACGGAGTGTGTGTGTCCTTGAGAAAGGTATAATAGTGTGGGCATAATCTTGGACGTGGCGCAATGGTGTCAGCATAATGTGTATGACAGGGGCGCCTGCACTCCATCTTTGGCTGGTGATCACAGAGTCAGTGCCAGGCATGGCGGCACTGGTCGCAACAACACAACAAATACTAAGTCCCTATAATATGTACGTCTCTATGCTCTAGTATCGCCTAGTGATATCACAGTCAGTTGGAAGGGGGGTTGTTCAGATCGAGAGCGAACTCGGCTCGGTGTGCAGCTGCGGCGGCGGTGGCAGCGGTGGTACTAGTAGTTACAGTCCCAGGGGTGGAGGTGACCACTGCAGCAGCTGTAGTCACATGATTGGGGCGGCGGCAGCCCATCTTGGAGCGGTGCAAGTGACGATGGAGATCCCAACGTCGGGAAAACACTTTGCCACATGAATGACAAGTGTAAGTTCCCTTGTGCACATGGCGGTGGTGGTGGAGAGACATGGGGTGGCGGAACACTTTGTGGCACTCTGGACATGGGTACAATTTTGTCTTGTACTCTGGTGAGGCCTCCAGCATGCCGCGATCTTCCTTTGCCTCTCCAACAGTCATCAGCCCAGCCACCTTATCTGAGGCCAGATCTAGGGCATCCTCAGGGTACACCAGCCCTGAGGCTGCAGCTGCCGCTACCGCCACTGAAGGGTGAATCTTCACCTCAAATGTTTCTGTGGCATCTGTGGTAGCAGCATGGTTGATGGGCGCAGTTGAAACAGCAGTGGTGGGCAGTTGCTGTTGTTGCTGCTGTTGGTGGTGGTGGTGGTGATGATGGTGATGGTGAAGCTGTTGGTGGTGTTGGTGGTGGTGTGGTTGCTGTTGTTGGTGGTGGTGGTGGTGGTGGAGCAGCGGTTGATGCAGCGTTCCGTTGGCCTGGGGTAGAGACGGCCGCAGCGACAGGTTGAGAGCCTCACAGACAGCACCGCCCGGCGCTGCTGCAGAGGAGAGGATCCACGTGAGTATGAGTCAGTCCAGGCTCAGGCATCATCACCAACACCGCCCGTCTATTATCATCAATCATTATGATATCATGAGCATTATGATCACTTTCCCAGCGTGGTTGCCAAACACCAACAGCTCCTGAGTGAGAGTAGTAAACTTGAGGCAGACTGGCCTGAATGACCCAGGGCCTTCCCAAGCCACCCTCAGCCACACAAGGCCAATAGGCTCCCTCAACACCTGGCCACCCCGACAAGCAGCAGCAGGCAGCCACAGGGGCCACAGCACACGGGCCACAGCACAAGCCACGGTCCAAGCTAAGCCAATAGTCCTCTTCACGCTGAAGGCCACTGTCAGTGGGCGGTCATTTGGCCACGTGGCCACAGGATCCCTACATGGCCAAAACGGTCCCTAATGCCCTACACTCACCAACTAAACTTAGGCCCTGGACTACAGTACAGAGAGGAGCATGCATTAGACTCTGGACTACAGGTCAACCCTCAAGAACACACTATTAGACCTGCAATCCTGAGTCTACAAGAGTCAAACAAACAAGGGATACTAATAGGAAACCATCAGTTTAAGTTAATGATTTGGGAGTGAAGGAAACTGATGTTTTCTACTTATCAAAGACAAATATAACATCATGCAGAACAAACAAGCACTGCCCTCCACAGCAGTTATCAGTTTACAAGCCATATACTACAATTAACTCATTACCTATAGAAACCACATTTCTGCTAACTGATAAGCTTTGCTCTCACGAACACATCCAGGGTGCATGTTCAGGCATGTGGCTTATAGCTGTAGGTTGCATTACACATTAAGATCATACACTACACAGGTGTAGTGAATGCTAAGCTGAGTAATGGTTGACACAAGCTATAAGAACATGAAAGAAATATGAACCATACTTCAAGCATACATCTTCATAGTAACTTTATAACTGTTAACCACAAATTACCATCTTATTCCAATATCAATTATGAAAATAACTAAATTTAAAAGGAACCTTAAAGCAAACAAAGTCCTAAGGAGTTAAATGAGGAACAGCATTAAGCAAAGAACTTGCAAATCCCTTACTTAAAACAGCCTTCCTAAATTTATTGTGAACCAATAATCTTCCTAGACAGCAACCAAAGAGGAATCAAAAACCATCTGGGACACCATAAACTAACAGCAGAATCCATCTACCACCAACCTGCTCTATTATAATAAATCCACAATATGACCAGTGACTTGTAAAATCAACACAGTAGCATCACTACCATTTTATATGGTAATGCAAAACAACTGTAGCTCCAAACTGTGCAATATCACAAACAGCCCCATTCTTATTATAAACAATTCTGCAATATAACTAAAAATCCACTGAACCAACCACAAGTCTGTAAAGCAAAACAACTCTCACCTTATCCTGTTGCCAAGTCTACTTTGATATAAAAAAAATCGATCAAACAGGTGAATTGCTTACAACAATTGATGAAAACACTGAAACTTGAATAAACTGCAATATTATAAAGCTAATACTGAAATAGTAAATTAAACTAAGAGCAAAATCAATTAAAACTTCTGGACCTATGTACCTTTTACTATTTTACCATTAAAACACAAAAATATATATACTGTATTATTAGAAATGCAAGTCTAAGCTGATCCTGCATGCTAATGTGTATGTATGAATTCCTCAAAATTTTTAGAAATTCACTGTAAGTATTCCACTTCTAGTATTACTTGGCTGTGGAAATACTGTCCAATGCCATCACAAACTGAGACCTAAAACAATTTAAGGAAAGCAATCATGTATGTGAGGACTATTTAACATACTAAAGTCAAGGCATGATCCAAAGCTCACATACTGCATAGTATTTAAAAATTTGAACCTCAAAATATACCAGTAAGACTGATGAATATGTGTATATTCACACATAGCAATATTCAAGTCAAGCAATATACAAGCAAACCAAACTACCAGTCAAAGCATTTGACATATGTTTGAAGACCCTCTAATGTTTAAGAAACACAAGGTGTGTACATATGTACCACAATTACAAGAGATCTAACATGTTCAAAAACACACATATGTTAAAAGTGCTTTGCTCATAATTTTGAAAAATATATACCTGAGCTTGAGTGCCCTCTTCTACATACAGTATCAGGGGGCACATAAAGCAGTGCAAGATTAAGTGTAGAGATGATGGACACTCAACATTTACACTGCTTTGCTGGCACCAAAGCATTCTAAGGATATATGTATATATATGTATATATATATATATATGTGTGGACATTTTATCCCTTCATAAAGACTCTATACAGTGAAGAAATGACAAGGTCCATACAACCACTGTTCTCTGAGGTGCATCTATAACAGCAAAGAAGAATCTAGTACAAGTGCACACCTGGCTTCAAGCTGAGATACATCCCATCCCATATGGTAGACACAGAAGCACTGAGGATTAAGTGCTGACAACACTCCAAGGTGAGGTACACAAAAAAGGCAAAGACACGAACAAATGCATGAGCTCCCAAAACTAAATTTTATGGTGGACAATTGACTGGTAAACTGACAGGTAACATGATGGGCAATCTCCTACACAGAACTCAAGTAAAAAAATAAATCAACATAGACTGTTAGGGATGAAAGCAAGATACAAACTTAAAAGAGCTGATGTAAGATGATACAATAACTCATAATCTACTAAAGGGATACAGTCCATCAAATCAAAATACAAGAAAGTGAGGAAAAGATTTGGACAATATTACAATTATCATATTGAAGGTGGTGACATAAGTAAAGGAAAAAGAAATAAAAGATACTGAGAGCAACAAGATAAAAATTCAAATTTCAAAAAGCCAGCACAAAAAACAAGAAAATGTTGTTGACTTAAAAATCAAGATTATAATCAGAGAGCATTTTAAGGTTCTTGTAAAAGATGAATCATGAATGACTGACTCAAACAGAAATTTGGAAGGCCATTGGAGCACTCAGTACATGTTACGGGAAGTGTTAGGCACTTGAATACTGACAGGCCTGGTGGAGGGCAGGCTGAGTGGAACAAACAGTTAGTACTTACCGCCCGGTTCATGAGTACCCACGTTGTCCTGGCTGCCCACTGCTCCTGAGGGCCCGGGCATTGCTGAAGAAGGAATTCATACACTATATCAGGGGTCCTGATATTCTACATATAAATATATACATTTTATATATTTGAATACATACAACAACACCTAAATCAAAATAGATAAGTACCATATAAAGAAAAAATTTCTGCAAAACCAACACACACACAAACACATGCATACACTGGGTTTGGTTATTGGACCATTACTCTTCTCGATCTATGTACATGACTTGCCTGAAGGTAAAGACTCCTACCTGAATATGTCTGCACATGATGCTAAGATCATATGAAAAGTGAGAAGGATTGCATTAACCTAAACAGACTCCAAGGTTGGTTTGAAATATGGTTGATGACATTCAATCCAAGCAAATGTAAAGTCATGAGGATGGGTTAAAGCGAAAGACAGTCTCAATATGATTATCATCTAGCAGGAAACATGCTCCAGGATTATATATATATATGGACCTAAGAATCGACACTGCCCTTAACATGTCACTAGTCCCATATTTGAAGAATAGTTTGGGAGACAAAATGTCTGCTTGCAACTATCAGGAAAGCTTAATGTACATGGTTAAGAAAATATTTAGCAAGCTATTCATATCCTACAAAAAGTCAAAACTTAAATATGCTTCTCAGGTAAAGAAGCCCAAAGACCTAATACAGAAGGTCCACAGGAAGGCATTAAAGATGGTACCAGAATTAAAGGAGCAAAGTTACAGGGACCCACTGCATCCCTAGACAGATATCTACTGTTTCCTTGCAGAGCATTCCACATTTTTCCTGCACATCCATCCACTGGTCCCAGCACAGCCACACGGTCATCCACTGTTGCCTTACAGTCACCCACTGTTTCCCTGAATAGCCATCTACTGTGTCCCTGTACATCTAACACTTGTTACCCCAGCAGTCAACCATTATATCCTTGCACATCCACTCATTGTTTCCTTGCCAAGCTACTCATTGATCCTTCAATGCCACATGTTGTTTCAATACACAATCACACAGTGTTTCCCAACACAGCTACCTATCGCTTCTGTGCACAGCCACATGAGGTTTCCTTAAAGAGTCATCCACTGTTTCCCTACTCAGACTCCTACTGTTTCCCTGTACCCATTCTTTTTTTGAACAGCTTTCTAATGTTTCTCTGTACCATGAATATCTCCCTGCAAAGCCACTCACTGTTTCCCTGCACAGACAAAAACAGGTCATATATATATATATATATATATATATATTTTTTTTTTTTCAAACTATTCGCCATTTCCCGCGTTAGCGAGGTAGCGTTAAGAACAGAGAACTGGGCCACTGAGGGAATATCCTCACCTGGCCCCCTTCTCTGTTCCTTCTTTTGGAAAATTAAAAAAAATTGAGAGGGGATTTCCAGCCCCCCGCTCCCTCCCCTTTTAGTCGCCTTCTACGACACGCAGGGAATACGTGGGAAGCATTCTTTCTCCCCTATCCCCAGGGATAATATATATATATATATATATCTTTCTTTCTTTTAAACTATTCGCCATTTCCCGCATTAGCGAGGTAGCATTAAGAACAGAGGACTGGGCCTTTGAGGGAATACCCTCACCTGGCCCAATTCTCTGTTCCTTCTTTTGGAAAATTAAAAAAAAACCGAGAGGGGAGGATTTCCAGCCCCCCGCTCCCTCCCCTTTTAGTCGCCTTCTACGACACGCAGGGAATACGTGGGAAGTATTCTTAATCCCCTATCCCCAGGGATAAATATATATATATATATATATATATATATATATATATATATTGTTGTTGTTCGCGGATGATACAGCGCGCTGGTGGCTGATTCATGTGAGAAACTGCAGAAGCTGGTGACTGAGTTTGGTAAAGTGTGTGAAAGAAGAAAGTTAAGAGTAAATGTGAATAAGAGCAAGGTTATTAGGTACAGTAGGGTTGAGGGTCAAGTCAACTGGGAGGTAAGCTTGAATGGAGAAAAACTGGAAGTAAAGTGTTTTAGATATCTGGGAGTGGATCTGACAGCGGATGGAACCATGGAAGCGGAAGTGAATCATAGGGTGGGGGAGGGGGCGAAAATCCTGGGAGCCTTGAAGAATGTGTGGAAGTCGAGAACATTATCTCCGAAAGCAAAAATGGCTATGTTTGAAGGAATAGTGGTTCCAACAATGTTGTATGGTTGTGAGGCGTGGGCTATGGATAGAGTTGTGCCCAGGAGGGTGGATGTGCTGGAAATGAGATGTTTGAGGACAATGTGTGGTGTGAGGTGGTTTGATCGAGTAAGTAATGTAAGGGTAAGAGAGATGTGTGGAAATAAAAAGAGCGTGGTTGAGAGAGCAGAAGAGGGTGTGTGGAAATGGTTTGGGCACATGGAGAGAATGAGTGAGGAAAGATTGACCAAGAGGATATATGTGTCGGAGGTGGAGGGAACGAGGAGAAGTGGGAGACCAAATTGGAGGTGGAAAGATGGAGTGAAAAAGATTTTGAGTGATCGGGGCCTGAACATGCAGGAGGGTGAAAGGCGGGCAAGGAATAGAGTGAATTGGATCGATGTGGTATACCTGGGTTGACGTGCTGTCAGTGGATTGAATCAGGGCATGTGAAGCGTCTGGGGTAAACCATTGACAGTTTTGTGGGGCCTGGATGTGGAATGGGAGCTGTGGTTTCGGTGCATTATACACGACAGCTAGAGACTGAGTGTGAACGAATGTGGCCTTTGTTGTCTTTTCCTAGAGCTACCTCACGCACATGCGGGGGAGAGGGTTGTCATTTCATGTGTGGCGGGGTGGCGACAGGAATGAATAAGGGCAGACAGTATGAATTATGTACATGTGTATATATGTATATGTCTGTGTGTGTATATATATGTATACGTTGAGATGTATAGGTATGTATATGTGCGTGTGTGGACGTGTATGTATATACATGTGTATGTGGGTGGGTTGGGCCATTCCTTCTTCTGTTTCCTTGCGCTACCTCACTGACGCGGGAGACGGCGATGGAGTATAATGAATAAATAGAAAATATATATATATATATATATATATATATATATATATATATATATATATATATATATATATATATATATATATTTTTTGCTTTGTCGCCGTCTCCCGCGTTTGCGAGGTAGCGCAAGGAAAAAGACGAAAGAAATGGCCCAACCCACCCCCATACACATGTATATACATATGTCCACACACGCAAATATACATACCTACACAGCTTTCCATGGTTTACCCCAGACGCTTCACATGCCCTGATTCAATCCACTGACAGCACGTCAACCCCGGTATACCACATCGATCCAATTCACTCTATTCCTTGCCCTCCTTTCACCCTCCTGCATGTTCAGGCCCCGATCACACAAAATCTTTTTCACTCCATCTTTCCACCTCCAATTTGGTCTCCCACTTCTCCTCGTTCCCTCCACCTCCGACACATATATCCTCTTGGTCAATCTTTCCTCACTCATTCTCTCCACGTGCCTAAACCATTTCAAAACACCTTCTTCTGCTCTCTCAACCACGCTCTTTTTATTTCCACACATCTCTCTTACCCTTACGTTACTTACTCGATCAAACCACCTCACACCACACATTGTCCTCAAACATCTCATTTCCAGCACATCCACCCTCCTGCGCACAACTCTATCCATAGCCCACGCCTCGCAACCATACAACATTTTTGGAACAACTATTCCTTCAAACATACCCATTTTTGCTTTCCGAGATAATGTTCTCGACTTCCACACATTCTTCAAGGCTCCCAGGATTTTCGCCCCCTCCCCCACCCTATGATCCACTTCCGCTTCCATGGTTCCATCTGCTGCCAGATCCATTCCCAGATATCTAAAACACTTTACTTCCTCCAGTTTTTCTCCATTCAAACTTACCTCCCAATTGACTTGACCCTCAACCCTACTGTACCTAATAACCTTGCTCTTATTCACATTTACTCTTAACTTTCTTCTTTCACACACTTTACCAAACTCAGTCACCAGCTTCTGCAGTTTCTCACATGAATCAGCCACCAGCGCTGTATCATCAGCGAACAACTGACTCACTTCCTAAGCTCTCTCATCCCCAACAGACTTCATACTTGCCCCTCTTTCCAAAACTCTTGCATTTACCTCCCTAACAACCCCATCCATAAACAAATTAAACAACCATGGAAACATCACACACCCCTGCCGCAAACCTACATTCATTGAGAACCAATCACTTTCCTCTCTTCCTACACGTACATATGCCTTACATCCTCAATAAAAACTTTTCACTGCTTCTAACAACTTGCCTCCCACACCATATATTCTTAATACCTTCCACAGAGCATCTCTATCAACTCTACCATATGCCTTCTCCAGATCCATAAATGCTACATACAAATCCATTTCTAAGTATTTCTCACATACATTCTTCAAAGCAAACACCTGATCCACACATCCTCTACCACTTCTGAAACCACACTGCTCTTCCCCAATCTGATGCTCTGTACATGCCTTCACCCTCTCAATCAATACCCTCCCATATAATTTACCAGGAATACTCAACAAACTTATACCTCTGTAATTTGAGCACTCACTCTTATCCCCTTTGCCTTTGTACAATGGCACTATGCACGCATTCCGCCAATCCTCAGGCACCTCACCATGAGTCATACATACATTAAATAACCTTACCAACCAGTCAATAATACAGTCACCCCCTTTTTTAATAAATTCCACTGCAATACCATCCAAACCTGCTGCCTTGCCGGCTTTCATCTTCCGCAAAGCTTTTACTACCTCTTCTTTGTTTACCAAATCATTTTCCCTAACCCTCTCACTTTGCACACCACCTCGACCAAAACACCCTATATCTGCCACTCTATCATCAAACACATTCAACAAACCTTCAAAATACTCACTCCATCTCTATATCTATATATTGGAAGAGGTCATGTTGATGCACGTGATCTACTATATGCATATAACCACAAGGAAAATGAGACATAATAAGTTCCCAAGAGATTATTACAAAAAAGTGCACTTGGGAACTTATCGCGTTTCATTTTCCTCATGGTTTTGCGCACCCGCATATGTGTGTGTGTGTGTGTGCGTGTGTGTGTGTACATTATCTCCAAGCACTTAAGAAATGTACCAGACCATGTGGATAAAATGTCCTATGCCTTGTAACTTTTGAAATATCTAAATTTACCACAGAGATATCTCACGTACATGAGACTGCAGAAGGGTTAATTATTTATGAGAGGATAGTGGAAAATATCTGTACGTCTCGTAACTACCATCCTAGGCAGTGCTATGCACTAAGTGCAAATTAGCATTTGCTTTGATTTTTTTCACTGTTAAATGATCCACCTTCTTTACTTCATCTTTAAAGAGACTGCTTGCTTTCTCTTGAATCACTTTAGCACTTCACCATAAATGGACTCCAGCCATACTTGAGCAGTTTGCAATGTATGGAATCCCAACATACTTGAACAGTTTGCCTTTTAATTCCCTCATTCAAAGTGGATGGGATGTTATACTGATAGGGGAAGATGCCTAGGTCACAAGCAACTATAATCAGCAGAACCTCTCTACACAGCTAAATTCCATTTCCCAATTTAGATTACCAAAGAAACCACTGAGAGCTGTGTAGTTTCCCTGATTATATCCTTATTTTATGTCTCACCTCTGCTCAATTATTGTCCTCTTTTACCACGCATTTAAACTTGAGCATTACAAAATGATGTCTTCTAACTGGTGTTTCTTAATGAAATCTTCTCAATATCCATGAAAGTATGAGTAAAGATTAGGCCTAATAATGATGGTGTGTCAGTCTCTCTCATCCAGCTGGTGTGGGAAATTTTCCTGTCCACACTCTAAAAATTTGTCTCCATGACTCCCTATTACCAAAAAAATCTAAATTCCCACAGTCTATCTCTATAACAATCCCCCATTTTCAGTACCTTACCATCTCAAAGGAGTGTTTCACTATTTCATATACCATCCTGAATGTTCTTTCACTGCTATCATTGTGTATTTGTTTTGGTTCACTGAAATTATTTGGAGGATCATATACTGATATACCAAAATGCTCTTATTCCCTAGTTACTATTGTCATTTTTTTTTTTTTTTTGTGCGTGAGTGTAACTACCTATTTGTAGTGTACAAGGAGAGAGTTGTATGCTCATGGGATCCCATCTCTTGAATCATCTCTGGTGTAATAAAACTTTTGTATACTTCATCTCTTGAACCATCTCTAATATCATAAAACTTTTAAAACTTTTGTATGGTCTGCAATTGCTGAATTTTCATTCAGGTTATTCCAATCATCCACTATACGAATTCTATAAGAGTACAGTACTTTTATATTCTTTCTGGCAAGCTTCTTCCTTAACCCATTCAATGATGCCACACAAGCTGGATTCCAATCAGCTGTGTTGAGCTATCTTCAATATTTGAAAAAAATGGATAGTGAAAATGAGTGCAGTAAAAAAAAAAAAAGAAAAACATACATATGTATATAAAATAAAATAGATGAGTTGGAGCAAAACAAAGAGCTAAGGCTAAATGTCATAAGTGATGGCTTGAGCTAGGGGATATACAAATTCCATACGGGTACACTACTTCTTTACATTCCGGGGATATATGAATTCTATAAGGGTATACAGTACTTCTTTATATTCTTTCTGGCAAGCTTCTTCCTTAACCCATTCACTGTTGCCATACAAGCTGGATTTCCAATTAGATGTGTCGAGCTATTTTCAAAACAATGCTTGAAAATAGATTGCGAAAAGGAGTACAGTAAGAAAAAATGAAACGAAGAACATATGTATTACAAAATATAATAAATGAGTTAGAGCAAAACAAAGAGTTGAGGCTAAGTATCACAAGTGTCTGCTTGAAAAAGAGGGCATATGAAAGTTGGGGTGAGAAAATATCATTAAATTTCAGGGAGGATAAAAAAGATGTTTTGGCAGAAAGTAAATACCATGCGTAAGACAAAACAAACGGGAACATCAGTGATGGGGGCAAGAGGGGAAAGTAATAACAGGTAGTGATGAAGAGTGAAAATGGAGTGAGTATTTTGAAGGTCTGTTGAATGTGTTTGATGACAGAATGGGCAGATATAGGGTGTTTTGGTCAGGTTGGTGTGCAAAGTGAGAGGGTCAGGAAGAATGGTTTGGTAAAGAGAGAAGAGGTAGTGAAAGCTTTGCAGAAGATGAAATCCAGCAAAGCACTGGGTTTGGATGGTATTGCAGTGGAATCTATTAAAAAAAAAAAGGGGACGACTGTATTGTTTATTGGTTGGTAAGGGTATCTAATGTATGTATAAATCATGGTTAAGTGCCTGAGAATTAGCAGAATGCATGCAAAGTGCCATTGTACAAAGGCAAAGGGGATAAAGGCGAGTGTTCAAACTACAAGGAATAGGTTTGCTGAGTATTCCTGGGAAATAAGATGGGAGGGTATTAATTGAGAGGGTGAAGGCATGTACATAGCATAAGATTGGGGAAGAGCAGTGTGGTTTCCAAAGTGGTAAAGGATGTATGGATCAGGTGTTTGCTTTGAAGGATGTATGTGAGAAATATTTAGAAAAACAGATGGATTTCCATGTAGCATTTATGGATCTGGAGAGGGCATACTATAGGGTTGATATAGATGCTTTGTGGAAGATTTTAAGAATATATGGTGTGGGAGGTAAGTTGACAGAAGCAGTGAAATGTTTTTCCCAAGGATGTAAGGCCATATGAGTAGGAAGAAAGGAGAGTGATTGCTTCCCAGTGAATTTCGGTTTGCGGCAGGGGTGTGTGATGTTCCCATGGTTGTTTAATTTGTTTATGGACGCCATGGTTAGGGAGATAAATGCATGAGTTTTGGAAAGAGGGGCAAATATGCAGTCTCTTGGGGATGAGAGGGCCTGGGAAGTAAGTCAGTTGTTGTTCGCCAATGATACAGCTATAGTGACCGATTCAGGTGAGAAACTGCAAAATTGCTGACTGAGTTTGGAAAAGTGTGTGAATGAAGGAAGTTGAGAGTAAATGTGAATAGGAGCAAGGTTATTAGGTTCAGTAGGGTTGAGGGACAAGATAATTGGGATGTAAGCTTGAATAGAGAAAAATTGGAGGAAGTGAAGTGTTTTAGATATCTGGGAGTGGACTCAGCAGTAGATGGAACCATGGAAGCAGAAGTGAGTCACAGAGTGGGGGAGGGGGCAAAGGTTCTCGGAGCGATGTAAGTAATGTGGGAACACGTGAGATTTCTTGGCACACTGGGCACTCAGAACACATGCTCAAGCAGCCGTTTCCTGCAATACCTCATTCAGATGAAGATCCCATGGACCCAAAACATGGACCTACAACACTTCTGGAACATTGCCAGTAACATGCCCAGACATCTGCAGGTAGTAATAAAGGCCAAAGGAGAGATGATAAAGTATCTAAATGTAAGTGTGACATCACTTTTGACAAAGTTTGCGGAGGCAGACAAGGTTTTTAGCAGACACTGTAAATGCTACTGCCATAGCATATAAATACTTTTTCAATATGAAGACTCGTCACAGACAAAAGTCCACGTCAAGGCAAGGCCTTAATTGCAATATAGAGTGGTTACTGCAAGGGAAGAGTCAACAGAACATGTTTACAAGTAGCAAAAAAAAAAAAAAAAACTGTCAGTTCACAGTTACAAGGAAAGACACTAGAAGCTAGAGAGTTCCAAAGCTTCAAGGTGTGGGAAAGAAATAGTTATCAAAACAACACCCCTTAGAGCTGCCAATGGACAAAAAATGATCATGTGACACAGCAGCTTGCTGAGTATTATGTGGGCTAGTGCTTGGTAGGGGCAAACCGGTAACCAGCTCTAGGGAGCAAAACCCAAAGGAATACCTACAGAAGATGTTTAGTGAACCAACTTTTAGGCATTCAATGCTTTTTCATACAAGCTTTTGTTCATATATGATTGGTCTACAGTACTGCACTTACCAAACTGTAAATAATAGTAATACAATTATAAAGCCATTATACTAAGGCATATTGTACTGCCATGACTTAAATGTTTACGATATTTTTCAATTTGCCCTTATAATGTTTACATACACGATTGCTCTATAATACTGTGTACATCAAACCATGAATATTATATATCTTTACTACTACAAAGTGATAAATCTTGAGGTAATTACAACCACCACAACATAAATTCTGTATTCATCATTTTGACTGTTTTGCTCTGTATTACTAGATATGCCAAATAGTAAATATTCAAAAAACTTTACAATTACAAAGCCATTATAATGAGGCAATCATAATACGTATTGCTATAGTATAATTCACAATACTTAAAATTAAGGTGCTGTTTTTGGTTTTAATATTTTTCAACATTCATTTGTATGAATATGATTGCTCTATAACAAAGTAAACACCAAATCATAAATCTTACACAAACGCCAATAAGTGATAACATTAAAACACAAGTAGTATATGATCTATAATATTTCATATAAAACATAATCTATAAAATGGACAATATAATACAGCTGAATAGCCTTACCACAGAAGGTAGAACTGGAATGGCTGGCCTGAGCCAGGCCACAACAGTTGTCCACACCTCATAGTAAATTTGCTCATCACATCAATATACTTGTAGATTTACACAATCACAAGCTCAGCTTTCCATGTCTTTTTCTTCTTAATAATCTTTTCCACACACGGTGCTTATATTCTAACTTCATTTTCCTTGAACCACTGTAAAACTAATTTTTGGGTTTCGACCATTCAAAAGAGCAGATATAGTCACAGCCAATACAAAAATTTGAAAACTTCTTCATCATCATACACAATAATCATTACTTTCTCTTGATAATAAGAGCTTGTAGGCTGAATATGAATCATAAATCTTACCCTTGTAATAATATGACAGGTGCTTTTATCGTCATCAGATATATAGTCTGTAAAGATTTCCTTTACTTTTGTTTTTTGAGTAACATCTCATTAACCTACAATTCACTGTCATAAACTGATATATTTTGTGATATATCCCCCCTAGGTGTAGTGTAATCTATCCCAAACTGAAAGATAACAAGCAGCAGCTTGGCACATTAAATTCTAAAAATACTGTGAAACACTAACACAGCTGACATATCATATGAAATCAGAGAGACACATAAATGTAATATACACAGTGAATAGGTTTATTTCATGTTCACTGTCTACGTCATTACAACGGTATAAAAATATACCAAGGTTGTAATCAGGGCACCCTCAATCTTCTCTCTCTTCCATGGTGGGTAAACTTTGGGCCTCTAGCCTTTACCTGTAACTCAGCTCCCTTAATTCTAGTACCATCTATGTTGCCCACCTCTGGCCCTTCTCTGTTTAGCAATTTGAGCTTTAGATGTGGTGACCAAACTGGAGAAGCATTTTCCTTTTTTTGGCCTTCTTTAGGATACAAACAGTTTGCTGAATATTTCTATATCCATAAACTTGAACACAATTCTGATATTTACCAGAAGACAGTTGGTCCTCTGAACCACTCTCCTTACGGTGCAAACTATGGTAATAGATTAGGGACAATGATGACTCCCCAATCTCTCTATTTCTGCAGCTTACTTACTTATTTATAATTCCCCAAGTTCAGTTTCTATGAAAGAGTTTGCTGTCCTCCATGACCTTTCCAAAGGCTCCTGTAAACCAAAGCTGCACTTCTTCCAGTAGGAGGGAAATGTAGACTCCTTGGCAGTGATAAGTTCAAGTTCACAGACAAGACTGTACTCCCAATGATACAACCTTGCAATGTAACCTCGAGCTAGCAGAGTCTGGTAGCACCTTTCTGCAGCTTATTTCAAGCTACATAATATTCCTAATGAGGCCATCATTTACTGGGACTCATCCTTAATACTTTACTCTTATTTGGGTTGAACTTCAACTATATATCACACCATCTCTGATACCTTCCTAGGTCCCCTTATAAACTGGCACAATCCTTCTTGTTTTTTACTTTCTCTTGGCCTTTATGTCATCTGCATTCATATTCAAGTACAAGTCATTTGAAGAATAATGGTCCCAATGCAGAATCATGCAACATCTTAAAACTGAACTCAACCACTATGATAAGGCTCTCAGATAATGCTTCCTTTGTTCCCTTTTACTAGGATAATCTATCTATCAAAAAAATTTCCTCCTTATTCCTGTGAAGTGATCCAGCTTCTTGATCACCCTCCTATGAGGTCCAGTGTCAAAGTCTTTCTCGCAGTCCAGATACAAACAATCCATCCAGTCTTCTCTTATGTCTAATACCAAGCTAACTCTCATAAAATCTAAAAGGTTTATTACACATGAACTACTTTCCCAGATAGCATATAATATCTTCTCTGCATCTGCTTTCTAATGACCACATTTTGAAGTACATAAGATGCTTTCCTTCCAAAAGACATCTTGCACCTAATACACTGAGGATCAGGTCTAGCACAACTATAGCAATGGTATTAGCCTGAATCTCAATCAATTTTCTTGTAACTACAATCATGAAATTAATGAATAATTAACTAATTAAAACTTACTACAAAATCCCATTACAAAATAGCAGTAGGATGATGTTCCTTATCCCCATTAAAGACTTGTATAAAGATAATACCAATGGGGGTATACTCAATTCTCTTCCCCCAACCCACTTTCCTCACTAATAAATACATTAAAAATATAATTCTTATAAGAGAATCCCTTGAAAATTGTCATATAATCATTCTACAAGAGTTCTGAAACATTCATTGCACAGTCCAGTATTTTTAATAATATCAATGTACATCACACATTTTTCCATATGCCATAAGATCAAAAAATTAATAAACAGGTAATTCCTGTATCAAACATGTATTTAAAGTATATACAAACAACAATGGTAAGGTGGTGATCCTGCACTATCCGCCACTCTTAGAATGTTGACTTGAAACTGGATGTGTTAACGTGATAAAGACGATGATGTCCTGTCTATAAATGTAAAGTGATTTATTTATTCACTGATAATCTGTCCCTAAGCAACACACAAAACAGCATATATGAGAAAATGAGTCAAGAAATATTCCTTAGGAACATATGTACAACATTGTCTCAATAAAGCTGGTTTCACTGAGAGTAGTTTCACTCAGAGTAACATTCTTCAGGAATGTATGTATCAAGTTTATTGAGGAACTGTAGATTTTTGAGAAAAGCACTTAATAATAAATATAGGAATATAGGAATGTTTTGTTTCATATCTTAGTTGTGTGTTGTATGAATAATTCCCTTCGGAACTCCCTCAAGGAGGTAGCGGGGGTAGCTTCAGCTTCAGAGTCTCCATGTCTGGTGAATTCCAGTGCCCCATCTCCTTTTAATGCCTCACCCTCAACAGGCCACTCGCAGATGGCAACTCTAATGCAGTGTTTCCAGAAGCTTCTACCCAAAGTTCTAGTGTTCCAACCTACTACTTCTACCTAATGCT
Source organism: Panulirus ornatus (assembly GCF_036320965.1). Lineage (NCBI taxonomy): Eukaryota > Metazoa > Arthropoda > Malacostraca > Decapoda > Palinuridae > Panulirus > Panulirus ornatus. Next base: position 7,138,606 of record NC_092244.1, on the reverse strand, counting down.
CACAACTAAATGTTCCTATCAACTACTTCTACCTAGCATTCCTGTCTAATGTTCCTACTTACTTCTTTTATCTATTGCTCCTAACATTTTGCCGAAAGGCAGGGCTAGCACACAGTGGTCACCATGGGACCCTCTAGAGTTATAAAGAATGAGTTTTGTGAGTTAAGTGTTGTCAAGTTCTACGTGTGACATGGAGCAATTGTATGTTTGTGGACAGAATGCCAGCAGTACACATGTGGGTGAGTGCAGAAAGATATGACAGCTACCTGGGTCAAATTCACAACCATTGAAGTGCTGGCTCACTATGCAGCCATCACTAACTCTCCTGATAACCAGGTGGGTAGTACCAGTAATATATCTCCCTGGTCAGTGGCTGCCTACCAAACACTACCCACCCTTATGTTCTATATGTGTCAAACAAAAGAGCATTAAACCCTTACATATGATCCAACATGTTCTTCCAAAATATTCTCTACCAAATTTTGGGTGTGTCTAATAAATGAGTTTTATATGCCGCAAAATATGATACTTTTCCCAGTACCTTACAAACCACAATCATCACTGAGACCAATCTGTGGTTCAATGCCTCTTCCAAGTTTCCTTTCTTGAAGAAAAATGTGGTGTCTGCCCCTATCAACTACCTTGACACTTTGCTTTCTGCAGGGACGCTTTAAACACTGTGAATATCCTCAGTACATAAGGTAAAATTTCATATAAACTGAGCCATGTATAGGTCAAAACCCATTAGTATTTTACTAATATCTTTTCCAGATATCTCAATGCTTTATGAGACTTCCTCCCCATTCCATCTCAGTAGCATTGGGGATATAGTGTCTTCATTTTGAAAACACTTTTGAACTTATCATTCATTTCCTCACATACTCTTACATCATCCTTTATAATTCTTTGCTCTGAATCCCTTAGGCTGATTAGTTCCTCTTTAACTGAAAAATTACTCCTGATGAATTTATGGATAAGTTTTGAATTTCCTCCTTATTTGTCCATAAAAACAAAATTTTCTAAAAAATTTCTTTGTTCCTCTTTTCTCATCTTGCTATAATCATTTGCTCTCTTATACCTCATAAATACTGAAATTAGTATTTGTGATTACTATTTGTGTTACAAGGAAAGAGATCTCTTACTTTATATAAACATGTATCAGGTCTCTACTCTTAAGTATGCTCACACATAAACACACACATACTCCAGCCTAGTTCAGGTACCCATCTCTCTGGGTGTTGGCAAACTGCTGCAACCAAGATTCAAATTCATGCAGTCAAGCCCAAGGTGACTCGGTCAAAACTGCTAAACATTACAACATGGAGGTCCATACTGGCAAACTGGATGCCACCTACACCTTCCCAACAGCAAATCTCAAGGCTTCTGTGTTTTTTGACATGTTTTAAAGAAACATGCCTCCCTCTTTCTTAATCTCCCTTTATATGTAATGCTAGAAGTACCAATGATCCTATTCTTTCTTTGAAAATTTCACAGAACATTTCAGCATATTGCCCAGGTTCCTTGGCAGTGAGCCCCACTTCCCAGTTTATGTTACCACAGAAACAGGAGTTCATGTAGTATCCATGATTAAATTTCCATTAGTCTTGTCTCACCTCTGCTCTTATAACTACCCTACATACTATAAATAATCATACTTAAGAATAACATGATTATTTTTTCCAACTGATGTACATTATATTCTCAATGTGTATGCTAACGTGTGAAAATGGGATATAGTAATGATAATACACCAGTCCCTCACATTAGTATGTTCACTGACATGCTGGTATAGGAAAATTTCCTGCACGAACACTAAAAACTTTTGTCTCCATGACTCCCACCCTGTCATTATGAGAATACAAATTCCCTCAGTCTATCTTTTTATAACTGAAACCCTCCATTAAAAGCACTTCATCCTCTCCGAAAGTTGCATGTTTTACTGCTTCACATACCATCTTGATAGATTCTTCGAAAGCTGCATGTTTTACTGCTTCACATACCATCTTGATAGATTCTTCATTGTTATTATTGTGTATATGATAAGGATCGTAAAAATTCTCCTGAGGATTATATAATTATCAATATCACCATGCAATTCCTTTTTACAGTTACTCCTCCTAGTATGAAGCACGTAAGGGCCATCTTCCACTATTTCCTTCTTATTAGGAAAGCCAATCCATCTCCTTTGTCTTCTCTTTTCCTCCTCATTACCTTGTACCCCGTGGACAGAACAAGTGTGACCTTTTTTCTACCACTCATACAATATTAGGAGTTTTTCTTTATACAATCCTTCAATTCATGCTCTTTACCACTTAACACTATTCCAGGAGCAATTGTATACTTTGCTTTAAGTCTAGCATTACCATCACTTTATACTCCTGACCTCCCTGCAGTATCAGCAGAGATACTCCATTCTCTTGCCTCACTTGGTATCTTCCATTTTTTGCCTTCTGGCTGCATTCTTTGCTTTTCTCCCACTCAATTCTTTGTTGTTTTATAAATTTCCAAGTCTGCCTAAGTACCTCCTGGCTAGGTGACTCAAATTCAAACATAACCCAAAATCAGTTATCCCCTCACATCTTGATTATGACCATCAATTCTTCTTTTATCTTACTTCATCTTATTCATGTATCTATCTACAATAGCCCAGGAACCCCTCCTGACATGGAAGGGAGGCACTGCAAAATCAGATTGATGTCATAACCAAATTCCCCTACTTCAGTTTATAAAACAATCCTGCAGATGTTACTCATAACATTTTTTTTTTTTTTTTTTTTTATACTTTGTCGCTGTCTCCCGCGTTTGCGAGGTAGCGCAAGGAAACAGACGAAAGAAATGGCCCAACCGCCCCCATACACATGTACATACACACGTCCACACACGCAATATACATACCTACACAGCTTTCCATGGTTTACCCCAGACGCTTCACATGCCTTGATTCAATCCACTGACAGCACGTCAACCCCTGTATACCACATCGCTCCAATTCACTCTATTCCTTGCCCTCCTTTCACCCTCCTGCATGTTCAGGCCCCGATCACACAAAATCCTTTTCACTCCATCTTTCCACCTCCAATTTGGTCTCCCTCTTCTCCTCGTTCCCTCCACCTCCGACACATATATCCTCTTGGTCAATCTTTCCTCACTCATTCTCTCCATGTGCCCAAACCATTTCAAAACACCCTCTTCTGCTCTCTCAACCACGCTCTTTTTATTTCCACACATCTCTCTTACCCTTACGTTACTTACTCGATCAAACCACCTCACACCACACATTGTCCTCAAACATCTCATTTCCAGCACATCCATCCTCCTGCGCACAACTCTATCCATAGCCCACGCCTCGCAACCATACAACATTGTTGGAACTACTATTCCTTCAAACATACCCATTTTTGCTTTCCGGGATAATGTTCTCGACTTCCACACATTTTTCAAGGCTCCCAGAATTTTCGCCCCCTCCCCCACCCTATGATCCACTTCCGCTTCCATGGTTCCATCCGCTGACAGATCCACTCCCAGATATCTAAAACACTTCACTTCCTCCAGTTTTTCTCCATTCAAACTCACCTCCCAATTGACTTGACCCTCAACCCTACTGTACCTAATAACCTTGCTCTTATTGACATTTACTCTTAACTTTCTTCTTCCACACACTTTACCAAACTCCGTCACCAGCTTCTGCAGTTTCTCACATGAATCCGCCACCAGCGCTGTATCATCAGCGAACAACAACTGACTCACTTCCCAAGCTCTCTCATCCCCAACAGACTTCATATTATATTTATTCATTTATTTATTTTGCTTTGTCGCTGTCTCCCGCGTTAGCGAGGTAGAGGAAACAGAAGAAAGAATGGCCCAACCCACCCACATACACATGTATATACACACGTCCACAAACGCAAATATACATACCTATACATCTCAACGTATACATGTGTATACACAAACAGACATATACATATATACACATGTACATAATTCATACTGTCTGCCTTTATTCATTCCCATCGCCACCTCGCTACACACGGAATAACATCCCCCTCCCCCCTCATGTGTGCGAGGTAGCGCTAGGAAAGACAACAAAGGCCACATTCGTTCACACTCAGTCTCTAGCCGTCATGTGACAATGCACCGAAACCACAGCACCCTTTCCACATCCAGGCCCCACACAACTTTCCATGGTTTACCCCAGACGCTTCACATGCCCTGGTTCAGTAATTGACAGCACGTCGACCCTGGTATACCACATTGTTCCAATTCACTCTATTCCTTACACGCCTTTCACCTTCCTGCATGTTTAGGCCCCGATCACTCAAAATCTTTTTCACTCCATCTTTCCACCTCCAATTTGGTCTCCCACTTCTCCTCGTCCCTCCACCTTTGACACATATATCCTCTTGGTCAATCTTTCCTCACTCATTCTCTCCATGCGACCAAAGCATTTCAAAACACCCTCTTCTGCTCTCTGAACCACACTCTTTTTGTTACCAGACATCTCTCTTACCCTATTATTACTTACTCGATCAAACCACCTCACAACACATATTGTCCTCAAACATCTCATTTCCAGCACATCCACCCTCCTGTGCAAAACTCTATCCATAGCCCATGCCTCGCAACCATACAACATTGTTGGAACCACTATTCCTTCAAACATACCCAGTTTTGCTTTCCGAGATAATGTTCTCGACTTCCACACATTCTTCAAGGCTCCCAGAATTTTCGCCCCCTCCCCCACCCTATGATTCACTTCCACTTCCATGGTTCCATCCACTGCCAGATCCACTCCCAGATATCTAAAACACTTCACTTCCTCCAGTTTTTCTCCATTCAAACTTACCTCCCAACTGACTTGACCCTCAACTCTACTGTACCTAATAACCTTGCTCTTATTCACATTTACTCTCAACTTTCTTCTTTCACACACTTTACCAAACTCAGTCACCAGCTTCTGCAGTTCCTCACATGAATCAGCCACCAGCGCTGTATCATCAGCGAACAACAATTGACTCACTTCCCAAGCTCTCTCATCCACAACAGACTGCATACTTGCCCCTCTTTCCAAAACTCTTGCATTCACCTCCCTAACAACCCCATCCATAAGCAAATCAAACTACCATGGAGACATCACACACCCCTGCCGCAAACCTACATTTACTGAGAACCAATCACTTTCCTCTCTTCCTACACGTACACATGCCTTACATCCTTGATAAAAACTTTTCACTGCTTTTAACAACTTGCCTCCCACACCATATATTCTTAATACCTTCCACAGAGCATCTCTATCAACTCTATCGTATGCCTTCTCCAGGTCCATAAATGCTACATACAAATCCATTTGCTTTTCTAAGTATTATAATGACAGTGAAAGAAAAAAAGCAATATATAAGATAGAAAAGAAACATGATAAAAAAAGTCTGTTCACTATTACCTATAATACTGATGGCACAATAACCTGTCTATTGATTTTACATGACTAAATTTACTTTTCTATTGTTCATTTCTTTTTCTGTTATGATACGAATGTTTTCATATAATTTGAAGAAAAGAGGGTTGTACTGGAGTAGACATTAAACTTTATTGACAGTTTAGAGGGTTAAAGACCCCATTCCAGCAGAACTGTTCTTATCCATCCTCTTTGTATTGTCTGCCATAATTGCCATGCACAATATGTAGGCAAAAGCATGCAAGCCTCCAAAACATGAATGGTTAAGCAAATGGGTCAGTTAAGCACAACCAGCTGTTATTAACCCAAGTGCCCCCCTCCTCACTCAGCACTATGAGAACGTTCAGATCTGTACACTATCCTTCTAAGACAGATCTATCCTTCTAAGTCGGGACATATCTAACGTTACAGACTTTTGTTCCACTAATAAACAGAATATTAGTATTACTATATACAAGAACAAGTTATTCCTGGAGATAAGGAGAAAGAAAACTTCCCATGTATTCCCTTTGTCGTAGAAAGCGACTAAAATGGGAGGGAGCAGGGTGCTGGAAATCCTCCCCTCTCATTTCTAAATTTCCAAAAGAAAGAACAGAGAAGGGGGCCAAGTGAGGATATTCCCTAAAGGGTTCAGTCCTCTGTTCTTAACGCTACCTCACTAAAGCGGGAAATGGTGAAGAAGACTAGAACAAGTAAGCCCCAGTTCAATATGTTTCGCTTCCTTTAATCATAATGGAGGCATGATATCTTTTTTTTTGACGTAACGTTCTAAGACTGTTTTTTGTCTTTTAGAGAATAATTTCAATATATTACAATATTTCCCTGTTTTAGCCACTGATAATATGATGAAGTCATAATGTTTCTGGAACAAAAATTGCTGTTCATCACAACCCTGGTATTTCTCTGTCTCCTGTACAAAATAATTTTCTGAACATTTTGCTTGAGACCTATAGTTAGTTTCCATCGAGTGCCTCGCTAGTTTTTGTAGCAACAGCATGGCCTGAGTTACTGATAGAAAATTCAAGTTATCTGTACTGGCAGGTGGCAAGCTACTGAGGGTTGCCAAACTTTTGTCATAAAAATTCAAAAGAATGAAAAAACTCATCACCATATATCACCAAAGGAATTTTCACCATTGTTAATTCATGGCCCAAATTCAAAGACAGTCGTAGCAACCTTCTAACTGCTATACATGTTTCATATATATCAAAACATGAAAGCTTTAGATATGAAAACTATTACCTAGGGTTTTTACAGGACCCATCCATCAACCCCTTGTACAGCAGATCTCCATGGATCTCATGTACATACAGGAGGGTCACAACCACCCTGGATTCCCCTTGTTTCACACAATGAATTACTCCCTGCAGAAAAGTATTTATAATGAGGCCTTATTTGACAATGTCCCATTCCCATCACTTTGCATTCAATTGGGTTAAGGATCAACTAAGCATCAAACAAAAACTTGGAATTTGTCATGACACCATGTATCAAAATAAAAGTCATCTTGGGAAAGCTTGTATCATAATCATCATTTGACTTTACAGGGTACAGTATCACTAAGGAACCTCTCCTCAAAGAAATTAATCATTCCACTGCTTCTGATTGTTACACAGCCTCAAACTGCCAAAAACATATGAAAGTGGTCCTGAGGTTACATATGGTGCACGTAACCAGGATCAGAAAAAGGGAAAGATACAAGACAAACTTGGATGTCCTGGCTTTGAGTGAAACCAAGTTCGAGGGGATAAGGGAGAAATGGTTTGGGAAGGTCTTAGCGCAAAGATATGTATGTGGTGTATGGATGCAAGGTGTGGGCTCTAGATGGCACTGCACAGAATAGGTTCAATGAGTTAGAAATGTAATGTTTGAGATAAATATGCAGAGGAGCATTAATCAAATAAGAACGGGGTAAACTGAGAAGGAAGAGGAAGGATGAAGTGAAAATGCCTGAACATGCAGGAAAGTGTGAGGCATGCATAGGAAAGAGCAAAGTGAGTAATGTGGTACATAAGGGGTGATGAGCCATTAAAGGGCTGAACCAGGGAATATGAAGCAGACAAAGAGAATCATGGAAAGGTCTGTGGAGTCTGGTAGTGGATGAGAGCTCTATTTTCAGAGCATTACACATGACAGTTAGATGTGGACTGTAATTGAATAAAGCCATTCCTTGCCAGCACCTTCTGCTACCTCATCAACATGGAAGAAAGCAAACAAGTATAAATAAATGGGAAAAAGCAAAGAAGTATATAAAAAAAATAACTTTCCTGTTTTTACTATGCAACCCCAAAGGACCCTAAGAATGTGATAAAATCAGTAACAAGGAATGGACGGGCTCTTTGGAGTGAGAAGTTCTTCGATCAAGATACAACCTTGCCAAAGGTAACTTTACACTCACAGCATAAACACAAGCAGGTGCAGTTCGGTAACAATGAATGAACTGGATCAATGAGGAAGATGACATGAACATTCTGTCCCAAGGATGAACCAGAGAATAAGTGGTGGAAGAAATCATGGAATAGTCTGTGGGGCTGGACTGTGGGTAGAACACTCTAGTTCCAATATATCATATGTGCTAGCAAGGATGTTTATGTGAGCAAACAAGGCCATTGTTTGTTAGCTCCTGGTGCTACCTAAAGCACAGTGAAAAATAAGAAAAAATGTACAAGTGCAAAATTATGATCTACATGGGGTTCTCTCATCCTCTTACATGATGATTCATAGTCCAACCAAGAACTTGCTAACCATGCTATGATGACATTCCTCCATAAGTTTCCATCCTTATCATACACCTGCCCTTTAAACATAATACATGTCTTTCTCTAATCTTCAGGCATATAACCAATTTTCCCTGCTTTCATTCACAATTCCCAAATACACTTAATAGCAGCTTCACCTCCATTCTTCACCATTTCACAATCAAAATCCCAACTTTTCTATCTTTCAGGTGAATGACTGCTTCTCTTACATTTCCCTTATATATTAAAGTATGCTATCCATCTCTTATGGATTTTATAAACTTCTTAATTACAGTAAACAGCTTAAAAGTGTAGAAGCTAAGCCTAACTAGTGAAATTGTTTTGATGTATCGTAAATTAGCATGCCCACTAACCTATAGGATACAATACAGGTTGCCGCGGATCCATACCCTCGCCAGAGTGTGACTGTGGGTCAGTGCTCATCTCAGAAGATTCACTGTACACATCAGTCATGGCATCACCTGGTTCACTTTTCATTTCTCTTCGGTCCAACCGGATGTCATCCTCCCCGGGAACACCTCCACCACTCATTGTCCCACCAGTGTCAACTTCTACAGGGGCATCACCCACCACACCTTCTGTAAACCAATATTCAACAAAATATTTGAGTAAGTAATTCAAATTAATAATAATAATAATAATAATAATAATAATAATAATAATAATAACAATAATAACAATAATTTCTTTTTCTTTCTTTTAAACTATTCGCCATTTCCCGCATTAGCGAGGTAGCGTTAGGAACAGAGGACTGGGCCTTTTTTGGAATATCCTCACCTGGCCCCCTCTGTTCCTTCTTTTGGAAAATAAAAAAAAAAAAAAAAAAACGAGAGGGGAGGATTTCCAGCCCCCCCGCTCCCTCCCCTTTTAGTCGCCTTCTACGACACGCAGGGAATACGTGGGAAGTATTCTTAATCCCCTATCCCCAGGGATAAATAACAATAATAATATTAATAATAATTGAGCCGTGGTTTCGGTGCATTACATGACAGCTAAAGACTGAATGTGAACAAATGTGGCCTTTGTTGTCTTTTCGTAACACTACCTTGCACACACGTGGGGGGAGGGAATGCCATTTCATGTGCTGCGGGGTGGTGACAGGAGTGGATGAAGGCAGCAAGTATGAATATGTACATGTGTATATATGTATATGTCTGTGTATGTATATGTATGTATACATTGAAATGTATAGGTATGTATATGTGCGTGTGTGGGCATGTATGTATATACATGTGTATGTATGTGTATGTAATAATAATAATAACAATAATCAAAATAATTTATTTATTCATTTATTTTGCTTTGTCGCTGTCTCCCACGTTTGCGAGGTAGCGCAAGGAAACAGATGAAAGAAATGGCCCAACCCACCCCCATACACATGTATATACATACACGTCCACACACGCAAATATACATACCCATACATCGCAATGTACACATATATATACACACGCAGACACATACACATATACACATGCACACAATTCACACTGTCTGCCTTTATTCATTCCCATAGCCACCTCGCCACACATGGAATAACATCCCCCTCTAATATTTCCTCTAAGGCTCAGCCCTCTGTCCTTAAAGCTACCTTGCTACCTTGTGGGAAATGGCAAATATGCATGAAAAAAAATACTCATAGTAATAATTACTTTGAGGGACTGTTTGTTAGATAGATAAAAGGGTTGCAGATGTGGGCTATTTGGGTTCAGAAGGTATTGAGAAATGAACGTCAGGCCATGTGGTTTAGTGAAAAGAGAAGAGGCGGTGAATGCCTAGTGTAAGACGAAGGGTAGCAAAATGGCATATGAATATCCCATGAAAGAAGGTAACTGTGTTGTTGATTAGTTAGAATTTCTTAAGTATGTATGAATTATGGTGAGGTGTCAGAGGACTGGGGGAATGCCTGTAGAATGCCACTGCATACAGGCTGAGGGGACAAAAGAGAATGTTTGAATTATAATGTATAAGTTTGTTTTGCATACCTGGTAAGTTGCATTTATATTTATGAACAAAAATTATGAATCTAAATAACACTAATAAGTTCAAGTTCTCAAGCCAAATAATGAATAGTGTGCTACTACGAAATTTGCAATCAAAGACATAAAACTAATGATGAAAATGTTTGAAGCACACATGAAAAGTAAAATTCAATACTGCTGCAATGTATGGTTGTCAGTTAAGCAAGCTGAAATAAACAAACTAGATGGAATTCATAAACACTCAACAAGTAATATCAATGGACAAAAGCAAATGAACTACCAAGAAAGACTGAAAGTAGGTAAACTATTTAGTACAAGAAGACAGACAGAAAGAGACATGATACTATATGCCTGACAACAATAAAGGTTAAAAATGAAAAAAAGAAACATCCTAAACCTCCTAAACCTACAAGCAACTCAACAAGATGGACACAGAGTCATTAAATCAAATCTAATAACAGGGAATATTCCAAAAATGCACCAACCAAAAATATCAGAATGCCCATCAAGGAAGCTGGCATGATCACTGACATGCCATATCAGAGAACTAAAGAAAAATACATGGAAACACTACAAAAATATTCAAAAGAAAACCAGTCTTGGTTTCATTATCTGCATAGTACCAAACTCATATGTGAAAACTCATGCAGCTTATACTTCATAACTCTAGCTTTTCCTATGGTAAGCACCATTCATGGTTTCATTATCTGCATGGTACCAAACTCATATGTGAAAACTCATGCAGCTTATTCTTCATAACTCTAGCTTTTCCTATGGTAAGCATCATTCATTAGCCCTGCCTTCTGGCAAAATGTTAAGAGCAGTAGACAGACACAGTAGGTAGGAATATTTAGGCAAAAGTTTTACATAGAAACATTAGGTAGAAGTACCAGGTAGGAGAATTAGATAGAAGTAGTTATTAGGAACATTAGGTAGAAGCCTCTGCAAATACTGCACAAGATTTGTCCTCTGCCAGTGGCCTGTTAAGGGTGAGGCACTAAAGGCTAATAAGTGGCACTGGAGTTCTTTAGTTATGGAGAGACTGTTGCTGTGGCCACCCCTTTGAGGGATTACCAATTGGAATGGATATCAGAGATATAGACAGATAGATAAAAAACAATTTTCTGTTAACTTTCACTTCATTTTCATTTATTTGGGCTACATCCAATAAAATACAGGCAGTCAATTCACAGATACACATCTCCTTGAGTCATGTGTGTTAAAATAAACATGAACTCCAACACTAATTCAAGCACTAAATAGCTATGCATGATGGCAACATGGTTTCAAGATTAACCCCTCTGCCAGCCTGCAGAGTTAGGACAGAGGACCCTAAGTCTAAAAACTAGCCCTCATAAAAGGAGCATGAGGTTCAAGTAAAAGCCAGTTGTTTAATTTAGGGTCTTTGATACAGCGGTAATGAACAGTACATACACTCATAGAAGGTAATACCAGTCAATTCTACCCATGCATAAGTGCAAATCACTACTGATGTGCTAAAACGTTCCATACTACCAACGATTTTTGTGCCTATCAACTTGTCTACTGATATCCTGCCATGCCCTCAAATCAAGACACTACTGATGTGCTAGAACATTCCATACTACCAATGATTTTTGTGCCTATCAATTTGTCTACTGATATCCTGCCATGCCCTCAAATCTCATATGTTTACTGTTCAGTGTCCAATCTTAACAGTCAACCACTTGAACCATAATTCAAGTGTATTGAAAAAACACAAATGACTGATATTTCTTCCCAACCAAATATTACCGAATTGTGCATTTCTGAAAAAGCTGCTAGCATTTCTAATATACTGTTTATGCTGGACAAATCAAGATAACCATACAATGGTGTGGTATTTAGTCAAAGACCTTTGGATGATATATAGGCACTATAATCAGTATGACATTTTCTGAATATGATCTCTCTCTCTCTCTCTACCAGGCATTATCAAAGTTTCTCCTTGTCAAAGTTTAAGGAGCAACATAAGTAGATCCTACTTCAGTACCTGTGGTGTGACTAGCAGTGTTGGAGTCAGCATGGCCAGCAGCAGGGGCACTTGTTCGTTTCCGTCTTTTGCTAGGGGGAGACTCTGGTCTAGTGTGATAGCCTCCACTACCATCACCCACAATGTCGTCATCCTTGGATCCTTGGCTTGGGGCATAACCAGCAGAGGGGCTACTCCGGCCTGACGTCACCCCTCCTACTGCAGAGCCACTGCTATAACTGTATGACACATCCGGTCTGTGCAACTGCTGCGAATTAAAAAAAATATGTAGTTAAAAAAAAAGGGTAAATAAACTCAGTAGGTAATAGCTGGTAGACAACCACCAACTAGGGAGGTATATTACCAGTCCTACCTGCCTTGGTAATAGGAGGGTTAGTGATGACTGCATAGTGAGCCAACACTTCAGTGGTTGTAAAGTTGCACTCCTTCGACCAGGTAGCTGTTATTTTTCTTCTGCCTGACCCATATGACTGCTGGCAATCCGTCCATAAACAAACAATCTCTCCTTGTCACACAAAACAATTAACAACACTTAACTCACATAATTCATCCTTCATACCTAGATTTTTCTACAGTGAGCACTATGTGCATTGCAGGAGTAAAGAAGCAGAGGATAGAAAGTTAGCCAGAAGCATTGGGTAGAAATAGTAGGTAAGATCATTAGGTAGAGAAAGTAGGTTGGAAAATTAGGTAGACACTTTAGGTAGAAGTAGTTGATAGGAGCATTAGTATGAAGCCTCTGCACATACTATGCGAGAGTTAACCTCTGCCAGTGGCCTGTTAAGGGTGAGGCACTAAAGGCTAAGCAGCACTGGAGCTAAATACAATGAGTCTTAATAAACCACATTTTTTAATCCTGAATAAGATTCAAACACATACTTCTCACTATAGATATTCTTTACCATGGTTTTATGTAATACCAAATCCCAAGTCAATATTTTCTCAACATTTTACATCCTTTCTTTCAAGACACAATGTTTGCTGCATTACCTACTGATCTTCTTCTTCAGTCCTAAATCTCACTTGAACTCTTCTAACTAGATATTCTTTCTACAAATACAACATCCACAAAGTCCACTCAGAACAAGGAAAATCCATCCACCTCCAATTCAAAATCCACATTTGACGTATTCTTTTTTCTACTTGGCTGCCTTTCCCATAATAATGAGGTAACATTAGGAACAAGTGAGCAATGGCCCCATTTGCACACATCCACTCTAACAACTGCATGTACATAAAACCAAAACCAGAGCCTACTATTCTCAACCAAAGCCTAGCTGACTATTCCATGGTTTAGTCTGAATGCTTTATAGGCCTTCATTCAAGATAATTACATTGTGTTGTGTGTTCCTGCCATGTACTACATCAGTCCAATTCAATTTATGAATCATGCCCTTCTGAAAGTTTCAGCACTAATACCTCTATGCTTTCTTCACATCATCCTTCCATGTCCTCAGTTTCCCCTTACCCCTAATTCCTACTACTTCAAACACAGGTCTTCTACATCAGCATTTATTTGCTCATCCTCTTCATAGGTCCAGCTCTCTCATTCTAATTGCACTTACTGTCACAACTTTCTTTTGTCACATCTGTTGATTTTTCCTCATTCAACCACCTTTGACTCTCCTCTGCCACCACCAATGGATTATAGATATGTACAGAACTTTTCCTGGCAAGTGTCAGTCCAACATCTGTTCAATCATTATCATTATAAATCTGGTATACAGTTGATGTTGATGCTGTGTTTCTAAAAATTACAATTTAGAAATATTGGATAGCTGATCACATTTAACATAGGATTCAAGGGGATAATTGGGGGTTACATTCCTGGAGGAGATTTCTTAGTCTACTTTACAAAAAAAAAAAAAAAAAAAGCCCAAAAACACCCAGTCTAATTTAGGTACACCATAATTCAAGTATCAGAATAAAGGACAGAGGCTTACAAAACTGTACTGTAGTAAAATTTTACAATCTAATTAACATAAAAAGTAAAATGCCCATAAACACCTAGTTTAATCTAGGTACACCAATAATCTAAGTATCAGAATACCGAAGAGGGATAAAAAACTGTACTGTAGTAAAAAACTACAGTACAAAAACAATAAGGATAATTCATATCCTTATCAAAACAGGTCCTCAGGTGGATCATGTGGTACAGTATAGGGTTTGCGTGCCTTCACAAAGCATTTTCAAGATTTCATTCTTATATCTGCAAATTGAATGCCTCTAGAAGGAAGCCCCAAAATAATAAATGCTTGACATAAGGCATCTTTACATACAGATGAAATGAGTTTTTCAATGCAAGCAAGGGCAAATGGAGGCAACCAGTACAAGCATGGCTACAAACCCATACCATAAGCCCTACATGTACGGCTACACTCCCTATACAATTAACAATACTGCAAAGCATTGAAGAGATATCAAAAGAGCTATTTTGAAAAAATCTAAATCAATTTTGTAAAATTGTATTGTAGAGACTGTACCCTCACCAAAAATGATGAAATTCCTTTTTCAATTATGTAATGCAGGTGTCTTAAAAAGCTGCCTCCACTAGCAATATCTTACCTATGTCAAACTCACAATATAGTCTAGCCTAAGGCTCGTCATCTATCCTGCATTTTATAACTTTATTATTTTCCATAATAGTTCAGCACCACATGCTTACATTTATTGCACTGCTTCCTAACAAACTCTTGACATAACAGCATTATTTTTGGTTGACTTTGCTCATTTTTTCAACAAAGTCCAATACTAACAAGAACAGCCACTCAGGAATACATAGAAGACCTCTGACAATGTAAACAAAAGCCTTAAGTGCAGCATTTCTTGGTGGTCAACTCACTAAAGTGTGTACAATTCATACTTGAGGTCCATTTCTTAGATAAAGTCTTTGACAATCAACTAATATCATATCTGGACAAATCATGATAATCCATTGGAATAATCTTAAGTCTAGAAGTCAAATTACTGAACGTCTTTTGTATGTACAGGAACATGCAATATCCTTCAGTCTGAGGAATATAATAAAAGGCACTTTACATACAATCTGAAGTATCTTAAAAGTGATTCATTCAACAGCTACTTCTGATATCCTAAACATAATAATACATATATATATTTAAAACTATTACCCAAACTTAAAAATGTACTATTTCTGAACAATAATGATGACTCACCCCAACCTGATCCATTTCATCAGATGAGCCAGCAAGACCACGAATCTTGAGGTTTTCCGCAGTCTTCAAAAAGGCTGCCAGCTGATCTTGTGCTATGCTCACTTCACCATTGTACATAAATTCTAAGAGTCTCTCCAATTCTACATGACCCACATCTTTCAGGATAACAATGGGGTGCTGGCACGGGTTGGCCTAAAGAAAAATATAACAACTTGCTCATAAGTGAAGTCTTAATGAATAGCAATTAAAAGCGCAATGCAACATATCCCTAAAACAAAAAATGCTTTAAAAATATTGTTCATGACAATACATAATGCAGTGTTTCAATCTAAATTAAGCCAGCAATCCAGCACTGTAGAAGGAATCAAAATATAAAAGTACATGAATGTACATTTAGTATTTTCATAAACCTTTCTTGTCCACAGCAATGCCACATGAGCATGTAAATTATTTTCTATGAAGATCAGGGTTACGACCTTGTAACCCTCTCTCTGCCTGGTGGGGTATAATTTGCTTCACTCATCACTATCCTCTCAGCTTGACAGTAGGTGCTTGCTCATTTTGGGGTGGCCCTTGGCCAACCAGAGACTATCCCAGAGATGACATCACCAACCCTTTTGGCCACAGAAAGTTCATTCATCAAAAGTCATGGGCGTCAACCCATAAGCAGTCACAGCTGATACAGATAGATTTTTCAAAAAAGGGTAAGAGGAAGACTCAGCAGGGTAAAGGAACTAAAAACATGCTTCAAGACACCACCTCAGAGAGAAGAGGTCTTTCAAATTTCAAAATCTTCTGTTCTCTCATTTGCAGTTTGTAGCATGAGCATAACACTATCCTTATGTGAAGGAGGTAGGAATGAAAAAAGGAAAAAAGCAGTAACAGACTACATCCAAAAGGTAAACAAGTATCTTCAGTGGTAGATAGGAGTAAACTAGACCATGTCTCTCCTGAAGGAGAAATCCCTAGAACCAAGGGAAATCTATAATTAAGTCTGTAATTTCATTTCTAAAAGATGAAACAGAAGGAGGAGCCAAGTGAACAATTCTTAACCTACTATGATACTCAGGTTTAGGTGTTTGATTGTGTGTGGATGTAACCAAGATGAGAAAATGGGATAGACAGATAGCATGTTCAGAGAGGAACCTGGATATTCTGGTCGTAAGTGACACAAGCTAAAGAAGAAGTGGGAGGAATGGTTTAGGGTTCGTGCTAGGGGAAGAGCAAAGGAGCAGATGTGATTTCTATCAAAGGAGGAATGTGGGAATGTGTGAAGGAATATAACAAAGTGAGCCCCATACTGATGCTGGTGAAAATGAAAGTGGATTACGAGAGATTGGTGATTGTTTATGCTTACTCACCTAGTAGAAAGACGAGCAAGGAAGAGAAATGAATGTTTTGGTATGAGCTAAGAGAGTGCAACAGCAATATGGAAGTGAGAAATTGAAAACAGTGATGGGTGATTTGAATGCAAAAGAGGGCGATGTGGCAGATGAAGGCATAATTGGGGGGCATGGGGTACACATTGTGCATGAAAATGGTGAACACCATGTGTTGTGAGCATAAAATGACCTGGTGATAGGGAATACCCAGTTTAAAAAGAAGGATACTAATAAGTATATGTGGGTGAGTGGGGTTAATGGTGCATAGGCTTAACTGGATTATGTCCTAACTGATAAACATGCTAAAAGGAATTCAATTGAATGAAATGTGCTAAAAGGGGCATCTAGTGGGTTGTCTGAACAATTTTTAGTGGATATGAGGCTGAAAGTTTGAAGAGGCTTTCGGAAAATAGGAAACTATACGAGTGAAAAGGTGGTGAAAGTGAGTAAGCTTGGAAAAGAACTTGTGTGAGAAAATACCAAAAGAGATTGGGTGAAGAATGGCAGAAAGAGGAGTAAATAAAACTAGGGGAATGAGTGAAGAATGGGAAATATTTCTGGAAACAGTGCTCACATGTACAAGAAAAGAATGCATTCTGTGGAGAGTAGGATGCAAGCGTGTGAGAAAGAGTAGTGAATGATAAGATGAGGAGGCTAAGTTGTTTGTGAAAAGGATAAAAGGTGTATGTACATTATCTGCAAGGAAGGTGTGTGAGTAACTGGGAGATGTACAAGCAGAAACAGCAGAAGGTCAAAAGATGAAAGGGTTGAGAGGGAAAATGAGAACTGGACTGGGAAAATATCAGAATACTTCAAGAGAGGAAAGAAAATGTTTTCAAAGGAGGGTAACAGTTTGAGAAGAGAGCAAAAGGGAACATTAGTAAAAAGAGCAAGAAAGAGGTGAAGATGATACAGAGACCATTTTGAAGGACTGCTAAATGTGTTAGATGACAGGGTAGCAGAAACACTGTGTTAGGGGCATGAAGGTATGCAAAGTGAGAGTCATGGCAATTAGTGTGGTGAAAAGAGTAGTAGTGCTAAATGCCTTACATAAGATGATGAGTGGGGAAAGTGGCTGGAAAGGGTTGGGAATGCAGCTGAATCTAACAAGAAAGGGTGTGACAAGTGTTGCTGACTGGTTTGTTATGATTCCCAAGTGTGAACAGCTCCAAAGTGAGGTGACTAAGGACTGGCAGAATGCCTGTATAGTGCAACTATATAAAAACAAGAACAAAAAAGAATGTTCAAGTTACAAGAGCATAAGTTCATTGATTCTATCTGATAAGCTGTATGGAGAGTGGTGATTTGAGAAGGCACTGACATGCACAAAACATTAGACTGAGAAGGTATTACATAGAGTAGTTCCTCCCACAACAATATCAGCGACCAGCAGAATGACACTATTCAGTGATATAACTACACATACCAACCACTTTCCTCTTCATGCCTCCCATATTGCTGACCCAACCTCCCCACTCATAAATAACATATTTTCCCAAAACTATCATCCTAGCAACCAGCAGTTTCTATCTAGCCAAGAAAATGAGTGAATTATTGGCAAATAAGTATGGACCTCAGTCAATGTGCATCTGGGAACTTCTTCCATGTGTTTACAGACATAACTACTCATCCCTGCCATTTTCCACTTCATACCTCTCACACTGCTGACACAAACTTTCCATTCATTAATAAGTTTCCAAAAATATATCACTCTTAGCAACCAGCTGGCAACTTCAGTGGCATGTCCACAGACAGACAGGGATGAATTTCTACTGTGATCATAATATGTCTAAAGAGTGACATGATGAACTAACTTTACTGAAAAACATCCATGATCATATGTCTGATGCTTGATAGAATGAGCTACCTGTCTTACTGGGGAGCATCTGCCATAAAAAGCCAAAGAAGCCTATGATACGCAGGAACTTCCAATAACCTTTGCAAGTGGTATGTCAATGATGACTACGTAATATGGAAATTCTACTCGTCATCTGAATTAGAATACAAGTACCATGATGTGTACTATGTTGCCATAATACAGCAAGCTTTTGCAAAACATGGAAAAAATCAAGTCATCTTTACTAAGCAGCTATTAAGATAAGGACAAATCAAAGGATGAACAGATGAAGATAACTTAGTTCTGTCATCCTCTCTCTGGGATGCAAGACATAAAATATAGGTAATTAACCCTTTTGCTGCATCAATTGGGTATATACATTATCCCATTTATTCCCACTAATACAAACAGATTTATCACATGGCTTCCAAAAAACTTTTTCCTCTACCGTGACTATTGGGAACATCCCTATGTCAAAAATAAAGTCCGCCACACCCTGTTTGCTGTCATCTATAACACCATACTCAACATTTGTATACAAATGCCATACTGACCAACCTTGTGGTCAGCTGTTCTCTTATTCTCCATGTCTGGAGGACTGTTTTTTCGACTTATCAATAAATATCATTTACCTTACATATATTCAGTTTTAAAGTACCTATCCTCAGATATAAAGGTACACCACCAAATTTCCAGCAACTGATGGTTCGGCACCTCCTATAGTCTGGACAAAATTACGTGAGGGAACTTGAAATTACCACGGCCACCAGACTAGTTTACTGGGAAGCCACAGAAGGCATTGTGTGTAGGGCGCACTTATTTACATTCTTTACACTGCACTTGTTGGTGGTGATACAGCAATTCTGTAAGTTTCTTAGCTTATTTTGCTTAAATCTAACTCTAACTGTGGCTTCTCAGACATATTAGAGTGTCAGTCGTGGTGTCAAACGTAAACACCAGTCCATATCGATCCAAGATAAAGTAGAACTGTTGAAAAAAATGGACTGTGGTGTTTTGGTGCGTAAGCTGTGTGACATTTACAGTATTGGTTCATCAACTCTTTATGATATAAAGAAACAAAAGGAGAAAATATTGAAATTCTATGCAGACAGCGATTCCAAGAAGCAAATGACGATCTGAAAAACTATGAAAGATGGTAAGAGTACTAAGCACGATCCAGTGATGATGGAATGGTTTCAACAGCATCGGAGTAATGGAGTGGACTTGCCAGGTAGCATGATAATGGACCAGGTTACGTTGTTCCATGAAGAACCTAAATTACATCATGAGCGAGACTATAGTGAATGATGGCTTCAAAGATTCAAGAACCCTCATGGAATTTCCATGAATAAAGTGTGCGGAGAAAAGCTGTCTGCAAACCACGAAGGAGCTGCCGAGTACGTGGATGAATTTGCAAAACTCGTAGCTGACGAGCACCTCAGTCATGGGCAGGTGTGTGATGCAGACGAAACTGCATTATTCTGGTGATGCACACCTAGGAAAACACTAACAGAAGACAAAGAAGACCCTACAGGATTCAAACAATCTAAGGAGACTTACCATCTTAGGGTACTCAAACACTTAATATTTGTTTAAATTTCTAGCAGTCCATGGTATACTTTAGACACATGAGAGATGTATAATTAGCGGGTTAGAGGTGTGTTGATGAATTATTATTATGGACCACGGTTGGTCCGGCAAAATGGTTAATCCTGTAAGGCTTTAGAACCAAGAGTGCCGGAAAACTGGTGTACCTGTACCAAGATACATCTGAGCTTTTGCATTAAACTGATAAAATGCCTACATATGTTGGTGTCTCTAGGATAAGCACTCAAGTTAATTCACTGAGAGTCCATACACGATGCTTGACCTATGATTCTGATTTTTTGGCAAATTACATTTGTTATATTTCCCGTGATATTCATAAGTATGTTTTATATCCTCTTACTTACTTGCATAAGCCAGAAGTTTTGGAGGGCTGCCATCTGTATGCAGCACAGCATGTTGTGAGTGTTTGCACTCAACAGATTATGCAGTGAGTGAGTAGCTACCTAACTCTTGTGTCATTTAATTCTTTTGTTTTGTTCGTGAAATAGCTATCTAACTCTTGTGTCATTTAATTCTTATGTTTTGATTGTGAAATATCTGATTTTCTCATCAACTGTCTATTAATTACTATGTAACTATTACACTCCATTTTCCCTCTGACGTTGGTATATGGCAGAAGTTATGAGATGAGCTGTTTTATGTTAATGGTTATGATTTCTGAGCCACTTTTATTTTCCCCATAACAATCATGAGTAGCAAGAGGAAGATGGCTGTAACTGATGCAGAAACTGAAGGAATTTTGGCAGAGGTACTGATACAACTGAGTGATGAGATGTAAAGAACAGACTCACTTCCATCAACTAGCTCTGTTAAAACAGATCCTGTACACAAACAGCATATAACTGAGAATGTCCATAACCAAAACCTTCTACATTCAGACAGCAGTTGCCTAATGTGAAAGACTTGAAATGTATATATAATAACAGTGTTTACATTTAAGATAAGAGCAATGGTTTTCATGAAATTTAATTGTCAATAATTCATAATGTATATAACAACGTATTCTGCACTGTCATTATCATAATTCACACTGACATAGAAACTAAAAGATAAAAACCAGAGCAAAATAACTTTATATTTTTCAAAAGAATTTCACTTCTTATATAGATGGTGATACTACATGTAATACATAATACTACTGAAATCCCAATGTAGGTAGTAGTTTGTAAGCAGCCATCAAACAGAGAGGTATATTACCCGCCTCATCATCAGAAGGGTTATTGACAGCTGCATAGGGAGCCAGCAATTCAGAGGTTGTCAAGATGTGCTCCTCTGTCCCAAGCAGGTCTTTTTTTCTCTGCCTCACCCACATGTGGACTGCTGGCATTCTGTCTACAAACATGAGCTCTCCTTGTCACATGACACTAAACACTTACTCACACAATTCATTATTCGCAGCTAGATTTTCCTGAGGTAAGCGCTGTACACTTTCCCTGCCTTTTGGCAAAATTGTAGGAGCAATAGACCAAAGTAGTAGGTAGGAACATTAGGCAGAGGCATTAGGTAGATTTAGTTGGCAGGAACATTAGGTAGAAGTAATCAGTAGGGATATTAGGATACACTGCATTAGAATTTCCCTCTGCCAGTGACCTGTTAAGAGTAGGAAACTAAGGGCTAAGAAGCAGTAATAGAGTTGACCAGTTATGGTGAATCTATTGCCATGGGCATCAGTGATATAGACAGATAATGAAATCAGTTTTCCTAAGGAAAAATAATTTTTGCCTAGTGAATTTGAGCACCACTTATGGAAGAACAACTTGCTCAAATTTTCTATGTAATTTGATGAAGAACATAATTTTTCTCCATCTAGTATGGACTTTAAGGAATTTTAGCGCCAGATCTAGAAAATATACCGCATCTTAGAATTGAAAACACAACAGAAATTGTTTATTTCATTCTTTTGTTGGTTTACTAAAACTTTAGAAACCAGCCTGAAATTCAACTATGCAGCAAAAGGGTTAAAGAAAAAATATCGCTGACTCAACCACTTGAGTACGTACCCTGAGTAGAGCCCGAAAATATGGAGAGCACGCAGAAAGCACCATTTTGTGGGCTGAGTAGGAATGACCATCACAGGCAACAGTAACATCAACAAAATCCTCCTCGTCCCGTAGAGACTGGAACGCCGTAACAATCTTGACTGTGTAGTCGTTCCACCGAAGTGAATAGTGCTGTTCTGACCCCATGATGTCCTAGTTTAAGCGGCCACAGTGTTGTGTTGTAGCTGCTTGTAAGTGGGCCGCCACCACCTTCATCTGTCTCCCCTCCTCCTCCCCCTCCCCTCCACCTCCCCCTGCTGCTGCTGCTCCACCTACTGCCACCAGCTGCTCCCGGGCCGCCCGTCCTGCTGCTGGGACGCTGCCTACTTGGCACCACCACCCACACACCTGTCAATATAAGTACATAAAATCAAACTTCCTAATATCTAGTACATACAGTATACATAAAAAAAAAAAGAGAGCCGAGTTACTGGACTGTCTTTGATAACCTCAGGTACATTCTACAAAATACATGAGTTATGAATATGCATCCATAAACACAAAAATACACTCCAATAGTATCTGAAGAATGTTTAATGATGTCTGTTTTGCAAGATAAAAGGTGGAAGCTGATGGTGAATGGGCCAGTGATGATGGTGGTGTTGCAGTTTGATTTTGCTGTACATGAGCTGGTTCTGATGTAGAAGATGTGCACTAGCAACCGGGGGTTGTTAATGTAGACAGCATGTGTTGATCAAAAACCAATGACAATGAGTGGTGAGTACTGATAAACAGAAGTTTTTTGCTTATTGTACAGTGTATGTGCTAAGTTTATGGTTGATGATGATGACTGGATACTGATACAAAAACAAAGTGTTAACAGATGGGATGGGTGCTCAGGTAGCTAAGGGGTTAGGCATTTCTGAAGTAGGTACTTAGAATGTTAGTTGTTTAAGCGAGATGAATATATAATATGTACTAGCCTATGCAGGCAGACAAGTGTAGATGAAGGATATGTGGATGTTAATGATGGTTCACAGGATGATACTGGGTAAGTGCGTGATGAGGTTCCCCCCACACACACGCAAAATTAGGGATTAATGTAGAGGGGATGCTTATGCAGAATGATGCTGCTGCAGGGTGGCTGCTCAAGCTGGGTTGAGTACAAGTGTAAAGAGGTGTGTATATAAAACACAAGCTGTGGTGTAAATGAGGACTTAAATCACTGAAAGATGCATGTAAAGTGTGTTGATGCTGGTGCAGGCTGATATAGGATAAGTTCTAATATAAAGTATGTGATGAAGGATGGGCAGGTGCTGATATTAGGATGAGTGTCAACACTGGGATGAATTGATGATGATGAGGTAAGGGTACAGTATATTCTGAGATGGGCAGTGGATGCTAATGTGTGCTGAAAGTGTGCAAATGTTGACGCTTGAATACACACTGGTACACAGAAAGGTGGTGATGTACAGCAATTATAAAAGATGAGTAAGTGCCAATATACGGTGGGCCTGGAGATAATGCAGGAGTGTTCCAATGCACAGTTAAACATTAATGAAAGGAGAATTCTGATGTATGGTGGCTGCTGATAAAGAGAGCACATGATGTGCGCTGGGCAGCTGATAAAGAGCACGTGCTGATGAAAGGTGAATAATGATGGATGGTGAGTTTTACTGCATGAATGGGTGTTGGCATAAGTGTATTTGGTCAAGCAGGGTAGGCAATGATGGAGAGTGGGAGTTAATTTGGGGCTGGTGCTAATATCAGGGAGAAAGCCAGAGGTGGAGTATGACCTGTTGTAGTTATGAATACCATGTTTGGATGGTGTGTTAATGTTGGCTGCATAATGATATAAAGGTGGTTGTAAATAAATGGGAAAAAATGAATGTTAAGAGATGGTACGAGCTGAGAAAAGAAGGCATAAAAATCGAGTGCATTTACTGCATAGTAAGAAGTGGCATTGATGCTCAGATAGGAGTTCATACCAAGATTAAATGTTTGTAAACCTCCACAATGACACTTGACAAACACACCCTTAACATACCAGGGGAATGCATACATATACATATCAGACAAACCACAGGCAACTATCAATATACCACTTTACACACTACCTTCTGCTTAAACTTCCTGAATCAACCACCTATTTTTTCATATGTATAATATATATATATATATATATATATATATATATATATATATATATATATATATATATATATATATATGGGTAAATGCCGAGGTTCTGGAACGCTTTCCAGTACAGTTCCCCATCAAGTAATAACAATGTAGGGCGAGTGATGAAAATACGGGTGGGAGTTATGTATGGGGCGGGTGTTTATATGGGATATATGTCAACAAGGGTTGTGTAATAACGTAGACTTGGAAAAGCCATTATGCAGTAACATTTTCAGTGTGTGTGTGTGTGTGTGTGTGTGTGTGTGTGTGTGTGTGTTTCCCATAAATACTGACAGTCCTGTGTCTACGAAAGCCATTGATTGCTACATTACCTAGAGAACCACACGACATTAAAGCGTCAAATTCTGCTAAATGTGTAAAAAAGCATAAGCTGATTTCCTGGGTCTTTGCTATAATATTATCGGCTCCAGATGTTACCGAATTAAGCCCACTTCTTTAAACTCCGTTTTGTGTAAACTGGACACATAATCATCCCATTTCAATGCAACTCATATTTTTTTTCATCTTATACGAGATAAGATGAATAAAACTGTCAATAACATCCATATGGTGGAGACCAGTGCGTGTGGTACTCAAATGTTAACGTCAATGATATACGTGACCAGAAATGTTTGCTATCGATTCCTGTGTAGGAGTACAGTAGGACGTTTACGTGAACATCAGTTGTTTAACCATTCCTATCGACGTACACACATGTATACTCTGAAAGTGAAAATACTATGGTCTATATCCGAAAAAAAATCAACTGTGGTACATGATGCAATTGGTCTTCCCAAGGAGCTACTCTTCTTTTGACTAATACAAATCTAAGCTTAAGAATGTCCATGACTTATCTGTATACATTCAAGCCAATCACTATAACTTATACACGATAAAAACAATACGTCCGAGAGGAAACATAGCATTTCGTGGAGGGCACGATATATATATATATATATATATATATATATATATATATATATATATATATATATATATATATATATATATATATATCGTGCCCTCCACGAAATGATATATATATATATATATATATATATATATATATATATATATATATATATATATATATATATATATAAGGTAAAGTTTGTGTGGCCTGGCTGTAAGTCTAACAAATGATGCACTATAGAGAACTGATGGCTCAGCACTCGAACTTACTCCAGCTGTCGACACCAAAAAACGGAGTGCCCGTAACACTACAACACAGCATCCTATGAAGAACGTCTCAAAATATAATACGCCCCAAGATCTAAGTTTGCGTAAATTCTGCAAGCTTCAGTTACGCTGACGTCCGTAAATATATTCTTTATACATTCAGAACAAGGTTTTGCGTAGTGGTAATTTCAGAGAAAGACATGGAGTGAAATTACAACGTATTCACCTACCAATAACATTATTCATTAAACCTCCCAGGTGTGGAGGAAAACACTTTTTACAAATGTTTTTTTTTCCACTAACTGCGCACTTTATCCAGAACCGAGGCAGGCATAACTACACCGGTCTTAATAAAAAAAAAAAAAAAATCGTGCAACATACTTCATGCGGTCAGATTTTGAAGCCCACAGTTTAAGTTTGGTGCCATACTGAAGGGACCAGCTCAACTTTTGATAAACTGAAGGACCCAAGAAATCGTGTAGAATACTAAGGGGAAAAAATGGGACTCGGTGCGTTTGCATATGGTTGTAGCACGCGGGAAAGGAATGTCAATGATCAAGGATAAAAAGTGAGTGAAGGCGCTGAAGATATTGCAATTGCAAGCTGACCGTCTTACTACGTTTGTGCCTAACTTCTCGGAATGTTGTGTGATTGTTTTATGAGGAAAAAGTCATGAGTACACACCTGTATATAACCATTATTAGTTTTATGTCAGCATTCCGTTGTTTTCCCTTACCTTTAATAAAGGCCTACAACTGTATTCGGCCTTTCTAATTGCAAGCATTCTCTTGAAACTTATTAGCTTTCCACATAATTTCTTTTCACTAATTAGGGCACTTTATATAAGCATGACTTTTCTCATATAGTTCAGTAGTTCAGCGGAAGGCGCTTGCCAGGTAGTAAATTATATCACTTGTGTCTGGTTTGAATCAAATCAAAGTAACGAACCACCCAAGGATTGCGTAAGTATATTTCATTGATGAAAACTACAATAAACTGTCCGATAATTTTCGCAAAATCTTGAAATTATTGATAAGACAAAAGCCTTCGATGCCCGGCTAGTCCCTCCAATATGGCCGCCGTGATCTGACGTTGGCTCCAATTTTAACAGAATTTTTTTTTTTTTTTTTTGATCAGTGGTCTAAACCAGAATCCTCAATCACTTCTTAACAAAGTCATCAATCACATATACAGAGCTCAAAACTACCTGCTTCTTATTCCTGAGATTATTTGAACTTAATGTGGAGACTTCAACCTTCGAACTCCTTCACTAAGAGTAATATACATTCTACAGGACCAAATACACTATACGGAAAAGTTCATGCTGCGGATAAAATCGTTTTCCATACAGTTTCAATTAAGATACACAAATTCCCTAAAGAAGCATAATAAAGAAAGAATTACGACGGCGAATTAAAACAATTATTGTTACTACTAGAGAACGCCCTCCTCGTACCCTTAAAACACGTAATCATAATATATATATATATATATATATATATATATATATATATATATATATATATATATATATATATATATATAATAATAATAATAATAATAATAATTTTAATAACAATACGGTAAGACGAGTCCCGCAGCGCAGACGCACAGCTCGAGAATGGAAAAGTTACATTATCTATTTTTGCACTACAAACTAAATTCATACACCATAAAGTAACATCTCCGGGTTGTAACTTTTATATAATACAATATTCTTGGTCTTTCTCAAATATTTAGTGTAGAGGTAAGTATCGGGAGTCGTGACGTCATATTGGTCACGTGACTCTTCTGAAAGTTTGGCGGGCAAAACCCAAAGAGCAGGGCGCACGTCTGGAATTGGATTAAATTTGTGTCCTCATTCGTGGCATTCAGCGTTGTTCTGCACAGTAAGTATCTCTCTCTAGTTACGCTTTTCAACTTGGTGAACAGTTGTGTCGGTGTTGGAGATGCCAATCGGCAAACTAGGGTTCAAATTTGAATTTCAGTCGTCTACCAAAAGAACCCGAAAGGAGAGATGAGCGGTTGGAGGCCATTGATAGGATTTTAAACCTGGCCCTGACAGTGACGTTATAGTGTATGGAATCCATTTCATCAGCGGTAAGTTAATGCTTTGATTAGTATTTTAGTGTTTGATTCAAGCTATGTATTAAATAATGTTTAAATCTTGTCAGGTGTATAGTTAGGCCCTAACTGAAATATATAATAAAAATTCTTACCTTAAAGTATTTTTGGCAAATTCATGTTTCGCTTTTGCCACCCGGTTTAGAAACATTTATTCAAACAGGGGCATACAGCTCCATCGTTCACTATGTCTAATGACGATATTTTGATGAGCAACTTTTTTGGAAATAAAACAAGTATAAACTCACTTTGAAGCTTCAAGTGACTTGTAAGCTTTTAAAACTTCTTCAATGAAATTCCCGGGTGTGGAAATCAAACAACGGAAAATACCTCCAAAAGAAACATTAAGCAATGCACTTGGGTTGTCAGAACAACCATCCAAAAAAAATGATCTGGAAGATTCCATTCATAAAAAAATGATCTGGAAGATTCCATTCATAAAAAATGATCTGGTAGACTTCCTCTTCGCTTGAAATAAGGTAATTTCACTTTGAATTTTTCAGTCACTAAATCCAAAGCTCTCTAGATAACTGACATCACATTCACAGCCGACTCGGCAGCTATGACTTCTTTTGCCTACCACCATTTTGCGGATGCGTGGAATTAAAGCGTTTTGTCGTTTGGGTGACCTGCCCAATTGCACTAATGTTATTATTTGAGTATTGTTTTGAGTATTCTTTTTCACTTCATCCTTCCATCTCCGATTTGGTCTCCCACTTCTCCTCGTTCCCTTATTTCTAAAACATATATTTATAAATAAAAAAAATAACGTGCGCGTGTGTCTGTGTGTGTGTAAAATTGCATTCATATGCACACGCGTGAGTCAGCACGTGCTATTCTGTCCGTGTTCATGCTTATACCCGT
This sequence comes from Panulirus ornatus, assembly GCF_036320965.1. NCBI lineage: Eukaryota > Metazoa > Arthropoda > Malacostraca > Decapoda > Palinuridae > Panulirus > Panulirus ornatus. Next base: position 7,110,069 of record NC_092244.1, on the reverse strand, counting down.
CCATTTGAGCGCTGCATTAATGGATGCATCCTCTTAAGTAACACATTAACTCTAATCCCACACAAAAATCCTCTCGAGAGAGAGAGAAAGAGAGAGATTGAGACACACCAAAGATATACATGCTGACACTCCCACAATTTGAAAAAACTGACTTCTTACCCTAAGAAGCTGGAGAGATCAGGTATGGTTGCCAAAGACACAACTTAGAAATACGCGTAGACACACCAAAGCTTATTGAAATATACCATGATAAGGCTGTTGCAATGCACGGAACCAAGGGAAAATATCAGTATAAAAAGCTATAATGGAAAACTGGAGCCATAGATTCACTGCCGACCATCCCTAATTTTACCGCCTTTTTTATGCCACTAGGGGTTACCACTACTATCCACCTGAGTATTAGGAAGGTCAGTGACGGCTGCGCGGTGAGCCAGCTCTTCAGAGGCTGTTAAGTTCCACTCATTTACCCAGGCATGCCGTCTTGCCTCTCCCACACGTGGACCGCTGGCACTCAGTCCACAAACATTTTTCTTTCTTTTGATTTGTGACGCCATTAGCGGTTACTTTAATGTTCACCCATGCTCATCCTGAGAGCGGTAACGCACAATGATTATGAAAGGCACAAAGGTTCTTTGTCAGATCTCAGTGGCTAGCTATTAGTACCTAATTTGTTACAAAGACGGTTCACTGCATAACGTTACAATCTTTCACAGGAAATGTATCGGTTACATGCAAGTAGAAAAAAATAATAATTTTAGGTATCTTATTAAAACTGAGGTGTCTTTGGGCTTATCCATAAATGTTTCAGCTCTTTAAGAATGTGTTCTTGTAAGTGTCCCTATCTCTGGCCGCAAACTTTACATTTCATACCATCTCTCCATCCCGCATAGAACTTCACAACAGTTCATTCATTCACATGACCCTTCCTTTCTAACTACATTTTTCTACGGTGAGCGTTGCGCACTTGACCCGCCCTTTTGTACTGCTTTCGCCGTAAGTACTAAGTATTCTCTCTTCTCTCTCTCTCTCTGGTAGGGAGTGAGCAGCAAGCAGCCACCGAGCACGAAGGCACTACCATCCGTGTATTGGGAGCGCAAGGACGGCGGCGCAGAGCCAGCAGCACTTCAGTGGCAGTCAAGTTTCCCTCCTTGAGCCAGGTTAGTTTTATCTTTCTGCCTCACAACATGTTACTTGCTGGTGTTGTCAACACACACACACACACACACACACACACACACACACACACACAGTCTGTTTCACAAATAAGACGACTACGTAAATCACCCAATTCGTTATTCTTAATTCTATTTTCCTGCTCTGAATGGTCCGCGCTTACGTTACCTGATACATTCTCTCTCTCTCTCTCTCTCTCTCTCTCTCTCTCTCTCTCTCTCTCTCTCTCTCTCTCTCTCTCCAGATTTCGTTGTTGGTGGGTGGGTAAATTCTTATTGTTTAAAATAATTTTGGGTTGAGACGGTAGGTGACTGGAGCACATCATTACTAAAGAGGCAGCAGTGAATTCTTAGATAAATGTATGCAACACTGGTGCGGCACATCCCCTTGTTAAGGAAACGCTGACGAAATACTGAGGGGTTCTCCACTATTCATTACGAGGGAACAGAACAAGGCAGTAAGCTTAGACCGAGAAGCGTTTGTTAGTGTCTATTAAAAAAGTATTCTTCGTTAAATATACTGAGAATTGGGACTGAATTTCATGGCTAAATACTGAGGCTTAAGTAACGAATGCAACAGCCATATCCTACCACTAAATAGACCATTGTAAGATGTTCTGTTTCCCATGATGGGCTAATGGCGCTCGCTGCGTCCGGTGCTTTACTGATAAACCTTCTCGCACCAGAAGGCGCTGCATCATACGTCCAGCTGCAAGCTAACACCCTCGATGTCTCATCATTGACTTGCACCTCACCCTCGTTTGACTTAACTTTAAACCAACACCCGTGACCTGTACTCCCATGACCTGCACAACACTACAATCTGGCCTGCTTCTGCCACCTGACCTGTACCCTATACCATCTGACTTACTACTCTACCTACCATTTAGCAGTCTAACTAGCACCTCCCATGATTTGAACTGCGCCTAACTCTGGCCTGCACCTCACACCGCCAATTTGCCTGCACACCCACATACCACCTGACCTATACATTACTACCTAACCTGTACCGCACATTCCACCTGACCTACACATCACTACCACCTAACCTGTACCCTACATTCCACCTGACCTACACATCAGTACTACCTAACCTGTACACCACATACCACCTGACCTGCATCCTACATCCCACCTGACCTACACATCACTACCACTCACCTGTACCCCACATACCACCTGACCTACACATCAGTATCACCTAACCTGCACCCTACATACCACCTGACCTACACATCACTACCACTAACCTGTACCCCACATACTTCCTGACCTGCACATCACTACCACCTAACCTGTATCCCACATACCACCTGACCTACATGTCACTACCACCTAACCTACATCCCACATACCACCTGACCTACACATCACTACCACCTAACCTGTACCCCACATACCATCTGACCTACACACCATTACCACCTAACCTTCACCCCGCATACCACCTGACCTACATGTCACTAACACCCAACCTGCACCCCACATACCATCTGACCTACACACCACTACCACCTAACCTGCACCCCACACACCACCTAACCTACACCACTAACACCTAACGTGCACCCCACATACTACCTGACCTACATGTCACTATCACCTAACCTGCACCCTACATAACACCTGACATACACATCACTACCACCTAACCTGTACCCCACATACCAACTGACCTACACACCACTATCACCTAACCTGCACTCCACATACCACCTGACCTACATGTCACTACCACCTAACCTGCAACCTACGCTACCGATTGACTCGCAACCCACAATATCACCTGACCACCCACATCAATACCATCTGACTTCACCCCACACAACCAACTAACCTTCAGCCCACATTTCTACCTGACCTGCACTTGAACAGTACCACCTACTAACCGACCTGTACACAACCCTACCATCTGAACTGCACCTTGCACCCTAAAGTACGACCTGATGAGCACCCCACACTACCACCCGACTTGCATCCCCATTAATGCAACCAAAAACCCACAGTAACTGAACTGCACTTCAAATTTTCACCTGAAGTTTACTCTTCAATACCACTTGGCCTGCATTCCACATAACCACCTGACCTGCACTTCAACACTTACATCTAAATGGCACCTCATCTGACAAAAAGACTTGCTTTCCACGCCATCACCTGACCTGCACTTCAAACCATCACAGTGACTAACGCCTGACCTGCACCCCACACCATTTGACCTTTACCTAACAATACTTCGTCCTGCAATTTATGTTAACAGACATACAATCCAAACGACCACAATGACCTGCACCCCACACTACCAGGTGACCTACACCCTACAGTACCACGTGACCTGCACCCTTAACTACTACCTAAGCTGTACCGCGCAATCACTTGACCTGCATCCCACACTTCCTCCGGATATGCATCTCATACAACCATCTGACCGGCACCCCCAAACTTCCACCTGACCTACAGCTCAAAGCTGCCACCTGACCTACATCTCACACTACCACCTGACCCTCACCTGTATTTTCATCACATTCATAGCCTTATCTGGTTAAGATCATATTACTGTCACCTGATATCTCTTACTGTCATGTCATCATCGCCACTTGTCAATGTCAGGTCACAACCAGTCTAACTGTCATTCATGTCATGACCACTTGACCTCTCATCAGTGATAAGAATGATGTCATTAACTGACATCACTACGTCAAGCAATAGCAAAATCATGTTACAACCAGCTAAACTATCATTACCCCCAGCTATGCGATTAAGGTTAGGTCACTAAGTTATTATAAAGGTCGAGTCATGAACATAACTCAAAAAAGGTCGTAAACTTGTCATCTAGGCTTTTTTATCACCATCTTAGCCGTCGTAAGGTCACGTCTCGACCGTCTGAGATGCTATCAAGGTCATGTCACAACCAACAGTGTTGTCTTTCCGCTCGGCATTACCACTTGATGAAGCTAGTCTGGTCACTAAAGATGTCACTAATCTGATGTCAGACACTGAAGCTGCGTCAAACTATGTCATCCATAACCACATGACTTGTCACTAAATCTCCATCAACAAGTCACAACCATAGGCACAGTCATCAAAATCACGTTATTTAGCTCCACGGTTGTTAATAAGATTACGTCATGTCACGGGCTGTCATACAGTTCAGATCACCCCCATCTAACCTGTCACCATGACATTAACACTATTGACAAGATGAAACAACAGACCTACGACCTACATGAAACAATGCTCAACGCAATACGTAGCCATAAAGATATGACAGAGAAAAACTGCTAAATCAGTATCTTACGTAAACATCATGACTACTCACAGGTTTCTACGTAAAGGTTACTGGAGCTAGAATGTGTGTGTATGTGTGTGTGTCTATTACCTACGGGTATTAGGTAATTGCAAACAAACAAACACACTCCAGCTCTAGAAAGCGTTTGTGTGTGTTTACTCTCTGCGAGTTACGTGGAGTGTTGCCCCGCCTCTTAACCTTGTACATGTGTACCATGTCTTTACTCCTACGTGTGTGTATGTACAAACGCACACCATCCTGTGTGTGTTAACTGGAAAGCTTTACACGCGTGCTGTTCTCTCTCTTAATCTTGTTTATGAAGCGTGTCTTAACCTTACGAATACACACCCCCAACTTACGCCAGGTAACTATTTATCGACCGTCCCTAAAGGGGAAGATGAACAGCTGGGTTCCCTGTGAGCAAGTTGCCATGTCTGGGAATCAAACCCTGGTCCTTCACACTGGTGTTCACAACCCTGACAATGGCACTGCGGGTGTTTGTGTGGGATTACTATTTGTGTTCCAAGGAAAGAGTTTTACGCTTGAGCTGCACCGTCTCTTTACCCTGTACGTGCGTACCATCTCTTTACGTCTGTGTATGTACATAAACACACACATACCAGCATAAGCCGGGGACCTATGTTTCGACCATCGCTTCAGGGGGAGGATGAACACCTGAGTTGTATGTGGGCCGACTACCGCGCCCAGGATTCGAATCCATGTGGGCCTGTGCTAACTCAAGGTCATTAATCGTGTGTGTGTGTGTGTGTGTGTATTTGTGCTGTACGGAGAGGAAAGTTTCACACCCGAGGCCCCATGTCGGGTGTATATGTGTATAATTATCTAGTTTCACACTCGTGGGGCCCCATTTCTTGGATATTCTCTATCATACAACTCCATAAACTTGTGTATGGTGTCTACATTAACAATGTCCTCAGTCATTCTTTTCCATTCATCCACCACTCTTATAAGAGTACTTCCGGACATCCCTTTTAACAAGTTTATTTCTTAATTTCATGTTATGTCCTTTGGTTGATCTATTCCTTCATTCGCTGTCCACGTCATCGATCTGTTTGTGTGAAAGAGATTATTATATGTATGTTACCTGGATAGAGTTCTACACTCGCGTTGCCCAGTCTCTTAATGTTGCTTATAAGTACCATGCCTTTATTCCAATACACTCACACACACACACACACACACACACACTTCTTAAGGTTTTAACACCGATGATGTAGACAGTGAACACTTCGATGCTGGGATAGGACAAGCAGAGGGCATGAGATTAAAAATAAAAAAAAAGTACTTTTATAGTAAAAGAGTGCTGGATGAATGGAATAGTTTGACTGAAGACAGCGTATGTAAATTTTAAAAAGTTATAAAATAATAGAGAATGCTTCAAAAGATGGGGGCCCCACGAGTTTAAAGCCCCCTCCCCGTACAGTACAAACAGGTGATTTCACATATGCTTTAGGAAACCAACTGTCTGCAACCGAATATTAGAAATGCAATCAAGTTCATGGATAAAAGATGGGGCCTTTTAAGTGTAAAACTCCCTTCCCGTACAGAACAAAGATTTAACTATAAATAGGAAATTACACGCTGACATCCCAACCTAAGGCAGGTACCCAATTATCGACCAACCCTTAGGGGAGGAGGATGAACACCCGAGTTGGTTGTGGGCCGAAGGCTATCCCCAAGGTCCGAGGCCATGTAGGATGACTGCAGGCAAGACCGTTTCGTCTCAAGGTTAGTAGTGGACAGTGCGTGTATCTATCAAATGTGTAATCACGGCCAGGGTGTTTAACACTAGTGGGGCCTTATCTCTTGAGTGATTAGTATTTGTGTGTTACAGGGAGAGCGGTTTTAAACTCGTGCTGCCCTGTCTCTTATCCTTGTATATATGAATCATGTCTTTGCTCCTATGCGCGCGCGCGCGCACGCACACACACCGGCCTAAGCCAAGTACCCATTTACTGACCAGTCCCGTGGGTAGGTTAAACACCTAAATTGGATGTGGGCCAGCTGTCACGCCTAAAATTCGAACCCATACGGGGGTAGACTCCGGGCTGGCCCGTTCTGACTCATGGTAAATAACGATGACCACTTCACCACGGAGGCTTGTGTGTATTCACCCAGTTATATTGTATAGGGAGGGAGTTTTACACACCTTGGGTCCCATGTCTTGATTAGTATCCATCCCAACATCTCTCAAAGAACTGTTCACGTCATCGATGTTTTAAAATCATAAGTTGTGATCACGGCATCCCTCCCCTGTCCTCCATGGTGGGCACACTTTAAGCCATCAGCCTTTACCTGTAACTAAGAACCCTTAATTCTGGTCCCCATCTTTGTTGCCTCTCGACCTTTCATAACTCTTAGTGCTTCTTGAAGTGATATGACCAAACTTAAAGAAACATATTCTAGTTTTGGCCTTATGTTAGATAAGTACTGATTGCTGTGTATTTCCTTATCCATATGCTTCAAAGCCATTGTTACCAAAATTTTTCTTCTTTACTGATCTAATATGTTTGTGTGATTATCTAACTGATTACCTATTCTTACTGTATGGGGAGGGTTTTATTGTAGGGGCTATCTCTTAATATTATCTATCATTACACCCTAAATTCGTGTAAGCTGACCGCATTCCCTATGTCCTGTCATTCTAATTCATTCACCTACCACTCGTATACTAAAAACAGTACTTATTTGCCTGATTTTTAAAAGTTTCTGGCTTAATATATCCTCTAGTTGTCCTATCACTAAATCCCTTAAAGAACTGTTCATTGTCCACGTCATCCATGTTTTAAAATCTTAAAAGCTGCGATCAGGTCACCTCAATCTTTTCTCTTCCAAGGTGGGTAAATTCAAAGCCTTTAATCTTTCCCTCTAACTTGGCTCTCTTAATCTGGTACCATCTTTGTTGCCCTCCTCTGGAACTTTTCCATTAGTTCTTTGTGCTTCTTTGAGATAACTAACTTGAGAAGCATATTCTAGTTTTGGCATTACGTTGGATAAGAAAAGCTTGCTTTAAATTTCCTTTTTCATATATTTGAAACTTTTGATATTTGCCAGAAGACCGTTTGTCTCAGTTCTCCTAGAGTGTGTGTGTGTGTGTGTGTGTGTGTGTGTGTGTGTGTGTGTGTGTGTGTATCCTGAAGGCACATCTATAAGAATGAATATTTACATTGGTTTCATAAATAATGGACATCATAATAAACGTCATCGTATAAAAATGTGATAACAAAAATATGTGTTACCACTTGGTAAATACTTACCATAATTGGCGGTTACCAGCCGTTTCGGCACTTTAGAGGCTCGGTACGCCTAACCAAAGTGCGAAATGAAATCTTATCAACACTTCTTTGAAAATGGATCCCCTGTGACAGACGTACTACTATGGACACGAATCTGAGAGAACAAGTCCTATAGACTGAAAGCGTTATACCTTGATATCTTTGTTCACCCTTCAACTACAGACGAGGAGTCCCCAAGACATGGAGCCGCAATAATATTATTAGAGACAAACCAATGTGCAACTACACAAGAGTAGTGCGAAACATGAGGCAAAGACCCTTGTCCATTCAAGCAAATGACAGCCTAAGACAGAGCGAAGTCCCTTGTCTACATCTACAACTAATAGCCTAAGAATGGGGTTATGTCCCTTACCTTTCGTATAACTACTACCCTTGGCGAGGGGAAATTCCCTCGCCCATACAGAAAAAGTGACCTTGGTCGAGCCAGAGAAGTCCCTCGACCATATAAATTTACTCAGTGGCCTCGAATAGGACTAAAGGTCCTCGCCCATACAATTAATTACTATAATGGGTCAGGGAAAGTCCCTCGCCTAAACAGACACCTATTAGCCTGGGACTGGGCAAAGTTCCTTGCTCATGACGACGCTTATAGACGCACAAGGTAGGGAAAAACCCCTCGCCCATAGACAATTAGTAGCCTAAGTGTAGGACAAAGTTCCTTGCTCACTCAAACAACTGATATCCTAACAGCAGAGCATTTCCAGTGCAACTAGTAGCCTGTCAAAGGATTGACTGATAATTTAGAATTATCTACTGCATGAATAACAAAGGTCCTGAGTTGCGTCTGTATGTACAGCAACGTTCCATATCCATACAGACACTGATCATCCTCTGATCCAACTGATATCCTTCAAACAAATGCCCTACAGAAATAGGCTTCAACAGATATCCTTTAAACAGATGGCCTGATGTAGTAGGCTCCAACATATATCCTCGAAACAGATGGCCTGAGGAAGAAGGCTCCGACAAATATCCCTGAAACAGATGACCTTAGGTAGTGCACTCCAACAGATATCCATGAAACAGATGGCCTGAGGTAGAAGGCTTCAAATATCCTTGAAACAGATGGCCTTGGGTAGTTGACTCCAACAGATATCCTTGAAACAGATGGCCTACGGTAGAAGGCTCCAACAGATATCTCAAAACAGATTGCCTCATGTAGTAGACTCCAAGAGATATCCTTAAAACAGATAGCCTAAGGTGGAAGGCTCAAACAGATATCCTTGAAGCTGAAGGCCAGATGAAGAAGCGTCTATCAGTAAACTTCTACAAACAATCATTCAGATGTCTTCCTATCTCATCAATAAATGAAGATAATCAACCCTTTTAACCACAGATAGGTTCCTAAACCATTTAAGGGCATTCACACCTTACCAAGTGAAGATACCCTTTCTCGCTAAGGGTAAATCCTATACCAGGTTGACTGACATCCAACTAATCAATCATTATCTAATGTGCCTATAACTTGTTCCTTTGCTGTTATTTAAGCCACCAACAATGACACTCAACCCTCTGAGTACGACAGTTGGACCCCCCAGGACGGACGGCCCGGCCTTTACCCCAAGATTTGAGGGTCAAATCAGAGGTCACGCCGTACCATACACAAGGGTTGTAGCGTAGTCCTAATATAGTCAATGATATGGCCTATGAGAGGGGTAACAAAACAAAACAAAAATTTCAGGCCATCACATGTACCGTCATGATGGCTGCCTTACGATTATTCAACCTATCTAAAATATCGTCACTACCACTTGACCCACAGTTTAGGCTTATCACAATACGATGACCTGTCATTAACATGTCATGTCATTACCACCTAACTAGTCACTCGGGTATTAACATCAACTGACTTGTTCCCTGGATGTCATGTCACCGTCGACCTGTCATCAATATCCTTACCCAAATGATCATGAAAGTACAATCACATCCATTTAACCTGTTATTAAAGTCACGTCACGACGATATGGAATGCCAATGACGCCACACAGACCTCAGGCATATCAGTATCACGTCGTTAGGATAATATCACAGGTATCAAGATGGTTGTTGAGAAGGTCAAGGCACACTGGATATGTCATTGTCAAATCATCACCAAATTGATATTAAGCTACAACCAAACGACCTTTTAAAGGATGTGTTATTCACACCATATGTTATTCAAAGACTGTGTTTAGGGTTAGATGGTAACACTAAGCCCTTCATATCTTCGAACTTTCCAAGTGAGGGGTAGCCTGCACCACATCCTACCGTTCGCCTGCTTATGACATTCCTCAAAAGACAAACTCAACATATTGCATTCACAGTTATCAGTTTCCGTAGCATATGTTTACTTTTGACATATAAAATACGTTTACGGAATTCCAGTTCACGTATCTTGAGGCGAACACATCGACACTAGCGAGCCAGACTTATGTATATTTGAGTACTGAAACATGCAAACTTCCAGCTGCGGCATGTCACCGCCAACCAGCTGATCTGCTGTCAATGTTGTCACTGCCACATGACCTGTTTAGGTAAGCTCAACTCCCCATGACCTGTTATTTAAGCTACGTTAGTGTCAGTCGATCCACCACCAGACACAAAAAAAAATGCTACCTGCATAATTCATCACCTTGTTAATAATGAACTAGTCTCCCTGATACCGTCCATATCATATTACATGGATCAGGAAAGTATCATCACAGACCACCCTAAAAGTTTTGTACTCACAACAGACTGACATCTAGCTTCAAGAATCCTAACTTAGGTTAACCTATCTAGCTCACACTGACTAGCTGGTGAACATCAAATCGATACTGTAACACTGACCGACTCATTCAACTCCTGGTGACCATCACCAAGCAACAACCTTTTATGGTGTCACCATTATAACACTAATTAACAACTTATCACCAAATATAACTACGTCACTTATCAGCGCCTGTCATCAACCATCAAAAGTACTCGTCTTCAAAGACTGCAAATTCACTGACACCATGTCTGATTCACATCGATATCACTGATCACTATAAAAGTATTGAATGTTCCTTCATGGGAATTAATTCATCACGGTTCAGTAACATCCATCCAGAGCTTATCTGTCTTTACCGGCAACATACCAAATCATTTATTCAGGTTCAGCATTATCCATTTTTTTTCAACATTGCCACAAACAGTGATGCTTACTGTATTTTCGTCAATGACAGCTCACTTTGCTTGTCCCCTTACGGTATGCCCGGGGTAGCTAACCTATATGGCCACAGACAGCATAAACTGAACACATTGCACAATCACCAAGGGGTCTTTAATCCTCTTGAATACAACATTCTTAATTCAATCCACATTAATTTCAATGCCCAACATTATAATCAAGCTCACTTAAAACTGCTTCACTGTATCAGTTGCTGCTCAAGCACAGGAAGCTTGATAATAGGCGTACATCTGGTGTACATTGGAGTAATAAGACGAGGCGGACTGGGTGCAGTACCAGCAGCCCGACGGCTGGCAGGCTCCAGGTGCCGGCCCTCCACCCCGACCCCACTACCACTCCCATGAAAATATATGGCTCCACGCATTTTGATTTTCGATACTCCTTTATATAATCGTCTTTCATTTTTTCTTCACAAATTTTCAATGATTCCTCACAACTACCGGGCTTACTTTACCATTCAATCACATCGAAATCATTGGCTTCACGTCACTAGTATGAAAGAAATGAACTGGTTTCTACTTGTCAACAGATTTATTTCGTCAGGACTGAACTCCGAGGGTTTTAGCGAGGAAGTCACTCCAATAAAAACGAGAAAAGTGAAACGTCTGCTGTTCTACTCTGTAGTACCATAAACTTCATATATTATTTGACACTACAACGAACTGCTTATATGCCCACATCAGAACGAACTTTTGCAATATTATGTCCACAATACTTTGCAAGCAGCGTTATGACCCCGAGGCAATGTCAAAATGTTATCAAGAAGAAAGTTAACTGCTACTGATATAGTTCTAGTACTAGGTCATTCACATTCCAGTTATAACAAAATGACATGTTAAAGTAACTAAATGAAACTTAACGAGGGTTTTATCGAGAGTTCATCACTTACCATCTGATCGACACCACCATACCACCAATGGTTACCAGCACGTAGCACATAACATAGATTTATCCCAAAGAATAACCCCTTCAGCAGCCCCAGAACTTCTGCCAATATTTGTAGGCATGTACATATGCCTCGGTAGCTACGATGAACACACCAGAAGGACTCCAGCATCCAGTGTGGGGGAGGCAGCTCACCATCCACCACCACCACCTCCACCATCGCCGCGTCAGCCAAACCAGACACCCAACGGCACCCAAAGTTCACGTCATCACTGAAGCCAAACCAATGTACTATCCACGTTGTTTTACCTCTTATATTGTGGGCAACACTCTAATCCTTAAATGAGCATAACTATGGTATATCTGAGGTACTGTACGCTCCAGATATTGGTAAATATACGCCAGGCTTACCTCATCTGTAGTGACAGGACGCGGAACGAGAGGTGCGCGAGCCCTCTATCGGCAGCCGGGCTAAGCTGACGTCCCGGGAGCGGCTACGGCTTCCACCTCACCATGCCGCCCCTGACCGGCACGTTGCCTCATGCACCATGCACTTTTTTCTCTTTTCCACCATAGACTCCGCCATTGCACCATGCGCTTCCTCTTTTCCACCATATTCCGTAACTTGTTTCTCTACTGCACCATAAACTTCACCATAACCATAATTCTTACGCCGCCTCACCGCAGCACCATATACTTCACCGTATTCCATGCAATTATGGGAGGAGGGAGGCGGCAGGGGGAAATAGTGCTATTCAACAAGTAAGACATGCGGTAAGTGCTACGCGCTAGTCTTGTCAAGGCAAAATCTAGCCGTCAGTACATTGCTCCTCTACTGCTCATGTACCAACTTGCACCAAAAACTGTTTCTCCGCTTTTATATACCATTCACAAAGCACTGTGCATTACCTTTCCCCTGCACCATACACAATACACTGCCGTTCCACTACATTTTACACCCCTACTGCTATATACACTATATTCACCTTCCCATTGCACCGTGTATTTCTTCTATCCACCATACACCATATTATGCCTCCCCTAGGGGCGTATATCCTTTCTACTCCCGCTTACACCATACTGCCTCTCCATTACATCATATATCTCCTTTCTGTATACTACACCAGTGAGTACCTCGTGTACCTACTCCAGTGTACACTATATTGCTTCCCCCGCCAAATCATACGCTTCTCGTTTCATAGTACACCATACAATGCTCCTGCATTAAACCATACATCTCTACATTACCATACACCATACAATGTAATCCCAGTGCATCATACACCTGCTCCCCACCCACTATAAAGGTTATCTACACCACAATACGCTTTTCTTCACCATAAACCATATGCACTAATTTCCATCGTGCACCATTCACAACACATTGCCTCTACAATGCACCATTCACCATACAGTGCTTTCTTGGAGAACCATGCACTTCAGTGCTCCACAGCACCATGAAGTTTTCGTATACACCGCTCCACCATCCATCATATATTGCCTCTCAATGCACCATACATCTCCCATCTGCTTTATTCCACTATTCAACGTCATCATTATCTTCACTATATATTTCATCACTTCCTCCTCTACTTCACTACATAGTTCCGCCATATCCCACTATACACTTATACCTCATATACATATCCTCTTCCATACATACCATCCCTGACAGCACTATATCCTCCATACACTATATTATTCCACCTCTAACTACATCATACAGTGCCCTCGTGCACTATATACCGTCACACCACACAGTAACATGCACCAAAAACAATACTTTGTCATTCACTATCAAAACTCACTTCAGTTTGAATTATTACACTACACTGCACCTTATGCTCTCATACATCATACATTGCATCCTTCACCTTCTCATACAAAATACATTTAACCTTGTCACACTATATGATGCCATCTTTACCACCTATGCACCACATACACCATAGAATGTCATACCGCGCCGTAGGTCTGATACAGCCTAAACTCCCACACAGTTTATTCACCATACACTCGCCATCTTTTATGGCACCATAGACCTTATACACTATACAATATCATAAATGACAGCACCAAAGACCTTATTCATCATACATTATGATTGTCTTCTACATCAACATAATCGTCTTTACCATGCAATGTTTTACTTTACAGTGCCATGCATCATACACACCATATATATCTCCCATCTTTAGTTTCACCATACACTGCTGTGCTTTACAACGTCATACACCCTCAGCACTGTACATACCCACTACCATACATACACTCAAATTTCACCATGCCATGCCCCTTATAACTATACACTGTCGTTTCATACCGCACCATACAACTTGTACACCATACACTGATACTTGTCTCTGACCACAAAACCCTCACACACAACCTATCATTCACCGTTAATCCCATTTACCCCTCACCATGTTACCATCATACACCTCATCCCATTACATTCAATACAAGCTACAGTACATATTTGCATTACCTTACATCCCATCATTCGCACGATACACTGAACCCCCTTCCTCTCTAAACACCAAATAAAGCACAACTACTCTCACATCATAAGCTCCCGCCCTGTATTGCACCATACAGCCCGCCACACACCATACACTACTAGTCACTACTGCAGCAAATCCCTCACACTGTTGTCATTCTGTAACATCACTTTTCATACAAAATCATCTCATACTGGACCGAATAATTCAGGCACTATACACCACCATACACGTGCTTATACTTCTTACTTCATGTGTAATGCACCGAAACCGCATTTCCATTATGATTCCCCCTTTACTATCAAAGCTGTACCGTCGTCAGCGGGCGAAACCTAGTAAAGCGTCGCTGAGGACCTTCTCGGCCCACCTTACTGTGCTCCTGAGTGGAACGCTGCCTCAGGGTTGCAGAAGCCCCATAAATGTTGTCCTAATGTTACATAATAACCTAGGTGCCCATACTTTGTCTGGGTTATGATTAAAAGATTCCACGACAAATACAAAAAAAAAAGTCAACATATTTGTAACTTACCGTTACACGATTCATACAGGAGAATTTCCCTCTAAAACTGATCCTTGGATTGTTGCAAGTTCATTAGCTGTCTCCTGGGCTCTCCGTCCAGCTATCGTTTCCCTATCTTGACTCTGTCTGGCAGCAGTTTCATCCACTGTGTTTAGTATCGTCACAGAAGATGTAAGCATTTTTTTTAGCGTCGGCCGCGCCCCAGGGCTCAAAAGACGATTTTATATGCGTACATGTTAGCCAGTCCCTGCTTTCCCTAGTTTCTTGTATAACGCATATCACCTTTAGATCTTTTCATTCAAATCAATGGCTATTAATACATTTAATGTACCAGAAGATGCCAGGGTTCTGTCACGTCATAGAGCGTCACTCGCAGCACTTTCCCGAGATACGATAATTAGGGATTTTTAACGGTTTTCAAGATCCTACTCATTACTGTACCATTAACCTGTGTTTCGACCAAAGTACCTAGATATGTTACCTAATATCTTAAACATAGAAGATGGGGAAGAAAGAGGTTCTATATCTTGCCACTGATATGCCCTTTGTTCCATTCAACAAAAATTGGTTGAATTGGCCTAGTGTAGTTAGATAACAGACAGGCAGTTCCCGCGCAAAATTGTGATCCTTTCCACTATAAATATATATATATATATATATATATATATTGCCCATACTTAATCGCGTTAGCGAGGTAGCGCCAGGAACGGACGGAGAAAGGGTGCATTTGCTTACAACCATTCTCTAGCTGTCATTTCCGGTGCATGGAAGCCACGGCTCCCTTTCCACAACCAAGCCCCAAAACTTTTCAGTGGTTTACCCCAGCCTCTTTCCATACCTTGGTTCAATCCATCGACAATATGTCGACCCCTGTATACCTCATCGTTCCAATTCACTTTATCCCGTAAACGCCTTTCATCGTCCAGCGTGATCTGGTTCCGTTCACTCAAATTCTTTTTTCATTCCAACCTTCCTTCTCCAATTTAGTTTCACCGTTGTCCTTTTTCCCTTCACCTCTGATACACATATCCTATGTTGACTTGTCTTCACTCATTCTCTCCATATGTTCGAACATTTGGCACACCCTCTTCAACTCTCTCAACCACATTCTTTTTGATTACCACATCCATCTCTTCCCGTTTTATCACTCGATCACACCACAGAATTCTCATACCTCGCATTCATTTAACATTGTTGGAACTGATGTACCATTAAGCATACCGATTTCTGCCCTCCCAGGCAACAACCTCTGTTTCAACAAACTCATCAGTGCTTCCAAAATCTTCGCCGCCTCGCCCTCCTTACGACGCGCTTCTTCCATGGTTCCTTTCGCCGCCATGTTCACTCACGGGTATCTGAAACACTTAACTTCCTCAATTTTTTCTCCATTCCAACTCACACTCAAGTTAACCTGACCCTCAACCCTACTAAACCTAATATCTTTCCATTTATTCGCATTTACTCTCAAATTTCTCCTTTCACACACGCTTCCCAAATCAGTCACCAACTTTTACCGTTTCTCACTCGAATCTGCTACTAATATGTATCTCCAGCAAACAAGAACTGATTCGTTTCCTAAGCCCCTTCATCCCATACAGACGGCATAATCGCCCCTCTCCCCAAGACTCCCTCATTTACCTTCCTCACCACCCAACAAATTAAAGACCCACGGAGACATCACACACCCCTGCCGCTGACCAACCTTCACTTGGAACTACTCTCTCTTCACACTCGTACACATGCCTTACACCCTTGATAAAAAAAAAAAAAAACTCGCTGTTTCTAAAAGCTTTCTTCCCACACAGTGTGAGTATATATGTATGTATATATATATATATATATATATATATATATATATATATATATATATATATATATATATATATATATATATATATATTTTATCCCTGGGGATAGGGGATTAAGAGTACTTCCCACGTATTCCCTGCGTGCAGTAGAAGGCGACTAAAAGGGGAGGGAGCGGGGGGCTGGAAATCCTCCCCTCTCGTTTTTTTTTTTTTTTTTTTTTTTAATTTTCCAAAAGAAGGAACAGAGGGGGCCAGGTGAGGATATTCCAAAAAGGCCCAGTCCTCTGTTCTTAACGCTACCTCGCTAACGCGGGAAATGGCGAATAGTTTAAAAAAAAAGAAAGATATATATATATATATATATATATATATATATATATATATATATATATATATATATATAGGCCCATAGCCTAGCGGTTAGCATTCCGGCCTCTTGCGTGTCGTAGAAGACGCCTTTATGGATGGCGGGGGGATCCTTTCCTGCAGTTTTTATTTTTTCCAAGAGAAGGAACAGAGAAGGGGGCCAGGTGAGGATTTTCCCTTTAAGGCTCATTCTTTTGTTCTTGGCGCTACTTGCTAACGTGGAAATAGCGAATATGTACAATATTTTTTCTTTTTTTTTTTCATACTATTCGCCATTTCCCGCGATAGCGAGGTAGCGTTAAGAACAGAGGACTGGGCCTTTGAGGGAATATCCTCACCTGACCCTCTTCTCTGTTCCTTCTTTTGGAAAATTAAAATATATATATATATATATATATATATATATATATATATATATATATATATATATATATATTCAGGTGTAACTTAACTCAGCCTGCAGATGCTTATACCATGAATGAAAAGACACCTTCGATGAGGGTGCATCATAGTTCGACGATGAAAGGAATACCGTCTCCTCAGGGAACTTCTAGTTCCAGATGAGACAATCATATTCCTACTGGGAGAAGTGTAACCTCAGAGCTCAGAGAGCCCTATAGAATAGATATTGGCGTTGTTTGATTATATGTGTGTGTGTGTGTGTGTGTTCTCCCTTACTTGATCGCCGTTTATTGCATTACCGAGGTAGCGCCAAGAACAGACAGAGCGGCCGCACCCGCTCACAGCCAGCCTCTAGTTGTCATATTTAATGCACCGAAGCCTCAGCTCCCTATCCAAAAGTAAGTCCCACAGACCTTTTCATGGTTCCTGTGGCCGCATCACATGCCCTGGTTCAATTCATTGACACCACGTCGATCACAGTATACCACATCGTTCCGATTCACTCTGTCCCGTGCAGGACTTTCCTCTACCTGCATGTTCAAGCCCCGATCACTCAAAAAATTTTTCACACTATTCTTTCATCTCCAATTTGGTCTCCCCCTTCTTGTTTCCTCCGCTTCTAACACACATGTATTCTCTATATTAACCTTTTTCCACTCATTATCTCCATATATATATATTTATATATATATATATATATATATATATATATATATATATATATATATATATATATATATATATATATATATATATACATATATATATATATATATATATATATATATATATATATATATATATATATATATATATATATATATATATATATATATATTTCCTTCTTTCTTTCAAACTATTTGCCATTTCCCGCGTCAGCAAGGTAGCGTTAAGAACAGAGGACTTGGCCTCTGAGGGAATATCCTCACCTGGCCCCCTTCTCTGTTCCTTCTTTTGGAAAATTATAAAAAAAAACAAGAGGGGAGGATTTCCAGCCCCCCGCTCCCTCCCCTTTTAGTCGCCTTCTACGACACGCAGGGAATACGTGGGAAGTATTCTTTCTCCCCTATCCCCAGGGATAACCATATATATATATATATATATATATATATATATATATATATATATATATATATATATATATATATATATATATATATATATATATATATATATATATATATTTATCTATTTATTTATTTTGCTTTGTCGCTGTCTCCCGCGTTTGCGAGGTAGCGCAAGGAAACAGACGAAAGAAATGGCCCAACCCACCCCCATACACAATGTATACACGCAAACGTCCACACACGCAAATATACATACCTATACATCTCAATGTACACATATATATACATACACAGACACATACATATATACCCATGCACACAATTCACACTGTCTGCCCCCATTCACTCCCATCGCCACCTCGCCACACATGGAATACCTTCCCCCTCCCCCCTAATGTGTGCGAGGTAGCACTAGGAAAAGACAACAAAGACAACAATTCGTTCACACTCAGTCTCTAGCTGCCACGCAATAATGCCCGAAACCACAGCTCCCTTTCCACATCCAGGCCCCACACAACTTTCCATGGTTTACCCCAGACGCTTCACATGCCCTGATTCAATCCACTGACAGCACGTCAACCCCGGTATACCACATCGATCCAATTCACTCTATTCCTTGCCGTCCTTTCACCCTCCTGCATGTTCAGGCCCCGATCACACAAAATCTTTTTCACTCCATCTTTCCACCTCCAATTTGGTCTCCCACTTCTCTTCGTTCCCTCCACCTCCGACACATATATCCTCTTGGTCAATCTTTCCTCACTCATTCTCTCCACGTGCCCAAACCACTCCAAAACACCCTCTACTGCTCTCTCAACCACGCTCTTTTTATTTCCACACATCTCCCCCACCCTCACATTACTTACTCGATCAAACCACCTCACACTACACACCGTCCCCAAACACCTCACCTCCAGCACATCCACCCTCCCGCGCACAACCCCATCCACAGCCCACGCCCCACAACCACACAACATTGTTGGAACCACCCATATATATATATATATATATATATATATATATATATATATATATATATATATATATATATATATATATATATATATATATATATATATATATATATATGTGTGTGTGTGTGTGTGTGTGTGTGTGTGTATATGTAAATATATATATATATATATATATATATATATATATATATATATATATATATATATATATATATATATATATATATATATACATGAAATACTTAGAAAAGCAAGTGGATTTGTATGTAGCATTTATGGATCTAGAGAAGGCATATGATAGAATTGACAGAGATGCTCTGTGGAAGGTATTAAGAATATATGATGTGGGAGGTAAGGTGTTAGAAGCAGTGAAAAGTTTTTATCGAGGATGTAAGGCATGTGTGCGTGTAGGAAGAGAGGAAAGTGATTGGTTTTCAGTGAATGTTGGTTTGCGGCAGGGGTGCGTGATTCCTCCATGGTTGTTTAATTTGTTTATGGATGGGGTTGTTAGGGATGTGAATGCAAAAGTTTTGGAAAGAGGGGCAAGTATGCAGTCTGTTGTGGATGAGAGAGCTTGGGAAGTGAGTCAATTGTGCGCTGATAATACAGCGCTGGTGGCTGATTCGGGTGAGAAACTGCAGAAGCTGGTAACTGAGTTTGGTAAAGTGTGTGAAAGAAGAAAGTTGAGAGTAAATGTGAATAAGAGTAAGGTTATTAGATACAGTAGGGTTGAGGGACAAGTCGATTGGGAGGTAAGTTTGAATGGAGAAAAGCTGGAGGAAGTGAAGTGTTTTAGATATCAGGGAGCTGGATTTGGCAGCGGATGGAACCATGGAAGCGGAAGTGAATCATAGAGTGGGGGAGGGGGCGAAAGTTCTAGGAGCGTTGAAAAATGTGTTGGAAAGCAAAAATGGGTATGACTGAAGGGATAGTGGTTCCTACAATGTTATATGGTTGCGAGGCGTGGTCTCTAGATAGAGTTGTGCGGAGGAGGGTGGATGTGCTGGAAATGAGATGTTTGAGGACAATATGTGGTGTGAGGTGGTTTGATCGAGTAAGTAATGAAAAGGTAAGAGAGATATGTAGGTAATAAAAAGAGTGTGGTTGAGAGAGCAGAAGAGGGTGTTTTGAAATGGTTTGGTCACATGGAGAGAATGAGTGAGGAAAGATTGACAAAGAGGATATATGTGTCAGAGGTGGAGGGAACGAGAAGTGGGAGACCAAATTGGAGGTGGAAAGATGGAGTGAAAAAGATTTTTGTGTGGTCGGGGCCTGAGCATGCAGGAGGGTGAAAGCCGTGCAAGGAATAGAGTGAATTGGAACGATGTGGTATACCAGGATCGACGTGCTGTCAATGCATTGAACCAGCGCATGTGAAGCGTCTAGGGTAAAGCATGGAAAGTTTTGTGGGGCCTGGATGTGGAAAGGGGGCTGTGGTTTCAGTGCATTATACATTACACCTAGAGACTGAGTGTGAACGAATGTGGCCTTTGTTGTCTTTTCCTAGCGCTACCTCGCGCACATGTGGTGGGAGGAGGCTTTTCATTTCGTGTGTGGCGGGGTGGCGACGGAAATGAATAAGGGCAGACTATGAATTATGTACATGTATAAATATTTATATGTCTGTGTGTGTGTGTATATATGTATACATTGAGATGTATAGGTATGTATATGTGCGTATGTGGACGTGTATGTATTTACATGTGTAGGTGGGTGGATTGGGCCATTCTTTTATTTGTTTCCTTGCGCTACCTCGCTAACGCGGGAGACAGCGACAAAGTATAATATATATATATATATATATATATATATATATATATATATATATATATATATATATATATATATATATATTCATGAGCCCCGGTGGTATAGCTGTGTTAGCGTTACTGACGCGCCGCTTAGGGGTCGAGTCCGCGTCTCTGTATATGTTCGTGATTTATTTTCCCCTCATGGTTATCAGCATATATATATATATATATATATATATATATATATATATATATATATATATATATATATATATATATATATACACACACACACACACACGGCGGTTTATGGTTGCGCATGTCCGTGAAAGGGTCACTACCTATGGGAAGGGAGTTTGCCTGATGGGACATTCCAGTAAACATTAACTTCTATCACTGCGCCTGCGCCATTCCTCCGCTGATCTGCTGCTATATGATTATTATCCTCTCAAACTGTACCATTGCTGAGTTGTTTATCTTGTTCTGTGTGTGATCGGTTACCTTCCTCTTTAATGATGTTTAGTTATGTGTGGGGTATCCGATTATCTCACCCTGTATTTTACAGTACGGAGGAAGTAGTTTTGCGTGCGTGTGCGTGGAATATCCGATTTTCTAATCCTGTATTTTACAGTACGGAGGAAGGAGCTTTGTGTGTGTTATACTTTTTTTCGTTGGAGGTTCCAGTAACGGACAAAGTCCACATCGAGGCCGAGCTCTTCATCGAAATATTAAGGGATATATATATATATATATATATATATATATATATATATATATATATATATATATATATATATATATATATATATATATATATATATATTACTGGCTCCGCTTGTAAGTGATAAAGCCGCGAGTGAAAATTCACCTTCGACGAGACTATCACGGAGTACAGTCTCGTGAAAGATCTCGCTCTAAAAGGAGTCCATTTCCCAGCTACGGGAAGTAGCATGATTCTTCCATAGAAGTTGGTTCTTGGGTAACTACAGATTAATATATATATATATATATATATATATATATATATATATATATATATATATATATATATATATATATATATATATGTGTGTGTGTGTGTGTGTGTGTGGCTACAGTGACGCACATATGTGGTAAATATTATTATGTAAGATAATTGTTGCTGGTGGCGTGGTGGTGGCGCGCCTGGCCGCATGCACCTGATCACCTGAGGTCAGTCTCCGTGTCAAGTAATGATAATGCTGGGTGCGTACCGGGGCACGTGGCCGCCGCTCCCATTCCCGCAGGCCTGGCCACCCCTGGCCAAGTGGCCGCCAACCCGACACCATACATATTGGCCGCTGGCCACGTAACAAACAGAATCAAACGAATGGTGGATTAAATGCTGGCCTAGTGATGTCTAAAGTCGAGTCCGAAGGCAAGGTTTGAGACAGCGCTGTGGTTGCTGGGCGCAGAGAGAGGAGAGAGAGAGGTGGGGGCGGGCGGGGGAGAGGGAGTGAGAGAGAGAGAGACGGAGACAGCGAGAGAGAGGGAGGGAGAGAGAGAGACATACACAGGCAGAGAGAGAGAGAGAGAGGGGAGGGGGGAAGGAGAGGACTGAGAGAGAGATTTGAAGAGAAACTAGTGAGCGTGAGGGAAAATTATTGTACGGGCCTATTTTACACACACACACACACACACACACACATATATATATATATATATATATATATATATATATATATATATATATATATATATATATATATATATATATATATATATATATAAGAAATCCTGGGTAATAAGCTATCTAATTTAAGTTATGGTTTCTTCCGAGGCAGCTAAGAAAGGATGTGCCAGGTGAGGAATCAGCTGGTATTGCTTGTGAGAATGTGAATTGCACAAAGTAGAGATGCTTGGCAGTCGGGCGACCCGTGAGGACACCGCGTCACCAAACCCTCACACTACTTTCGCTAGCTCACAACGTTTTCATAAATGTTTGGAATCTTATATTTCTTGAAGGAAGTAAAGTTTAGCGTCACGTTTTTTAAACTACGAATGACTAGAGTAAGTCGTAAGTTGAATTCTCACTATAAATCGTGACAAAAGGGTTCGATCGTGTGTATTCACACGCGATATAAAGTAGGAGAATGTTGTGGAGAGTGCCAGCGAACGAAACTCTTCGACAAGCCGGTTGGCAGTGGCGTAAGTTGGTCTCGCGCACGCACAACACGGCCCACCAACATGGACACACTATACACCCACCTATTTTGAAACCCAAATCATACGAGTGAGAAATAACTCGTAAACTTACATAAGACGAACGCCAGCGACGGTACGGACGAGCGTCTGATCCGACGAGCAGAGAGTTGTTAGGAGTACCCCGACAGTACCCGGGCTCATGGAGGCAGTAGGCCCAAGGGAAACTGCCCGAGGGACACAGAACTTGATTCATCCACAGCCCATGATCAAAATATCCAGAGCTCCTCCACCCACACCCATCCACCCCACACTCCCTTCAACCCCACTTCCAGGGGTGTTCCTCACCCAACCTAAAAAGCCTCTTTCATATCCAAGGATTCCCTAAACTCATTCTACAACCAAGTGCTGAGTTTGGTGGTGCGGGGGCTAGCGTAGCCAGGCCCAGGGTGCCGGGGACGGTACCCCCTCTCCCTCCCCGTCACGCACAGCACGCACCCCTGCACCGCCGCAATCAATACCCGGTACTGCCGCGCTGCACTTCTGCTGTACCCACTGTACCCTCCACACTCACTGTACTGCCGTGCCACCCGTACCATACCTACTGTACCCTCTACACCCACTGTACTTCCCTAACCACACTATACCATACATACTGTACTTTCCACATCCACTGTACTACCCACTGTACCCTTCCCACTCACTGTACTACCCTACAACCAGTACCAAGCCTTACCATACCTACTGTATCCTCCACACTCACAATACTACCCTACTACCAATACCACACGCTACCATACTTACTGTACCCTCCACACTCGCTGTATTACCCGATCACCCACACCCATGTACTACCCTACTACCGGTACTGAACCGCACTGTATCCATACCCACTGTAATCTCCACACGCACTGTACTGCCCAAACCAATCGCACCACACCGTACCCTACTTACTGTACCCTCCACACCCATTATCCTACTCTACCACCCGCACCATATTTAATGTACCCTCCACTCCCTCTGTGCTACCCTGTCAACCGTACTAATGTACCATACTCACTATACTACCCTGCAATCCGCACCACATATACTGTGCTACCCTATTCAACATTCACCATACCCTACACACCTGTACCACATTGTACCATACATGCTGTATCCTCCACACCCACTGCACTACACCAAGCGAACCACACCGTACCACACCCACTGTATTACAGTGCCACCTCTACCACCACTGTACCATACTCCTTCCCTACACACACATCCACTGTATTCTTGACACCATTTGTACCATCCTGAGACTGCTACCACACCTGTTATACCTCACTGTTTCACTGTACCTCCTGGCAATCTCACTAACTGGAACTTCTATATCTACCGTACCCTCTACACCCGCTGTACCGCCCTGCTACTTTAATAATGTCCTTCTACACCCATTGTACTGCCCTGCCATTACAATAACTATATCCTCCACACCCTCTGTACTGACCTGCCACTACAAAGATTGTACCCTCCACACCCACTTTACCACCCTTCCACCACCCTAATTCCACCCTCCACACCCGTTATACTGTCCTGCCACAATGGAGTTCTGCTTAACAAACTCGTCACCACACCTCTACCACACTAGTATGGTAGGCATCAGCACTTCCTGTACGGTTCTACCACATGTGTACCACACTAACATACGTAGCACTGTGTAACTATATTTACCTCACCCACTGTACTCTCCTCTCACATCATGTGCTCAATGTTCACACCACAAGTACTATACGCATCTAACACTCCACTAACAGACCTGCTTTAGAGACATATCTCTATTCAGATGGCTCAGGTAAGATGAATAGATAAATGAAAATGTATGAATAGATACATGAATTAATAAGATAAATCATTGGATACATAAGTAATTAAAGATTTCTACAAACCTAAAACTAAGAGAATCTGCAGATGACAATTACGAAAACGGGAATCATAGAAATGAATAATTTATATATGTACATAAGCAAGGAAAATCTGTTTAGGACACAACAGGTTCATCTAACCTCCTTGAGAGGGTCGACTGAACTCCCGAGTACTACGGGATTAACTTCTGAGGCCGATGGAGGACATCGCACTCAAGTGAAGTCATCGTACTAAAGGAGTTGAATAATCGTATTCACGGGGTTAAGCCAGAGTGGTTTTCAAGAGGTTAAATCTATCGTATTCGAGACGTTAATTAGGAGTACTCGTAGTGCTTATTCGTCGAACTCAAGGGGTTAAGTCAACTCATGGAGAAGTTGTCGTTCTCAAGGGGGTTAAGTCGTACTCATGGGGTTAAAGGATAAAAAGGAAGTTCCTTATGACGACCACCAAAATAGCGAGTATGCCAGCGGCACCTCACCCTCCTCCACAACACGAGACATAACAGCTATTCCGCCACATATGTGGGGGGAAATAGGTTCCAAATGTCGAACTGCCTTCATCAGCTCCTAACAGATCAGCTGGATCAGACGTCCGACATCCCCCGAGTATATAAACAAAATATAAAAAAAAAGCGTAAAATGAAAGATCGAACTAGCCATATCCCCACCTGTGTGGACACCTGAAACTAATAATTCAGACGGGCGCTGAATATTTGTTGACCCATTGCTCTAAGTGTATCGTATATGGCGGGAGCTGTGACCCTACGTAGTGGTCGGCTGCATTTAAGGCCTGTCACAAACTTACTAGGGCCATTAAGATTGTCAAAACTTATGACTCTCCAACGAAGAATCTTGAATACTTTCCGAAAGGGGTCTAGATCATTCTCCGCATATGTTCCAGGCTAGCGTAATGATCTTTACCATCGCATTCAGGAGAACTGCTCATTAAATGATTTCGTTGGATATGGAGTGGAACCAATAAGTACTGTGATATATATATATATATATATATATATATATATATATATATATATATATATATATATATATATATATATATATATATATATATATCAGAAAATCAACATACGTGTGACTTATGTGGCTTCCGCAGAAATTTACAAGACTTGATACTCAAAGAAAATGAGGCTGTTCTTTATTTTCCTTATATATATATATATATATATATATATATATATATATATATATATATATATATATATATATATATATATATATATCGAAGGTTGACCGTGAACCAAAAACAATGTGCAGAATCAAACAGAAATTCAAACGTTTAACTGTAACTAGTGAGGTAGAGCAAGGCCAGCCGCCTGTTGACGACCCTGTCATCCCCATGCTATATAAAAGCATCATGACGAATGACTACTTAATTATATAATGATGATAAAGGAACAGGTAAGACCTCATCAAAATCACACCGTACGACCCTGGACGGAAAGTATCGAGACGAGAGAGGAGGTTTTACAGATAGGCAACAGAAGCATTAATGAGATAAGATAAACTAAAGCCAAAACCTTACAAGGGAAAAGATTACAATTACCATACGAACTTACGTCCCATGAGGATCAAAGAGAAATATAGAGAATATTGAGGAACATGGCAGACGTGAGGCAATTTTTGTCCGCAGACATGTCGCAAAATATTTCTCCTCAAATGTAATGTCTAACACTACCCCAAGGATATGGAGGTCCTGTACTATGATCCTCGGGAAACCGATGAAAGATACGTAGGATAAGTATATCCTGTTGTCTGGGTATTGTGATGACATAGGGACCAGATGACCTCGTCAGACACTTGTCTCTCTCCTAGTCCACTCTCTTCCCATTTCCCTTTCCTATCTTTCCTTCCTATCCTCCTTGAACTCCATTTTGTTTTCTGTCTCCCACTCTCATACGCCTATTTCTCTCCATCTCCCTCCCAGCCAAGCAGCGGCACCCGCGTGCACTCTCACACCTTGCGTATCTGCCGGCCCGTGACCTGGCTGCTGCTGGTCGGGTCATGCAGGAGGCTTTGCTGGGGACACGTTGGTATATCAGCCCTTTGTTCACTCCCTCGCCCCGTTATGCTGGCCAGGGGTGATGGCCTAGCCCCTACCTTGCTGGGGGAAGGACTCGTGCTCTTCTGGTGGGAAGGAGGGACAGTTTTCTACTAGTGAAGGAAAGAGGTAGCGTTCTATTGGTGGTGGGAGGGGGCAGTGTTCTACCATTGGTTGAAGGAGACATGTCTGGGGTGAGAGAGTTCTACCCGGTAGCGATGGGGAGAGAGCGATTAAAGGGAGCTGTTCCGGTCCGGGCGAAGGAGGTGTCACACTAAAACGATAGGAGACGTTTGTGCGACACTGAGAGGTGGAGTCTTGTCCGAGTGGTGGGGGTACTTTCGTCAGGAGGAATGGGACCAGATGACCGGGCCAACTGTGGCTCAGTCCAATGAGTTCTCTTACCCCCCCCCCCCCCCCGGGGGGGGGGGGTCGTTTTCTCGAGCGGAAGGTCGACTTATGAAGCCGATGGAGTCGCTCACCTGTGAGTATATGGATCCGTCTTACCGAGTTAGGGGACGACTATCTTAGTACGTGAAGGGTTGTCTTAACCGAGCGACAAGGTCGTCATGCGAAGAAACTGGATCTTGCCTTGAAGTACCTACGTAGGTCATCGTTTGAGGCGAGGGAACCCACTTGGTGGGGGAGGGAGTGAGTGAGGTCTTATTGAGTAGGAAGTGACCACATCCAGTGAGGAGGGGAGGGGGGGGGAGCATCTTGCTCAGTCAATACCATGCCAAGTGGTCGTCTTTCCAAATGACGGGGTCGTTTTACCAGAGTTGAGTGATAACGAGTCAGTCGATCGTCTTACCGAGGGACGGGGGTCGTCTTACCAAACCAGAGAACATCCTTCCGGGTCAGCGGGGGGAGTTGGTAGGATGGTAGACACAGTGGTGGCCTTGCCTTACCCTAGCCATGACCGTCTGTTCCCACTAATGGGGTGGGGTGGGGGATTAGTCCATGTTGATGGGTCGTTCCACTCTGAAAGTGTAGTATACTGACTGGGATGGTCGTCTTTACCGAGTGGTCACTTTACCAAGTGAGGTGAGGTGGTCACCTAACCGGGTGAAACGGTCACCTAACCAAGTGGTGTGGTCACCTGAACGTTGTAAACTAAATGGGCATTCATACTGACACTTGTGCCACCTGCATCGCGGTATATTTAATGAGGTTGAAATAAGAACGGATAGAAATATTGCTTGGAAAATATCAAACACTTGTGTATCGTGTTCCATGATGGCCAGAGCTGTAATTTTCCCTAAAGTTATAAGCCTGGTTAAAGGCCTGGGTTAAATCTTATTATGGAAATCGTAAACTCGTCACATCATTAATCACGTGCCATTCAATTCTTCAGATGCTGGGGGAAGAAAATGCTCAACATTTCATGAGGATCTAACTCAGAATTTTCAAGCTAAGTTAAAACCCAGGTCAGTTCAGCCTTTTTGAGCGATTGTGCGATCCTCCAGCACGACTGTATGACCCTTGAGCGATACGGTGTGATCCTTGCTTATCGAAGGCACGCAGCCAATCGCCCACCCCTTCACGATCATGTCTAAGATCACCTTTCCATACCCATGGGCCAAGGCGTCGTGCTTAAGGGTATAAAGTTGTCGTCCAATCATATCCGTGGGTCGTACCGCTGTGTTAAAGAGCTGCGTTTTACCACCACAGTACATATAATCTCTGTAATGTAAGAAGGATTGTACTCTATAATTCATAGACGAACAATGCGGTGCCAGTATGTGGTCCACAGTGGATAATCATTGGCTGTGGGATTCGCAGTTTGCTTTAAGAGGGGGTCGGTGTGCTATGCAGTCGTCCTCATGTTCCCTCATCTGACCTGGCTCTGGTCATAGGCACGAGTACTCACAGATGTCAGGCCTTGGATGAAATATGGTAACAAGGCTGAAAATCAACAAAAAGGAAAGAAAGAAGGAAAATTTATGTTAGGAGATTCTGATGAGGTGGAATACAAACATGCCTTTGACAGAGGATCAGGTCTGCGGTTGTTAGGGAAGACGTGGCAAAAGGTGTAGTGTTTGCTTAGAGAGTACCTAGTATTTTGTGTATGTTCTTGTGTTCTAGTGTATGTAAATGGGTTGTTCGTTGAATTGTGTGATAGTGTTTCAGTTAACTGCTATAATGTGCTGTAAACTGTTTAGCTGGTTGTGAACCGATTCGGTTTTTGAATGGGCCGTAAATTGTGCACCTTATAGCGTGTTGTAAACTATTTAGCATTTAGTGTTTTGTAAACTACTCACCTTGTAGTTAGATGTAGATTACTTAGCTCGTATAGTTTGTTGAAGTTGTATATGAATCACATTATGCTATATAAACATGCCTTGCTTAAGAATCGCATGATGTTTCCCAGTGCCTTGCTTCAGGGTCACATATGCGATACATGTCTACATAAGGATCACATCATGCTTTACAATGCCTTACTGTATCGTAAAGAACGTCTGCTACAAAATGGTATTACCCCACACACCAGCTGATTTGGCTGGGAACCTGTGAGTGTTATTGATTCGTTGGAGAATTCATCAGTATTACTGATTGGCTGAGGAACATATAACAGTGTTAGTGATTGGCTGAGGAACATATAACAGTGTTAGTGATTGGCTGAGGAACGTATCATAATGTTCCTGATAGCTGGAGGAACGTATCACCATGCTGCTGATTTGCTAGAGGAACGTATCGTCATATTGCTGATTGGCTGTAAAGAGTATCCCCGTGCTGGTGGTTAGTTGGGTAGTTGTTTGGAACGTAAGCTTGTTAGGGTCGTTAAAGCCGCCACCTTGACGTCAAGCTACTTCCACCAACTGAAAAATCTTAATATTTTTCCTCATATTCTAAGACCACACGCTATCGCTTTGCATGTGGCCCTTGTAATACCAGACATGAGCTGCAAGAAGACATCTAAAAACTGACTTAGTGAACCCTCTGCTTCTATGAAACATCTAAATCGAACCAATTAGTACTCGTTTGTTAATCTACTGTTTTTTTTAATTTTCCCTTAATATATCTCAATACCTGTTCATTGTTCTATATTTTTCTGTAGAACGATAATCCTCTAGGGAATGATAATAACTAAGATTGATAATATTAATGATACTATTAATGATATAGTGCGTCTCGCACCCACTTGAAGGTACGTTTCCAACAGTAGCAGCGGGCTTCGTGACCCCAGTGAACCCGGCGCACAGTTTGAGTGAGTTACTTTCACCAGGCGACCGGGAGGACTTTCACCGTGAGTATACCTCCCACACAGCAGGAAATGTAACCATTGTTTTTATTCCTTTTTAAGGAAGTTTACATACATTTTTCACAAGCTTTTTACAGTTTTGTGTTGTAATGGTTGTTGTGGGCACTGAAAGGAGAATAAAATCATCCTGAAAATTATAAGTTATTTATCAGGGTTGTAAAGACAATATCACCTATGGGTCACGTAACTTACTATATCTCATGGGAGTAAAGCAGTTAAGCAGTTAGGTCTCGGCAACAGACATAACCTATTGGCCAGGCTAAGAAATATATGACTTGATGACACCCGAATCATTAAATAAAAAGGAGTTCCAAAGCTCTGAAAAAAATTACTGATGGAATTTAGGTGAACAGCAACACTTCCTCAACTAATGAATGCATCGTTTTGTGAAGGGAAGAGCCTCTCGTCCCTCGACCGTTTTGTCAAGGAGAAACCCTCCCGACTTCTGACTGTCTTTTCATGAGAAGAGAATTCAGCCTCCCTGCCGTCTACTGAAGGTATGAGACTCTCGCCCTTGGTCATCTGCTCTAACGAAAAGCCTTTCCCTCGGCCGTCTGCTCAGGGGAAGAGCCTCCCGTTATCCGGGTCGTCTGCTCAAGGTAAGAGCCTCTCGACTGTCTGCTCAGGAGAAGAGCCTCCCGACCCTTGGCCGAACGCTTAAGGGAGAGGTTCTCGACCTTCGGCGTCTTTTCACAGAAAGAGCCTAACCCTAGGTCATCTTCTCTGGGGAAGAGACTTTCGACCCTTGGCCGTCTGCTCAAGGAAGAAGCCTTCCTACCCTCGGCCGTCTTCTCAAGGGAAAAGCCTCCCGGTTGGTCTGCTGAAGCATATTCCCGGCTTATTTGTTTTGTCTTGCTACAAGAAAAATGTTGATGGGACATTATGCCGTCACTCGTGTAATGTACGATAATTCTTGGTGCCCCTTGTAGAGGTGGGAGGTTCATATTTATACCACGTATGTATAAATAAAGACAAACTCCATGGGAAAAAAATGCTTTGTTTTTGTTTTTCATATAGCTTAAGATAAACAACGGAAGCGCTTTTAGTTTTTATTTGTCAACTGTTGCACGTGAATGTTAAGTCACGTTAGTTCAAAGGAACGTAACATACTATATGCATAAACAATCACGTAAATCTTTGAGTCAGGATTGTCTATAATCTTAAAATGTCAATTTATCCACCATTCTTGTCTGAAAACTTTTTCTTTTCTTTAAACAATCTAAACATAAAAGTCTTCAATATATGGAAATTTTTCACACCAGAAGATCTTAGGCTGTTCCTACAGAGGATATTATTTTCTCAACATAATAACACTGCATAACTTCGAAGTGAGTTTGGATTTGTAGAACTATACCTAAGTTGAGAATGTGTAAATCGCCAACGAGAACATATTTTTGAATCCTTAAGATGGCTCAGTTAAAGATCTTTTTTATTTGTTTCTTGCCAGCAAAATTAATTATTTTACTTCTCGTATTCGTTGTCGTAACCAAAGTCTGATGTAAGCGGTAGAGATCTTCTCTAGTGATACTTGATATGACATCCAACCTCTGATGGCCTCCATGTCCCATCGTTCACTGATCACTGTATAACTTTCTATAATAACTTATTGATACTGAGTTGTGAATGTTTTTACCTAGGAACTTCACGAGCTAAGAGCACAGAGACTTCACGGTACTGAATTCTAATTTACCAGACTCGCTGTTGAAGTACTGCCCAGAGAACACTTGGAAGTTAAGCCACTAGTGACAGCGCCATCGCCCTCATGTACTGTGCTATGCTGTACCCACAAATACACAAGGGTACTGGATTACACTATCATATAATTCTTATCTTCCTAACATTGCGTGCACTGTGCAGTGCATGGAGGCCTTGATCCCTGTCCATTTGCACTATACACTCCATCACTGTCTCATGTTTTCTCTCTTTTTCACGTTACTTGTGATTTATCAATATAAAGTGTTCAGATGATATTGCTTTCAGTACTTGGCGTCGTGAGGTGCTAAGAATCTCGGCATCCTGTTGACTCTGCTCACAATGAGAGGAGAACATACCTGCAGTATTGGCTCCACCCATTTCTCTGCCGTAAGACCCGCCTCTTTCTATATAACACACACAGTTACAACGTTTCCTTAATCCTTTCCTTCTTTTAGACAACCAAATGTCCAGGGATGTTTTTTACTGGACCTCTTTTGCATGTATGATATTTTTTTCACCATTTTTATAGACATAGATACATGCATGCATGTTGCATGCTTTGTAGACCTGAACTCCAAAGTTTGATTGTCTTTTGGAGTAAAACGTGTGAATCAATTCATAATATTTCACATGTCTCACCTATTATACTATTTTTTTCTCTGAACTCTGTCGTATCTCTCGACCAACTCACTAATACAAGGCTATGCTAGCCACGCACTTGCTTAAAGTCTCTATCATGGGAATTTCACCTACACCACTGTGGCCCAGTTCTTCAAAATGAGGCTTACTCCCTTTTTGTCCTGACATGACAACGTATTCGTATTCCTAGTTGTTTAGGATTTCTTGATCGCTCTATAAGACTCCTTTTCTATACCATTCCCTCTTTCCACACGTCTTAGACACTAATGATGGCGCCAGACCATTTTAGAGAACTAACGATTTTCTTTTTCAACTTTTTGTATATAAACAGCTTCACCTCGTTTTACGCTTATCTAGATAACGTATAATAGAGGTCCTTATTACATGTATGGGATATAATCCTTCTAAGTCTCTTCATCTAAGGTTTGATCGCTCTTGTTTTAGATTCACCCGACCCATGAAAAGAGCAGTGATAGATTCCTTATGTGCATCACACAGATGACACCAGAGATGTTGCGATAACTTGCTTTGATCCTATTAGGTTGTGATTATCCCCACACTGTTCTTCCTGTGGTTAGGTGTAATGGTGTGATGTGACATTTGATTTAGTTCACTGACAGCCAAGTATCTTGCTCAGCAATATTTAATCGTATGGCTTAGATATACTAAGAATGCTCTTCCTTAGGCATTACTAAATCGATCTATTGAGATTAGTTTGGATTGCATAACACATATCAGTGGTTACGCATTGAGAATGGGATTGTTTGTCAGATAATGTTATTTGTCCAGGAACGTAACATGCAGGCACAACTAAACTTCAAGTGATTAAAACTTTTTTTTTTAGATGACGAGCAAGCAATCCTGTGTCAGGAAATGTATAAGCTGTATATAAGAATATTGACTATCACCATGTATTTCTTTTGTGATCCTGTAAAACGATTGCGGATATGTCTCCGTTTGTTGATATGAACGTCATCTGTTTGCCACCATGGCGTCGTCGAAAGACTTTGCTGTGCTCGACTTACAGGTAACTGGGTTTCACACGATATTGATGAATTTTATTTGGGTATACATCCCTGTAGATCAAATAGCATAGTTTGAACTATGTGTCAAAATTACCGAAATAGTTTGTAGTAATTACACTTAACGATGACTTCGTAGTTTACTAGATTATCCTCGTCGTTGGGGCTGTTATGGGCCAAGTGTTGTCTGGTATTAGTAAACCAGACAACTCTGTTGTGGACGTGGCATTTCACTCGCACGTTTTCTTATGAATGACTGCTTTAATTGTGATTGCAGTATGTTGACGTTCTTTCTAAGAGTGTCTATGTATGTAACTTTTTAAATTCTTACATATTGGTACAAATAATTGAGCTCATTTCGTTAATAGTTATACGTGGTTACCATTTTGTTTTGTATCTAGTTAAATTATATTTTTTCTCTTATTCTTTATGCCATTTATCATTTTGAACTATAAGGATTTGTTTATTTAATGTTATTTCGATGAAATATTTAAACCTATACACTGGACATGTATTGTTATTTGCCAGACAAACCCTAACCCCGCATTGTGGACCGTGTAATAGTTGCAGTTTTAACTAGACAGGGTATGGGTAATTTACCAGAAAGTGGGCGCACATGTTATTTTATATATTATGATGAAAGTGATACCAATGGATTTCTTACATTAGAATTGTTACAGAGTGTGGATTGAGTTAACACGAAGTGGTTAGGCCTTTGAATTAGAGGGATCGTGGTAAGGAATGGATTTGAACCACTTTCATGAAAACCTAACAGCTATTACTGGAGGGATACCTACGCCTTCTCAAAGTGAATTTTGGATGACCTACAGATGGCCCAAAACAGATCTCCACTTGTCTCTTTTTCTGATTCTGTAGACCTTTATTTGGTTTGTAAATCATGATGCAAAGCATTTACAACTTGAAGGGTGAAAAAATACAAAACACCCCATAACATCGATTATGTTTATACCGAAGACCAAATTCCAATAGGTATAGGTGTCAGAATCTGTTAGAAAGGTTGTCAGTTATATTGATAAGCAACTCCTTTTAAAACAGAGGTTGTGTATTCAATTTTAATAATAACTATAGCCACTTAAAAAGAATTCAGCTTGCTGATGCTTTTCAAGCTGTTATCCTGCTGATGGTGTCCCCTAAGTAGTGGACATTTTTTTCCAGTGATTAGTTTATTTTGATGGATCATATTGCAGTGTCTTCTCATACTGAGACTTCACATATAAAGAACACAAAAGGGGATGGTTCTTGCATGTTAGGATTGTTTGGCTTGGAATCTTCTTCCAGTTTTTTGAAGGAGATATGTACAAGACTATTTCGAACACTGAAACTAAGCAGGGAAATGTGATAACTTGTATACATTACAAATTATGGAAGAATCTGGAACTGCAAGTCATTAAAGTGTTGAACTTTAATGGTAATCGTAGATCAATGTAAGCACAGAAAATGCACAAGATTATTTAAAGTAAAATGAAATTTGTAGCATGATTGGACATTTAAGTAGCTGTCTGAAGATAGCTATTCAGTAATGTCTGAATTTTCATATGTATATGATAACTGCAGTACATTGTTATTGTCATTTTATTAGTAGTAGTCATAGCATTGGTTTTGTAGGTTTTAAAACTAATCACAAAAGCCGGGTTTTCATAGTTTTGCATATGATAATCATGTTAATCTTCTTTTTCAGAATGAATCACAAGACCTTGGAATGGACCTACAGTTTCAAGGTATGAAAAAAGGACACATTTCTATCACCGTTTCATGTACTGTTTTTTTTTTTTCCCGCTGTCTCCCGCGTTTGCGAGGTAGCGCAAGGAAACAGATGAAAGAAATGGCCCAACCCACCCCCATACACATGTATATACACACGTCCACACACGCAAATATACATACCTACACAGCTTTCCATGGTTTACCCCAGATGCTTCACATGCCCTGATTCAACCCACTGAAAGCACGTCAACCCCGGTATACCACATCGATCCAATTCACTCTATTCCTTGCCCTCCTTTCACCCTCCTGCATGTTCAGGCCCC
This sequence comes from Panulirus ornatus, assembly GCF_036320965.1. Lineage (NCBI taxonomy): Eukaryota > Metazoa > Arthropoda > Malacostraca > Decapoda > Palinuridae > Panulirus > Panulirus ornatus. Next base: position 7,074,038 of record NC_092244.1, on the reverse strand, counting down.
GATCACACAAAATCTTTTTCACTCCATCTTTCCACATCCAGTTTGGTCTCCTACTTCTTCTCGTTCCCTCCACCTCCGACACATATATCCTCTTGGTCAATCTTTCCTCACTCATTCTCTCCATGTGCCCAAACCATTTCAAAACACCCTCTTCTGCTCTCTCAACCACGCTCTTTTTATTTCCACACATCTCTCTCACCCTTACGTTACTTACTCGATCAAACCACATCACACCACACATTGTCCTCAAACATCTCATTTTCAGCACATCCATCCTCCTGTGCACAACTCTATCCATAGCCCACGCCTCGCAACCATACAACATTGTTGGAACCACTATTCCTTCAAACATACCCATTTTTGCTTTCCGAGATAATGTTCTCGACTTCCACACATTCTTCAAGGCTCCCAGAATTTTCGCCCCCTCCCCCACCCTATGATCCACTTCCGCTTCCATGGTTCCATCCGCTGCCAGATCCACTCCCAGATATCTAAAACACTTTACTTCCTCCAGTTTTTCTCCATTCAAACTTACCTCCCAATTGACTTGACCCCCAACCCTACTGTACCTAATAACCTTGCTCTTATTCACATTTACTCTTAATTTTCTCCTTTCACACACTTTACCAAACTCAGTCACCAGCTTCTGCAGTTTCTCACATGAATCAGCCACCAGCGCTGTATCATCAGCGAACAACAACTGACTCACTTCCCAAGCTCTCTCATCCACAACAGACTTCATACTTGCCCCTCTTTCCAAAACTCTTGCATTCACCTCCCTAACAGCCCCATCCATAAACAAATTAAACAACCATGGAGACATCACACACCCCTGCCGCAAACCTACATGTACTGTTATATCTGTATTATCTAGATTTTTTAATTAGGGCTTTGTTTGTTATGACATTCTATGGACAGGAAGGAGTCCCCCCCCCTCTCCCTTCAGTATATTTCATGTCACTTACATTTCTGCTTCAACTGCAATTAAGAAGTTCATATATCAGTTGATATACAAAAGTAAAACAAAATTTTTGAAATAATGATGATCACACATGTATTTGCCTTACTGTGTTGTAGATTTCTTGTGGGAAATTTTTTTCAGATATTGGAGACTTTGGAATATGGTTTTCCCTAGCTCATGTAAATAGTAGAGGATGTATGAATTTTTGTGTCACATTAAATGTATTGTTCATGCTTAAACGTGTTGTGTAGTTTTGAACAATATATTAATTGGGCTTATTTGCATCAATGACAGCATGCGCTACCTGCCATTTAGCAACCAAACTATGAGTACTTTCGTTAGCTCAGGATACTGTGCTCCTTTGAGCTGTCCTTTATATGATTCCTTTTTTCTCCATACATTTCTTAGCACTTTCATGAATTATTGTTCTTTAAGTTTCATAAATATTTTTGCATGTTAATCTTTATGCTTATTTCAACCCCATGAATGTATCTTGTTTTATCTAGCACTTGGGGAATTATTAGTGGCTGCCAAGCATCCACAAGCACTCAACACCTACCCAGTGAAACAAAGATCCTCCCAATACATTACTATTTCAGTATGCTTAGTGCTCAATTTTTTGCAAAATCACTATACCCCTTTCAGCCTAGCAACTCCGTAACTAACCATTAACCCCAAAGTAGAAATATAAAAACTTACCCTTACCTCACACTTCACTACAATTTATCACCTTTTGTCCTGGATGATGGATGTAGCTGCAGGAGCCTCACAGAAATGGAATGGATTTCCACCTACTTGTTTTTCCCCTTTTTTTTTTGTTCCCTTTATTTCTGACATGTATAATCTCTTAGTCATTCTCTCTCCACTCATCCTTTCCATATCTCCATACCATTTCAGCTCTCATGCATACTCTCCATACTACCACACCTCTCTCCTCCCCTATGATTTTGTATTCAGTTAATCCTCCTCACATCATATGCTGTCATACATTTCATTTCCAGAACTTTCATCCCATTCTGTGCATTTTTCATCTTGAGCCCATGCCTTGCATTTGTACAATGCTGTCAGGAATACTGTACCATGAAACAAACCCATCATTGTTCTCTCAGACACTGGTCACTCTTTCCACACAACTCAGTGCACCCAGAACCTCTAATACCACTTCACCATTTGCTCCCTCCACTGATGCTCCCATTTGCTTTTTGTTCTTCTCATGCTATTCACATCCTTCCAAAACATTTTCTTATCCTCCATAAAGATAACTGATACTCTCTCTAGATATATATTCATTGTCCTGTCTTTGTTTCAATTAAGGTACAGCAGTGATGTAAGAAAATAAGATATCACATCAGACATGGCAGTAATAATTTAATTTTCTTGTGATGGAAATAACATGATTCTTTTCTTTGTATTGTTCAAGAAATATTCATTGTATAATTTTAGGAAATTATTATATTGATTAGCTACTGACATAAAGGAATCCTCAGATTTTGGTGCTCCGACCCAGCCAATAAGTGTAAGCAGTGGCCAACATGAGCAAACCATACACTTCTCAGAGTTCCCTGATTCAGCAGAGGATGAACAAGAGCATGATAAGGTGAGCCCTCTGCTGAGAATAATGGTAGTAATACAATATAAACGAAGAAGTTCCTGTTAATATGACTGAGCTCTATTATTTCTTCATGCAAATAGCATCTTTGTATGACTTAAAAGGGCTTTAGATATATGTAACTCTGAATTGGAGGGATCAAGAATTTTTTCATACTGTATGCTTTAAAAGTTGATGAACAGTAATAGGTAACTTTGAGTAAATGAAATCAAACTATGCATCTATGCTTGCTCTGGTATGGCTAGGAGCATACATTATATATCCAAGTTGTACTCATTTATCAAGATGGAGATCAGAAAGGCAGCATAGACACAGATGCAGGGGATGAAAATACTCTACAGAAGGGAAAGCAGGTAAGGAAAGGAAGAAAGAATATAAAGTACGTTAATTCTGTGTATTAGGAATTTGCTAGTTTGTTATGTCTGAAAGAGTGCATGGGAGATAAATTAATATTTTATCACTTAAGGATGTTCTACATTTTATTTTGTAAGGGTAGATGTCATTTTTGGGACAAGTATTGGCTTTGTGACACAGATATGTGCAAATCATTATCATAGAATAAAAATGCCTTGAAATGTTGAGTTCCCCATTTTGTAAGAACAATGTGATTCAAACTTCATGATGGAGAATACTATAATTTCTGTGAAGACATAGTTGACATTGGAACTTTTTTGACTCGAACATAAAAGAGGATAGATGGATAAACTTACCGCTTTGTACCAAGAGATCTAGATAATGATTGATTTATATTTCACCACCAAATAGAACAAGATAAAATAACAGGAAACCTTAGAAAAAAATTCTCATACTATCTCCTTGGTGACTTATGTAACACCTTTCATAAGTAAGGTTCATGGTTATAAATCATATTCAGAAAAAGCAAATGAAGTGTGTGGTGTCATAATGAAAACTTGGAAATGTGATGACATGGACACTGAGGTGTCACAGGAGGAAGGTTATGGGGAATTAGCTCATACGTTAAAGACCTTCTCAAAACAACTGAGCTCTTAAAAGTATGCAGTTGTTTGATAGAAGTGCTAGGTAATAATGTTTAAAAACTTGGGCTTATAGACTTATTTATTCCACCTAGCTAAAAGCACCGGAGGTGAAACCAAAGGAATTTACAGGTTAATTTTGAAATAAGGAATCCTTCCAGGAAGACCTAGGAAGGTTTACCTTTAACCTCCGTACTGAAGATGGAAAAAGATTAAGAACAATATGGTTGCTGAGGAACTCCTAGAAGTAGTGTAGACAGACACTGGCAGAAAAGGGAAAATTTTGTACTGTGAATGGTTTGCCTTTTAGCAGATAATAGGTCTAAGAAGAAAAAAATACCTATTTGTATCTCTGATACCTATTCTCCTTTGAAGCTCCCATCAAGGGGGTGGCCATGGCAGAAGAATCTCCACTTATCCCTGTCCTTAATTCCTCCCTGACATGCACCATTCTATACACTCTTCCCCATTTCTTTACCTTCAGTACTCCTCCACTCTTTTTTCCCATGTCACAGGTGATTATCCTCTCTCGTCAACCGCTTTTATTATATTATCATATACTGTCCTTATAAACTACATGTCTTTCATCCTTTCCACATGCCCAAACCACATGTAGTGTTGATTAACTTTGTAGCATGAAAACCCCCTTTTTTCCCCAGACTATATCATTGATGAAATACAGACAACCTTGGATATCAAAGAATTATAGTGTGGGAGAATTTAGCTAACAAATACATTTGAAAAAATAGATAAACTGTCTTTTCTCAAGCATGGTACTTTTTACATTTTTAGATTATTTTTGCTATCCCTGTACTTGATTTAATTCCCTATTCTTGCGTGTAAGTTTAGATATAATTTTCCCTTTTAATGGTCATTAAGAGTCAAATGTAATGGTTGTACGATTGCTCCAGGACATGTCATTAAAATGTGAAAATGGGCATTTCCATAACAAGAAAACACATCCCTTGTTCTTGTAAAACTGTACTTATTATTGCAAGCAACTAATCATTGTGTCATATATATGATCCAAATTAACAGGGAAGAAATTTTTATTTTACCATGTGTTTAGAGGATTACTGTTGGATCTAATTCAGGAAGGAATGGGAATAATCAGCAACTGAAAATTTTGGAGATTTTAAATGAACCACATCTTCCTGTGAAGATGGAATAAGGATTACATGATAAAGATAGATTTTTTCAGTACATACTTTTTCTTAAGAATTAATCATTAGTTATTAAGGTTCTTAAGTGAATTTTAAATGGCTCTTCTTTAGATTACTAAGAGTTTTAGTATGAATGGGGTGTACTGGATATTTTGGGTATTAACAATTCATTGAAATACAAGGAATATTACCATACCAGAGTCAGATTAGCATGATAGTCAGTATGCATTCATGATGAATTTAGGAAAAAGTAGAGATGTATCTATTAAAGAAGCTAGACATTACAAGTACTTGATAATTGATGGTTCGATAGAGAGATAAGTCTTGATAAATAGATGTTGCATGTTTTGAAAAAAGCAAAAAAGAAAAGTGAGGGAGTTTGTTATTTCCAGATTGGTCCCAAGATTAAGAGATGTAAAAGAGAAGATGGCTCAACTCCTCTATTACCATTGTGTCCCTCAGAGGTGCATGTAGCTGCAGTTCTGCCAGAAGGTGTACATGGGAAAGTAGATCTTGCTGAAGTTGTAGTTCTGCAGGTGAAAGAGAAGCAGTGCACTTCACTTGCTGTAAAAGAACTATCTCAGAAACTACCAGTACCTGCTCTTAGTCACCTAAAGAGAGTACGAAGATTGGTAAGAACTTGTAAAGTGTTCGAGAAACAGACAGAAGATCAAGTAAAAACAACACATGAAGATTATTTGTTTGTGTACCTGAACTTTATAGAGGATTTTGGTGTTCATCCTGTTCAAGAACTCTGTGGTGATAATATCATGCCCTTAAGTATGATGGACACAGAAAAAATCTTTTTAAAACTCAAGGAAAAGAAAATTGAGACTTCGGTATTTACAGGGAAAGCATTTATTTCCAGAGTGGCTAGGTATGCCCCAAGAATTCGTGAGATGTATGATAAGGTAGCAACATATTGGCCTTGTTCCTATCATGAAGACACTTATCTTACTCAGCTCTCTTCTGCCAATTTTTTCTCTGAAAATGAAATAAAGATTATTGTAGAACATATGAATAAAGCAATAGAAATGGGCAGTAGGGCAAACATGGAAGGAAATCCATCGGTTGGTGTTGTGATCATAGACAGCCAAAGTGGACAAATTGTTAGTGTTGCACAAGACCATAGGCATGAACATCCTTTGCAACATGCTGTCATGATAGCCATTGATAATGTGGCTAGAAGGCAAGGTGGTGGGGCTTGGACTCAGAATGAATTTTTTCCTAGTGGAAATCCTTTTTATGGAGATGGTAGAAAGAATGCATCAGATACAGCTTTGATAATGGAGGAATTAAGTGCAGTTACTGATATGAACAATGAAAGTTCTTGTGTTCATAAAGATACAAAAACTACCAGTATGAAAACTTTGAATTCTCAGATTAGTTGTAATGGATCATATATATGTACTGGATATGATGTCTTCATGACGCATGAACCATGCATGATGTGTGCAATGGCTTTATTACATTCACGTGTCCGCCGTGTTTTTTATTGTTGCCCAAATCAACACTTGGGTGCTCTAGGATCTGTAACAAAGCTCCACATTTTGTCTGGTATTAACCACAGATATGAAGTGTTTACTGTTACTCCAACATGATAAGGCATTTTGAAGTACTCAAATACATTTTAAGGGCTTAGGCAGACAAAGGTAAATGATGGTTCTTTTGTTGTACAGTTAGATAAAGGTAAGGTTAATGGGATGAAACGACATTGAGATGTATATGCAGCATATATGAAGGTGAACAGTTAAAGACATACATGCAGTGTATATAAAAGGGTGCACAAAATTTATCTGAGATGTGAATTGGAAGAAAGAGGATGTGATTATGCACCATGGTAGTGTAGATAAATGGTAAAGAGATGACTGCTGTGATGACTGGCATATGATAAGTTGAATTATTTTTGTGAATCATAAGGAGACAAAAGCGTGTTTTTATTTTTCATATATAGGAAGAGTTAACAATGGAAAAATGAAGGATATTTATTAGTTATATGAATGTCTACGGTTCATAGAAATTTTCGAGTTGTTGGTTACAGAAAGGGGGAAGTTCTATGTTCATGTTGCAGTTGTGGGAGCACTGTATTTTTAGAAATTTACATTGACCTGGTAGGGAAGAAGATGCAGTTTTGGACAGTCAACTTCTGAATGAATGTACTCGTTGTGAAGGTAAAATTAGTTCAGTTCCCCATGCAAGAGCTTTCTTCCTGAATAATTTTTGTGCACATAGAGAAAAGGTTTTCTCATATTCCATATGTACACATCCAAAGGCTTTTTGCTGGCTTAATGTTGTGAAAATAAGTTATCAAAACCATAGATAATTAGTGTGATATTTTGTGGATTGACTGAGTCACTCTGTTGAGAAATTAATTCAAAATTAATCAATAAAGGCATTTTTTTATAAACCTCACCAGCAAATTGCATTTCTTGTGTCTCCGCAGTCCTGGCTTACTAAAAATTTGCACACTTTATCAAGACCCCTATGTTTACGTCCATTATTACCTTGTCGATGAATAGATAATCTCTTAAAAGCCTATATTAGTTTTCCTTGATCCCTTTCACAGAATGAGTTTATACATGCTATATTTTCCTCATCCACGATTATGATGGAAAAAATGGTCACAAAAAGTCAAAACATGCCTGATTATCGAGGGTTGCAAAAAAATGGTACAAAAATAGTTAAAACACCTGATTACCAAGGTTTACATTTACTTTCCTTGAAACTTCTTTGGGTTGTAGTTTATGGATACTTAAAAAGAAGCATGACTTATTAAGTGTGATGGGAAAATAATTTCAAAGAATATCATGGGGAAAGTAATAAATTTAGATATGCAGTGCTTCATTGTTGCTCCACAAGCAGTGAACACAAGGTAATGGAAATAACCCTGAGGCAGGTGAGGTTCCTGGGATAGTCAAGGTTTTTCAGTTACCACCACATATCTTTCTCTCCATACTTCCATCTCCTTCTCTGTGTTCCCTTTTTTCTTGTTCCCTCCACTTTTAACATACATATATCCCTTTCATCATCCTATCCATTTGTCCAAGCCATTTCAGCACTCCTTCAGTTCTCATATGCATATTCTTACTACCACACCTCTCCCTTACCTGTCATTTTTTATTCAAACATTGTCCTCAAACATTTTGTTTCCTACACATCCTCCCTCTCCCATACATTTTAACTAGGAATCATGCCTTGCATCCATACAATATCATTGGGATTGATATATCATCAGACATGTCCATCTTGGCCTTCACAGCAAAAGTATCTCCCATTATTATTTTTTAGATTAGTCCACAATCTTTGTTCATTCACTGAAGCAGAAGGGTGGTTGATTGGGTAGTTGACAAGTGATCTGTGTATACGCCACTGAACAGATTTCCAGGTGTGCATTGTTTTGCTTCATTAGTTGATAGTTTCTTGCATATACATTCCTTTAGTTCTTAAGATTTCCCTGTGCAGATCACTAATCCACACAGTTTGTTTATAACTTTTGATGATCTCTAAGAGTCGGGTATGTTTACCTTACAGCTTATGGATGAAACTGAGAATGGAGAACCAACAGGACTGAAGTCAGGTGCATCATTTTGGACATTTGAGTTTTACCAGCAGTTTTTTGATGTTGAAAGTAAACAAGTTGGAGATCGAATTCTTTGGTCTGTGGTACCCAAACCTGGAGTAAGTTACTTGCAGTCATACATTCGACCAAATCCTGATCTTTATGGTGAGTTCAAATGGATTACTTTCAGTGGTGTCTGCTGTTAACATATGACTTTTGATTATTCACTTTTTATTACTGATGCTTGAAGTTTTGATTTATTTTTCATGATTTAAAAGATTTCATTAATGTGTCAAAATCAGTCAATATTTTAATGCTATTTGAAATTTACCTTTAAGAAGGGAGTGCTGAAAAACAGCTTATTTTAGGATGGTCTCTTGACTATTCATATCTTAAATTTGGGAGTTCCAAATTATGTGGTCTTGAAAGGTACTATCCTCTGCAGCCTTTTCATGAGTGAGAAAGACATTCTATAGGATATCTCTAGAAAAACCAAGGTTATTACCCTCTAACTCTCAGTATTTCCTGTAAAGAAACACTGACTGTTCTTATCCTTTTCTAAACATTCATTCATGACTATGACAGCTTGCTGGTTTTGGGCCCACTCTCGGCCAGTCAGAGATTGCCACAGCGATCACGTCATCATCCCACCAGGTCCTAGTTGCTAGCAGTAAAGAACTGCATAGGGTCTCATGCTGTCAAGATACCTAGTGCATGCCATCAAACTGGCTTTTTACCTATTTACAAATTTTCTTCCTTTTAAACTTAATTGATAATGAAATTAAAGCAATTTAATTTAGTTAAGTTAGAGTGGTGAACTATTATTGGTGTTTCATTTATAGAGAATACATGAGCCCAGGAGGAAGGTGGATGAAGGTACAATTGTCAGGGAGGAAGTGTTGGGGAAAATTATCCTGACTCACCCAACCTACCTCCAAGTGCCCCCATTGATTTGAAGTTGGGCTTCAGCCATTCCTACAGGCTTTTTGCAATGCTTATGCATCACTGCAAACTTTCCTCTTATGGATTTGTAGTCAGCAAGCAATATGAACTCTCTGTACACCTTATTGTGGTGAGCAAATCTGGAACAAGTAATCATATAATCCATTAACAGTGAACACTGTCCAGCAGTGAAAATGACTTAATATAAATAAGCTGATTACTTATCACACTACTATCAAATTTCGGTTTATTAGGAGAGACAGTTGTGTCTAGCCATCTGGTATATTTGACCAGCATAATTTGTTTATGGATGGGGTTGTTAGGGAGGTGAATGCAAGAGTTTTGGAAAGAGGGGCAAGTATGAAGTCTGTTGGGGATGAGAGAGCTTGGGAAGTGAGTCAGTTGTTGTTCGCTGATGATACAGCGCTGGTGGCTGATTCATGTGAGAAACTGCAGAAGCTGGTGACTGAGTTTGGTAAAGTGTGTGAAAGAAGAAAGTTAAGAGTAAATGTGAATAAGAGCAAGGTTATTAGGTACAGTAGGGTTGAGGGTCAAGTCAATTGGGAGGTGAGTTTGAATGGAGAAAAACTGGAGGAAGTGAAGTGTTTTAGATAGCTGGGAGTGGATCTGGCAGTGGATGGAACCATGGAAGCGGAAGTGGATCATAGGGTGGGGGAGGGGGCGAAAATCCTGGGAGCCTTGAAGAATGTGTGGAAGTCGAGAACATTATCTCGGAAAGCAAAAATGGGTATGTTTGAAGAAATAGTGGTTCCAACAATGTTGTATGGTTGCGAGGCGTGGGCTATGGATAGAGTTGTGCGCAGGAGGATGGATGTGCTGGAAATGAGATGTTTGAGGACAATGTGTGGTGTGAGGTGGTTTGATCGAGTAAGTAACGTAAGGGTAAGAGAGATGTGTGGAAATAAAAAGAGCGTGGTTGAGAGAGCAGAAGAGGGTGTTTTGAAATGGTTTGGGCACATGGAGAGAATGAGTGAGGAAAGATTGACCAAGAGGATATATGTGTCGGAGGTGGAGGGAACGAGGAGAAGAGGGAGACCAAATTGGAGGTGGAAAGATGGAGTGAAAAAGATTTTGTGTGATCGGGGCCTGAACATGCAGGAGGGTGAAAGGAGGGCAAGGAATAGAGTGAATTGGAGCGATGTGGTATACCGGGGTTGACGTGCTGTCAGTGGATTGAATCGGGGCATGTGAAGCGTCTGGGGTAAACCATGGAAAGCTGTGTAGGTATGTATAGTTGCGTGTGTGCACGTATGTATATACATGTGTATGGGGGTGGGTTGGGCCATTTCTTTCGTCTGTTTCCTTGCGCTACCTCGCAAACGCGGGAGACAGCGACAAAGCAAAAAAAGAAAAAGAAAAAAAAAAAACTATTGCAAAACGATAGACTGGTCCAAGACATACACTCGTTATGTAATTCTACATTTAATGAAGCCATCAGTTTTGTAACGACACAATTTGCAACATTGGGCACACTTCCACCATACCAGTCAGCCACTATATACATGTGCAACATCAAATTTACTCCATAGAGATTGAATTTGGCACAAGATTAGAAAATACTATGTTGCTTGTTGCTTGTTTTTTACCTTTTGACTGTGGCTTACAATGGAAGTATCTTGTCACTGTGCAGTAACTTTGAACACTAAAGTGATGCTGGCAGCGCTGCTTATTCTGTTTACTGGGCAAAGTTCCAGATGTTCCATGTCATATTTGAAAGTATCGTTCATAAGCATACAAATGTAAATCCAAATACTAGTTAAGGCTGAATATGAAGTCCTTGGCTTTTGGATTTATTCTGGGTTACAGTAATCTGGTATGAACCATATGGCCATCAGTGTTTATTGTCTCCCTGCTTGACTCACCATATCATTCATCATCATCTGGCTCTTCTGTTTATGAGGGGTCAGCATGAAGTTGATGTAGGGTTGGCCAAAGAGGTGAACACAGCATTTCATATGTAATCTCTGTAATTTAACCTTGAATAAATAGATGGATGAATATTTTATTCAGCCGTGATTGATCTAAGGGAAACTTGACTTTAGGCAGTTTGGTAGTTTACATGCAAGTAATTTCAGTTGAGTGAGATCTTCAGTGAGTGAGGTACAGAGAAATGGGAGTTGGATTTTTTTACATAATAGGAGTGGCATATTTTCCGGGGAATGCAAGACTGTCATTAATATTTTCATTTCAGGCCCATTCTGGATATGCATTACCCTAGCCTTCACAACAGCCATTACTGGTAATCTTGCAAATTATTTGGCCACAAGACCTGAAAAGACATATGTGTGGAGATATGAGTTTCGTAAAGGTATAGTTATTCATCTTTAACTTGTGTTTTTATCTTTTACTGAGACTGTTTGTACTTGCATACTGTTTAGAAAGATGCATACAGAATCTTTTCCAAAAATTTTGGTTACTAACCATATTAACATATTCAGCTTTGTTAGAAATCTGGCATCAAATGTTATTATGAGTTGAATTCTTTATTTTCATTTGGTGGTAACATGAGAGAAAGTTGTTATTTGCTTTGGCTGAAAAAAGATAAGATTTGGTAACATGAAAAGATTTGCAGGCTAGCTGTAGGAAGCATACTCATAGTGATGTTATTAAGGCAATATGTTATGTATTATTATGATTTGAAAACATTACCACAAAACAGTGTAGCACTCAGAATACAATTGTTATAGCTTATCTTTTGCAGCTGTATTTTCCTTATAATTTCTTTTCATATTAGGGTTAACCATGTCTGAATTTTACCATCATGGATCAGACTTTGTGATTACATGAGAAATGGTGAGAATAACATAGGAAATAATTCAGTCTTTTTAGATTTTCCAAAACCCACTACTTTTTTTTTTTTTTTTTTTTTTTTTTTTTTTTTTTTTTTTTGCTGTCTCCCGCGTTTGCGAGGTAGCGCAAGGAAACAGACGAAAGAAATGGCCCAACCCACCCCCATACACATGCCTTGATTCAATCCACTGACAGCACGTCAACCCCGGTATACCACATCGCTCCAATTCACTCTATTCTTTGCCCTCCTTTCACCCTCCTGCATGTTCAGGCCCCGATCACACAAAATCTTTTTCACTCCATCTTTCCACCTCCAATTTGGTCTCCCTCTTCTCCTCGTTTCCTCCACCTCCGACACATATATCCTCTTGGTCAATCTTTCCTCACTCATTCTCTCCATGTGACCAAACCATTTCAAAACACCCTCTTCTGCTCTCTCAACCACGCTCTTTTTATTTCCACACATCTCTCTTACCCTTACGTTACTTACTCGATCAAACCACCTCACACCACACATTGTCCTCAGACATCTCATTTCCAGCACATCCATCCTCCTGCGCACAACTCTATCCATAGTCCACGCCTCGCAACCATACGACATTGTTGGAACCACTATTCCTTCAAACATACCCATTTTTGCTTTCCGAGATAATGTTCTCGACTTCCACACATTCTTCAAGGCTCCCAGAATTTTCGCCCCCTCCCCCACCCTATGATCCACTTCCGCTTCCATGGTTCCATCCGCTGCCAGATCCACTCCCAGATATCTAAAACACTTCACTTCCTCCAGTTTTTCTCCATTCAAACTCACCTCCCAATTGAATTGACCCTCAACCCTACTGTACCTAATAACCTTGCTCTTATTCACATTTACTCTTAACTTTCTTCTTTCACACACTTTACCAAACTCAGTCACCAGCTTCTGCAGTTTCTCACATGAATCAGCCACCAGCGCTGTATCATCAGCGAACAACAACTGACTCACTTCCCAAGTTCTCTCATCCCCAACAGACTTCATACTTGCCCCTCTTTCCAAAACTCTTGCATTCACCTCCCTAACAACCCCATCCATAAACAAATTAAACAACCATGGAGACATCACACACCCCTGCCGCAAACCTACATTCACTGAGAACCAATCACTTTCCTCTCTTTTATTGCCATGAAATATTCACTTGGATTTTTTTTCATGCACAGATATGCCTCTCTCATATAAACCATTCTCCTAGTCATGACCATGTTACTTTGAGAAAAATAATTTGGCTCAGGTGTTTTAACTCTCTCATAGGCAGAATTCAAAATGGCAAAATATGAAAACAAGGACAGTTGACTAGAATATATCTAGAGAAGAAAATATTGGGTGGGGGAGTTAAAGGAAAGGAACTGAAATCAAAAGTAGCACTGAGACCAAGATGTCTCTCTTGGGATAGACTAGGGCAGCATGCTCCACCTGTCCTGGTGCTTCATGTGGATCTTTGAGACCCATCCTACTTTTTCTGAAACATTTGTTCAAGCGTAAACCTTTAGTCAAGGAAGCAGCGCATCCTAATGTAGAATACTGTTGGGATAATTCCTTGAACTACAGATGCTATGCATTTTTAGGAATTGTTCCCAGTTGTGATTTCGATTGCTTACTTTGTAAATTGTAGTTCATCATTCCATTTAATTTTGGATTTAATTTTTGATTTCAGAAGTTACTTCCTTTCAGAGTAACAAGTATGATTTATGAACAGTACCTGTTGTTTACAAGCATTGACCTCCTTGACTTTTTTTCTTTTACTTGAAATTATTGATTGATAATAATGTTCAAACTTATGATCTGTAGCAGTGATAGACTCTTCCAGTGTATTAATCCCATATTTTTAAATAATTACAGTTACCTTAGCTGCCTCTGCAATATTTGCATATGCTTGGTTGGTCCCACTTGCTGTTTGGGGTGTGCTAGTGTGGCGAGGATCACGGGCAAAAATCTCACTTCTTGAACTCCTCTGCATCTATGGTTACTCACTTGCTATTTTTGTACCAGTTTCTGTAAGTAACTGAAATTTTGTTATTGTCTTAGAATTTTAGTTACTACTTTAGTACACTTTTTTTCTGTGGAATTTGTCTTTTTAAAAAGAATAATACTGAAAAACAGTATATAGTATTTTGCTAAATTTGCATAACTAATTGGAGAATGTTAAGCTGGAATGTTAAGTATTCAAGGTAAGGTCAGTTCCTTTTGAAAATTTCAGATATTATGGATGGTACCACAACCTTGGTTCAAATGGTGTCTTGCCATTGTTGCACCAGTATTGAGTGGTAGTGTGTTAGTGCGAACAATTTGGCCATCTCTCTCCCATGATTCCAGACAAATAGCCATTGGTATTGCTGCCTTCATCCTAATGCTTCATGCTACACTTGCACTTGGTTTTATGGTAAGTCTAGAAAAAAGATCACAGTTCTAGTAACCAGTATTATTTTCTTGAGAAATGAAATGTGACAGATATGTAATTAATATGGAAGTGAGTAAAAAAACAGAAGTAAGCATTTTGATGAAGTAATCTGTTATGAGAGAATTTGCAGTGAAAAACTTTTTGAAGTTAGGACATCAGAATAACACTGGCTAAGGGACTGACTAACAGCTTGATATGAATTGGTAAAACTAATGCCAATTTAATCATTGTGTAAACAGTTGGTTATTCAGATGCTGATTGAGGACAAGACAAGGCCGACCACAAAGCTGATGTCGTCCTTACCATTATAAACAGAATCATTCCTTTCCTGAACACATGCTAAAACAGTACATTTTCTACCAAATGACACCCCACCAAACTTACATCCATCCAAATCAGATTATGATTAATATACTCATACCCCTAGCGAGTTCCTGTACTTTTTCCTTTCCATTACATCTCGCTTCCCAACAGTACTTAACTAATTTTTTCATACATATTCATAATTTCTGTGTTAGCGAAGTAGCGTTAAAAACCGAGAACTGAGCTTTAGGGGGAACATCCTCACTTGGCCCCCTTCTGACTTTCCTTCCACATGCAGAACACATGGTATCCTTATTATAGACTAAACAGTTGAATTTATATTCATTATCACCCACAATTTGCGTACCTGCCTGACTGCCTTCCAGACTTAATGACGTCCATGTCCCCTGACCTAAATGTTCATCTTCTCTAACATCTACCACAACCTGGAAGAGCATTTATGACCTCCTATCTGACCTCCTTTCCATAGTTATCACACGTTAGTTCATGAAATTCACAGCCACCTAAATGAAAATCTACATCAATTTTGATATAAATGTAAATGAATCCAACTTGATTAGAAGTAATTGCTGTAATGTTAAACACAGTATTACTGTATCTCATTGGTCATGTCCTGTTTTACTTTTCAGTTATATTTCTTTAGTGCTCCCGACAAATATCCATCAAAGTTGGTTCCAGCTCAGCCTGACAATGATACTGGCCCCGTAATCTCACCACAGTCACTACCCATCAAACAAGAAGGAGTTGCAGACAAAGCAGATGCAGTTCAAGTAACTGAAAAAACTAAAGCTGAGAAGGAAGATGAGGACCCAGGTGATAGCACTAAGAGTCAAGGAGAGGATGTAAATGAAGGGAAGGCTGCTGTGAAGAAACATCCTTTAGATGGAAAAGGAAAAACTGAAAGAAGTATTAATGCTCATCAGCAGAAGACCAATGCCAGCAATTTGGGAATGGGCACAAATGTCTGATGTCTTCAGTCTTGCTGTGATATATATCTATTAATGCTTATGTGTGGAATTATGATGTTCAAGAAATTTTCATCATTCCTTCTTGAAAATTTTATTCCAGCAATCATTACTCAAGATATCTTTCGACTATGTACCTCTTTATTAAGCATCTTTTAAAACCTTAACTTTACTCACTTAAAATGAAGAACAATATATATATATATATATTGGTAATGTGGTGAATTGTGGGGTCCCTTTTTTCTTATACGGTTTAGTTTCAGCTATGTGTTTGACAGCAAGAATTGGATTGGTGTGAACTTTAGTAATTATGGCATTACATATATATTGTTACTGTTTTCTGTCATTGAGATTGAATGCCGTACTGAAGAAGTTGTACCTATTGCCGATCATGGGAAGTCATCTTGAACTCATAATTTTATTAGTTTTGTTTCAGAAACTTGCTTTGCTACTCCTAACATGACTTTGTGCTCATGCACAGTATTCTTTCTGCAGTGGACTAAAAGAAAAGCATATGCAAGTGCAGGTAAATCTGTTTGCAGTGGTGATTACATAAGCACTGTGTAAAGCTACTTGCAGTGTAAACTGCCCATTAAAATGTTCACTCTGCCACATTCCTGAAGGTTACAAGCAACAGTGAAGGTGGTTATAGCAGCCCATTCTGCTCTTCAGTTATATGTTCCTCTGATCAACACCTATATGAACAAGCCTTGTGATTCAAAAGCTGTTAATTTTTGTCCAGTGATGTGCTTCGGAAGTATTTTGATTTTCAGGGTCCATGTTGAGTTAAACTTTTTTCATGAAAATTTTCCATTCCTTGTATAGTGAGGTAGCACCAGGAAAATGGAAAGAACAGCCTCATTTGTTCACGTCAACTCTAACTCATATATAACATACTAAAACCAGAGGCCCCAGTCCACAGCAAACCCCACAGACCTTTTCATGATTTCCCATGACCCTTTCACTTTCCATGGCTCTGCCCATTAAAAGCATGACACCCTATGTATACCACATTGCTTCAGCTTGTTCTATCCCTTGTATACCTCTTGCACTCCTGCATGTTCAGGCCTGATAACTCAAATTGTCTTTCTTTCTATCCTCTTAGCACCTTCCACTTCCTCTAGATATACTGCAGCATAATTTGGTGGAACCTGAAACGACTGTTTTAACACTTTGGGTCCAGAAATTACTTTCAAGGGAACAACTGAAAATGGCTGTTTGTAGCCATTAGATGAGAGCCTGTGAATGTGATTCTTTCAAACTTTACCTATTGAATAACCCCAGGCAAAATCATTTTTGCTCATTTGTTCTGGGTACTGCCACACTAATGTAGGAAAGAGCGAATAAGTGAGAAATAAAAGAAAGGAGACATAATTTGCTCTTTATATATATAATACTTCAGAAAGATAGATACCTGAGAGGAAACAAAGAATTTAGAACACTCACAAATGTTTGTATTTTAAGATGAAAAAGGCACAATTAATTCTAGAAAGCTGTAATTAGCTTATCTTTTATTTCACTTTATCACAGAATTCTTGTTCCCTTTGGGAGCTTCCCTTTTTGGAACAGCAGTTGTCGAATATCAGAAACAAGTTAGATGTTTTTCTATGTCCTTGGGATGAAATTGCATCTTAGAACTAACTGCCATGACTGCAGTTGATTTTCAGACCCAAACACTATTTTGAAAGAGACCAGTCAACCCACCTCAAATATCTGGCTTAGGAAAGGCAAGTTGATGTGGATGTTGGTATTGATTCACAAGATTCTAACCCATTAGATGAAGCAGTCTCCTCTTGTTAAGGTGCGTGGATGAACCTTTTAGAATTCACATTTTATTTATTTCTTATCGAGTGAATTTACAAATGTCATAAGTGACTCATTTAGTTAAACCTTTAATTTTATGTAATGGCTCTCATTTGGCTCAAAATATATCATTTGATGTACTTTAAGCACAGTATTCTGTCCTGAATTCTGACAAGAATTTGTTGATATTATGCAATAATAAGCAATATTTCTTGAGTGTAGGGGTTGATATCCTTGAGTTACGTCAGATTTATTGAGCATATTACTTGTTAAGTAGCCTTATAGAGCAGACATCTGAGTCTGTTATGAGTGACTGTTGTACACTTAACACAAGTACATGACTGAATCTAGTGCTTCAGTTTTCATTAGCTCTCTCAGTTTGGATCTACCATTATGAAACCTGAGGGTGGGAAAATTCATTCCTCACTAAATTGCCTGTCAATCTTTGTTTTTCAAGGGAACCTTTCAGGTCTTTCAGTGGATTGGTTTGGACAGTTACTGGATAGATGACACACTGAGTAGTATAACAAAAAAGTATGATTGCTCATTGGTCCTGCATTAAGTAGTGCCTTCCTTGGAATGATAATCCAGCCATTATGAGGCCTAAGAATGATGTGTACATACACAAATATTGTGTGCATGTATCAGCTTGTATTGTAGTGCATTCCTGTCATGATCACTTAATTGTGATATGCTGATTACAACATATGTAGATTTAAGTATGGTAGGGTAGTAAGCCTGACTTAGGGTGAGATAACTTCCCTTACCATTACCATCCTGCAGGATTGTAATTAGGATCCCAGCTCTGCATGATTAGTTTCCACAGAAAGTGCTTGGATCTATGCGCAGGATCCACCTCATGTAAGTGGAAATGGAGTTAGTAGATCGATAGTATTTAGTTTTACTCTCAGTTTTAGCTTCTGTAAAGTAGTTTCTATAACATAATGCTTTTGAACTACTGGGTGAAGAGCTATTGCAGAGTTGTCATGTATCATTATCCTGATTCCTTGTAAGACATACATAATATTGGGAGCAGTCAGTTGTGATGACATAACTTAAGTGTCTTTCAGAAATAGTTGAACGTAGTTCTACAAAAACATGTATCTTTCCTAAGTTCTGAAATTTTGTTAATCGACTTCTACTGCAGAATTTTTTTTCTTCCAGACGTAGCTAATGTTGCCTGACGTAAGGAAGTTAGTTCATTCATGTAATTCCAAGTTTCTTTTGATAAGTCTTATGGGTTGTATCCCAGGATATGGTTCCAGAAATCCAAAATGATATGCGCTTGATAGTGGATATAGCTCTCATAACATTTCTGCTTACTTATTTTGTTAGGAATAATTACTCTTCATTCCAGTGTTTTGAAATCTGGTGTTACATCTTATAGTGAAGTTGTACATTGAATTATTGTTTCAAGGAAAATTTACTTTTTGTAAGGATGTGTTTTTATCCTTCATATGTTATAGTTGCTGGAAATGCTAATGCAAGAATCACAAAGCTTAATGATAACTGTGCTTCTAAGAATTGGCACATGATGTCATATAATCTCAGATTACAATAAATGTAAGACAAGCAACACACTGTATAATACTAAAAAGGTTATTTGTCACATGTACAGATATTTGAGTGAAACAGTGTTAAGTAGTGATGTAATATATGGGGTGGTTAACTTTTTATAGTACTCTGTCTTGCATCAGGGAAGTGGCAACTATAATAGATGGCAGTTGTTACAAATGTGGACAAAGCATATATTGGGAGGTAATAGGTTATTGAAGCCAAATGCAGCTTAACCTGCCTTACTGTACTAATCATGACACATACCTTTACCTCATTAGTGAGGAGAAAAGCTTTGTGATCATGTATATTTTCACTTCAGATCAGCTCTTCATGTCAAGTGCTAAAGGGCTTAAAGTCATGTCAGTATGAGCATTATGCAAACAGTAATCTTGTTCTTTCAAGTTGTGTTAAAAGTACTAAAAGAACTATCAAGGATGTCATTCATTTGCTGGTGAAACTGTATACAGTAAGTTATATTCCTAATATGGACAAACTGTTTTTCAGCTGATTTTTGCTTATGCATAAATTAACATTAGGGTGTGTTTGTGGTTTGGGGACAGTAATTTACACTCCTTTCAGTAGGAGTTGGCTGTGATGTGTATTAAACATTTTTGGGGACTAGTTTTTTCTTTGCTATATGTAGATAGTGGAGCATAATATACTTTTATGCTAATAAAAGGGGATATGTTAAAATGCAAGTTATGTAGGTCATTTCATAAAAAATATGAACTTGGCATTGTAGCCCCAGAGTTGTACGTATTCTGCATTCCATATATATGTATATAAATATATTTGTGTGTTTGAGAATGAGAGAGATTAAGATTTATTCTGGTATGTACTATATGGATATTTTGAAAATTGAGATACATAGTCATACTGTATATGATAACTTTTAGTAAAGTTATTTCACCTCAGAGTCTGATAATGTTTGTAACAATTGGTAATCATGCCATTTTTTATAATCTAAAATTATTGGAAATAGTAAATAGTAGATTTTCCATTGAAAGTACTGTAGAATGACAATAGATTATTGGGATATCTTATGTCATTTAAAACCACAAATGATTTGTAAAAATACTTATACCAATATTGCCAAGGACTTTAGAGGTTTTAGTCGAGAGGTAACATTTGGGTAAGACTGGCTGAATGATGTCACTGGCATTAGATGTTATCAGTGTTTTACGTCCAAGACTGGTTAGAATATAATGTGAAATGCACGGCTTGTTGTTATAATAATTTTATCGGTAACCTTAATTTGTGCTCAAGGGGTCATGGTTGTACTTTTCATAAATATTTTGGATCAAATTTGATATCATCTACTATCAGTTTACTCGCACTTCAGATTCTGTCATATTGATTGTTAAGTTCTTATGACCCTCATAATGTCCATATAATACTTGTTTTAATAAAAAGTCAAATGTTTCATTTCTTTTGTACTTAAGCTCCAATTTTTATCCAGTAAGTGGCTCATTATGTATGTTGGAGTTGGTTGCAGACTTACTCAAAACACTTGTCATGATGTATATCATATTCCTCCACAATGCAGGCTTTCCTACAAACATACATATGAACACACTTTTCAGTGTGTCTTTCATTTCTTTGTGACTTCTTTCTCGTCTTGCTTTAAAAAGAAATAACAGACCATTACTGTCCTGTCTATTATCTTTATCTCTGCTTCCAATTACATTTATTGGATCAAGTGCAGGCTCATAAATCTACTTCAGGTTGTCAGGCATCCAAGGCCCTTTTAACCCTCTGGGACCTCAGCTGTTTATGTTGCGTAAATTAAGGGGACAGAATGGGGTAAGGAGTGATAGATAGGTCATGGGTCCCAGAGGGATTGTAAAGGGATGAGTTATCTTTGTAGCTGGCAAAGATTATACCCATCATGTGTGATATTTATTTCAATAAGGTTACAAATTACTGTTTTATGATGCATAAGTTTATATGGCATTAAAAATATAGTAACATCATTAATTATACATTTTGTTTCATAAATATCGTTGAGGACACCATGTCTCTGATCACATCAGCAGTTATTAGTCAAGTAGCTCTGCCCTCGTTTGCTGGTATGGTTTCCCGGCGAGATCCGGAATGAGCGAAATTTACACTTAGTTTCCCTGCTTGTTGGTAAATGCCAGTCTTTTGGATTTCATGAAACAATGATTAACATTAAACGTGTTATTTTTTTATTTATTTTGCTTTATCGCTGTCTCCCGTGTTAGCGAGGTAGCGCAAGGAAACGGACAAAAGAATGGCCCAACCCGCCCACATACACATGTATATACATACATGTCCACACACGCACAATATACATACCTATACATCTCAATGTACACATATATATACACACACAGACATATACATATATACACATGTACATAATTCATACTGTCTGCCTTTATTTGTTCCCATTGCCACCTCGCCACACATGGAATAACAACCCCCTCCCCCCTCATGTGTGCGAGGTAGCGCTAGGAAAAACACCAAAGGCCCCATTCGTTCACACTCAGTCTCTAGCTGTCATGTAATAATGCACCGAAACCGCAGCTCCCTTTCCACATCCAGGCCCCACACACTTTGCATGGTTTACCCCAGACGCTTCACATGCCCTGGTTCAATCCATTGACAGCACGTCGACCCCGATATACCACATCGTTCCAATTCACTCTATTCCTTGCACGCCTTTCACCCTCCTGCATGTTCAGGCCCCGATCACACAAAATCTTTTTCAGTCCATCTTTCCACCTCCAATTTGGTCTCCCACTCCTCCTCGTTCCCTCCACCTCTGACACGTATTATTAAAACAAATTTCTTTTAACAGTACATTATGGGATACTTTCTTTGTTTATAATTTCAAGGTTGATTGCTTAGTTATTTAGGCATTAAGCCTATCAACTGCCATGGTCATTAAGGCTGTCAACGTCGTTATAACAACCACCCAAAAAATCTTTAATACCTTCAGGTGTTATATATAATTTTCAAACTACACCTACTGCATGCGGCCCTTAACTCTAAGTCTTCTGTTTGTCACTTTCCCCCCAGAACAGTCGTAGAAATTAACAGAAATGTAACATATGGAAAAACAAAATCAAGCTGATAGAAGAGCTCATATTTTTGTATTCTTTTAACGGATATTGCCGACAGAGAGCATAGTTATTGTGCAAATAAACTAGCATTAATGTTTAGAAACTTTTCGTGTAGAGTTCTATAATCAATTATTTATAAGATAATGTATGAATAGCATTTACACAGAGAGCATTCGTAAGTGTATTATGAGTTCTGGTTCAATAAGTAAGTTGACCATAAATCCATATGTATATATTGGTGATCGACTTAGTTCCATGCGTTTCACATGGCATTAGTTGGTAAAGACAACGAATAATGCTGTCAGGATATTCTTCAAAAAGAATCATGATTACAAAACGTATTATGATAAACTTAAGAAAAACTACATCCTATTCCTAGTGACATCCAAGACTGAAGATGACAGCCCATATCATTCCATAAAGTAAACATAAATGTGATCAAGTTTGTTGAGTTTCATGTACAGTAAATTGCCCTCAAGGTACACAATCAAGTGTGTTGAGTGACATCCTAAGGCAACTGAACCAAGAGTGGTAAGGTTTTATGCATTAAAAAAATGTCTGTGCACCATGTCATCTTTGGAATGATTAATGTTTTGCATAAAACAAAAGTTTAGAATGTGAAGCTGGGGACAGGAGTGAGTTTGTACATTTGAGGCAGGTTTGAGAGTTCTGATGGGCCGGCTACAGGTGAATACTTACCTTATCTGATGGTATTTTTGGCCCACCACAGCAAAAGCTGGATTCAGGCAAAATGGTGTCGGTGTGAACAGGTAGTAATGCAAAGCAGGTCGAAAACGTGGTTTAATTAATATAGTATGAGCCATGGCTTTTGTTGTTGAAGACCTGGAGTCTGGGTATTCAACGAGATAAACCACAGCTCATATAGGTTCAACATCAGTTGGACTCCTATTTTGTTGTGTTGGGTGCATGATGTGGAAAGGATTATATATGGTGAATATAGTGTGTATGGTGCATGATGAGCGAGTCATATGCTGGGCAGTTAAAAGAAGTGAAGGTAGCTATGTAAAAATGAGTCAAAGGCGTGATGAGGTGCGTAGTTTAGATATGTAAAGATGTATATAGAGTCATTACAACCACTGATGAGCCCCTTAATGCAAGACCAATAACTTGTGCAAAATTTTTGTATAATTTTCCTTCAGGCACAATTATAGGTTTCTTTCAGTCTTGTGAATGGTACATCGATTATAAAACTCAAATGATTTAAGTGCTTTTTATTTCACGCTGGTTGGTTAGTAGGGCACTAGGCTAATCAACTCATCCTTCAGACGCTGAAGATCATTCTAAGACTCATACACTAATGTATATTGCTCTTTTTTCAGGTTTGTTGGTTGGGTTTTAGGCATATCATCTACCAAGGTAATTAAGGCTGTCAACGTCAAGCAACATCCACTAACCTTAAAATCTAAGCACCTACGTGTGTTAAGGAGAAATCTAATACAAAATGCATTCTATTCATGTGATACATTTCTTAGAGGTAAGGAAATCATTTATGTTCCTTTTCGCTCTTTTAATTCTCTTTAAGTGCAAACTGAGATACAAGCATTATGAAGAGCATAATTGAAGAACGAAAAATTTCTTTTGATCTCAGGTTTTATTGAATTCCGTACTGAACATTATGATAGAAACTGAAGTAAACATTCAAATTATGCTACTGTAATTGAGCAGTACGAAAGCGCCGCTAAGAGTCGCATCAAATAGTTTGAAGTGTTGAATACGCCTACGCACGTATGAGTGAAAGTGAATTGTGAGGGATAGTCATGTTTGTGAGATTGGAGAGATGCTTATCATGAGCCATGGTACATGTCATGAAGAAAGGCACTGAGTGGAAGTGCGTGTGAATTTAGGTGGAGGCATGAATGAGTAGTGTGTGTTCGTTATGCAGAAGCACTGCACTAGACAATAGCCAGGTCTTGCCCAAGCAGGCTCGTCAATTCTGTCTCTCTGTCCTCCTGGTGTATCATTCTTCGATGGTCAGAAGGCGACACTGCAGCCTCCGGTGAGGCCGGAACGGTGGCAGCAAGGGCGTTCTGTGAGCTGTGCCCACTCTTATTGCTGCCTTGCGGTGCACCGATCCTACTGGTTGGGACGTCAGCAACATAGTCACATGGACTCGTGCCATCAGTAACAGGAGCAGGTGGAGTATGAGGGCCATCGTTAGTTGCAGATGAAATTAGGGGATGGAGATTGCTGGTACTGTATTCTCTGCTGACGCTGCTGTTACTGCTGCTGCCTCCTTCCTGATACATGAGTGAAGGTTATTGAACAACAACAACAAAATTTTACAAGTGTTTTATACTTTGGGTGAATTGTTAATCAGCTATATTAATCGATATATAATGACGTATACACCCGGAAAACATTCATCTGCCATGCCTTAGTATGGATATGACGGGTATGGCTATTACAGACAAGAAGTACTGTAACTCTTGTTAAGATGAGACAAACAAATGGGTGTAACCGCTTGGGCAGCAAAGTAACATTTGCTGGTATCTCTAACACTTGGTAATGAGTAACTGGATGGTATGTAACTTAGCAGTGTGGAACTTTTGGCAGTATCACCCCTTACGCTAAGCTTATCAGTTTCCCTGCTGCATCAGAACTCACCAGCCTCCCTGTGGTGTTACCAGATCGCGTTGGCCTCTGTCCTGCCCGCCGTGCCGCCAGCACCACCGCTGCCGCAACCACAGCGGCCGCCGCCCGCCTGCGGGTCCTGGGCTGGGACACAGCCTCCACCACTTGTCTCACCACCTCCTGCTAGAGGAAAACAGTGATGTTAAGAGTCACAGAACCTGCTGCATGAACGTCAAGTGTCTGTACAATTAAGGGGTGACGGACCATCTGCTGGGGATAGGCCGTTGCATGAGGGTTGATTATTCTCACGTTAGCATCAGACCAGCTGGCTGACGGGCAATGCGTCAGTGTCAGGCCAACTCTTGACGAGCTGACGTCAACGTCATGAGCTAGGCGCACCTGTGTTGCGTTGAGACATTTGGACTAGAGGACACAAGCCCCAGCATAAGTGCCGGAATTGTTGGAAGTGAAAGGAACAAGAAATGCTGAGATAAAGCCCTGTGGGTGTTACGCTGCTCCTCCAAAAATGCATATATATATGCTCTCACTTTCTCATTATTATAGAATTAGTTTAGCTTATATATGCTACTATAGGCTACAGATTGTATATCAAGTTAACGTCTTGCCGGACGACTTAACCCCTTAAAGTCATGTTAGAGGTCAACGCCGTTATTAATGAGGTCGTATCGTTTGTATGAACTGATGGTTTTAAAACAGCAGTAGACTAGATGTTTCACTTCGGGACTGACAGTGCAATATCTATAGCCTCACCACCTGTGTGCGCTTTTCGCCGGGGTGGCACATGTACACACGCCCTCCACCACCCACGCCAGCAATTTACTATGTTTAAACCCTTGATGAGATATTTATGGCCCGTAAGAACGTGACTGCAAATGGCTGAGAGTGAAAGGGTATGCCTTACCTTCAAAGATAAACAAGGTCACTGCCATACAAACGGGTTAAACTAAGTAACATTAGCATAGTAAACTTCACCTGACCTGATTTAGGTTTGGCTAAGGTATATAGTTTGAATTGGTGTATCAAGGGGTAAGAAAAGTTTTTCTTGTTATGAACCCACATTACCAAAGTTCATAGCTGGTAAAGGTTATATATGTCGTGTTCGTCGACTTGATACGGGAAATTTTTTGATGGATTTCTCATGATTTTTTATTTCATATTGTATCTAATTATCTGAGTAATATATTACAAAAGGCTGTATTAATTTTTGGCTGTAGGATCAGTCTATAAATACCGCGGACAATTACAGAAATCAGACACCATTATTTTTAAACTTCTTTCATTTATGACCTTGGCTCTTGGCGATGACGTGCTTCGAGTAACGTAAGAGTCAATGAGCCAGGATTGATGCCCCGTGTGGTTGACGACTTCTCAGCTACGGGTGGAAAATCTATCAGACAGATTAAAAGGAAAAGTTGAAATGACAGAGTTTTGTGGGAATGCGTTACATTCTTGAGAGATGCTCATAACTAGGTCATGGGTTGATCGAGGCTGATGCTACTAGGTTTGGGGGGGAAGATGACCAGAGTCAGGTTTTGCGTTCCTGGTTTTAGAAAACGTAGGAGCTAGAAGCGGAGGACAAAAGGGGGAGGGAAAAGGAAGGGAGGGGAAAAAGTTAGAGAAATGGAGAAGATGGCAAGGAAAAGAAGAAGGAAGGAGAAATAGAGGGAAAATGACAGCGAGGAAGGGAAGGGTGAGAGAGAAATTCATGTCACGTCAGTAGTCCTGTCCCTGTCCGTGTGTCCACAATGGCATTTTGCGCGAAAAACACGCACCTCGTGAAACTAAGGCTGTGTCTGCTGGCCATCTGTGTCATACAGTGAGAGTCATCTTTGGGTATTAGCATGTTTATCAGTTCCTCTTACAACTTCTGACCAATAGCGCTTGGCTAGCATCCGCTGGACCTCGCCAAGGTGTTGGTAATTATTATACGAGACGGCTCATGACAAAGAATTCGTCTGAATCGTAGTGTTAGAAGGCTTACGTCGATTCAGTCGGACTTAAATGATGAAGACATGTGTTGCCATTATATTTCCCTCTTCGGGGAAATCATAGCTGTGATCTTTATACATAGGAAGGGTATGAAGTGGCTGGCGTCAACCAGTGTTCATGTTTGCTGTCTGTGATATGACTGCAATAACTATGTGGACCATATTCGTGTATTTGCCGCGTTTTGTGCCCACAGCAAATGGCCATAGTCTGAAACATGTATTCGTAGCCAGACACGTTACGCCTATCATCAGAAACAAACAAACGTCTTCCTAAGCTCAACCTAACTAAAGTAAGTGTTAAGGGGAAAACAATGGAGGCCAATCTTTATTTACATGCGAGGACTTGGCGCTTTGTAAAAGTGAGGGACTTTAAATAATTTTCGGCGATTATATCGACCTTTCCTACACATTTAGCTGGATGATTGGACTGTACAACCTGATAAATGTCTTGATATACAACTAGTGGCAGAGTTCGCAGATGGCAAGAGGAATTTAATCATTCGTGACGTCTTTGATGACGTAATAGGTCAGGTGCGGCACGTCAAAATTTGGACCAGTGATTCTCTCTCTCTCTCTCTCTCTCTCTCTCTCTCTCTCTCTCTCTCTCTCTCTCTCTCTCTCTCTCTCTCTATCTATCTATCTATCTATCTATCTATCTGTCTGTCTGTCTGTCTATCTATCTATCTGAATGAGAGACTATTTCTAGCGGTGAGAGGGAAAAGGTGTCTCTTCTGACACCCCAGGTACAATTAGTTATTACTTGTGAGGCAGAGAGCCAAGGATGGAAATACATGGCCATCAGTCTCTCTGCTCCTCTACCTCTTCCGCGGCTGAGATGTCTGGATGAGAGGAGGAGATAGAGCCAGTGGAGGGGTCAGCTATGGAAGGGGATAGCGCTATGGGAAGGGACAGCTAAGGTAAGGAATCGAACTATGGGAGGGAATGGAACCATGGGAGGGAACAGAATGAAGGGAGGGGACAGGGTGAAGGGTATCAGGTATTAAGACCAGTGTTGGCAGGCGTGAGAGACTAGCTAGAAGCAGGCACGTCTTCCTGACCCATCCCATAAAGAACCATAAATCCGGGACCTGCACCCCATGACATCAAGCTTTCCTGCTACCTACAAAATTATACAGCAGATCATTACCCCTTCAGCAGGTGCTAGGATGCTATCTGTAAATAGATCTTGGAGTATTTATATTCTTTATGTTAGCTGAAACAGCACGGGCAGCTGAGACCCTAGTCAAAGCCATATATATATATATATATATGTGTGTGTGTACACGCCTGAGCCAGATACCAGTTTAATCGACCAACCCCTAAGGGGTGGATGATCATCTAGATTGACTGTGGACCGACTGCGGCAATCAGGATTCGAACCTATGCGCTCGACCCTGGACGGCCCGTGAATGCGTCACGGTCAGGAACGCTAACCGCTACACTTTCGTTCTCGTTGGGCAGGCTGTGGCGAATTGTAGCTCCTCCACCATTACTATCTGTGGGAGAAATATCGTGTGTTTTATCGAGTCTCAAGAGAGACTGTGGTGTAGGAGACGCAGCGAGTTAGCGATACCTTAGTAACCTAGTCCCATATGACTTGATTACCAGGTAATGACCTCTCCTGACGGTTCTGGCCGAAGTGCCATCTCCTCTGCCCAGGGAAAAATCTTGCCTACTCCCTTGTGGTGTAGGGAAATAGGATGAGGTTTCTGGTCTGTACACCCTGTTCGGTGATTTTAATGCTATTCTGAGACATTGTGGTTTGTGAGCTGTTGACGCTGGACATCATAAGGTGCTAGCAGGAACAGGAGGTGAGATCGTCTGTCTTCAGTGACGTGGTGGCCTTCAGTTCTTATACGTGCGATGGGCAGGGGCCGCGACAGACGCCATTAACTCATGCGTTCTCTTGATGGAGACTTCCTCCTGCCCCGGGCCTCAGATACCAAGAGCTACACACGGGCGGGCTATAGCCATGGACGTGTGAGGTAAACACACGCACCACTCGTGATTATACTTTGCTCATGTGTGTGTGTGTGTGTGTGTGTGTGTCACACATGCCACCTGCTCTCGTGAGGCGCTCCTGTATTACCCAGGGTCAGGCAGTCACCACCATCATGTATTTTGAGTGATCAGGGCCTAAACATGCAGGAGGGTGAAAGGCGTGCAAGGAATAGACACGAAACGCGCTCGCTGCATGTACGAAGCAGGTGTGCGTTCAGCGTTATCCACTTGACTTACTCCTCTGCACTAGGTTATACCGAAGGCGTGGCACACACACATCCTTGGATAATGCTTGGCACACTAACCTGGGAGGCGCTGTGCCAGGGTGACGCGCTGGAAATTGCGTATTTATAGATCCTGCCTCGAGAAATAAACACGTTATGACAGATGGCCGTCAACATAGTGAACCGCAGTTATCAAGGGAAAATAAAGTCAACTTCTCATCAAAATATTGAAACGATCTATGGTTTCTTCCTGAAGGTGCACCAATTAGTTATGATTATTATAAGATATCGGATTTCCGGCCCTGTCTCCTGCTGCGACTTAGACCATATATGTCTGATCCAAGGGTGTGGTCACGACCCGCAGCGCTAGGAGAGGTGGGTTTGGAGAGCGCTGGACATCCTGCAGACGTTCCCTCCCCATAGCCCAGGTTGCTCTTTCCTCTGTGCCTCATAGTCTCGCGAGTTGCTGGAACAATCCACAAACACAGACCTACTCTTCGTCTCTCACGTAACGCTAGACTACACACAACTCGGACGATTCTCAGTTCAAAACCACAATTATCCTTTGGCCTTGTGAGAGGGAAATAAGAAAACGACCCATGTATCGCTTGGGTGTTGCATGTGAGGGAACTCGCAGGTGAGGGCTGTTGGGGGGGAGGGGGGCTTACCCTCTTGTATTTTGAATTTAGAAAAAAAAAGAATAGAAAGAGGTGGCCGGGGTTTATCTCAGAAGGCTCAGGCATGGGTGCCTTATCATGTGTGGATGTAACTAGGATGAAAAGAAAGATAGTTGTTATATTTGATGAGAGAAATAGGTATGTTTTGTATCCGAACGAAGCACATACCAGGGTCTGAACCTTCGAATGGGTGGACTGAACCAGAACAGATGAAACGGTGAAGGTAAACCATCGAGAGGTTTGAAGGGAACAGCTATAGGTGTTGGGTTGTGGCCTTGGTGCAGCCAACAGACATGAGAGCTAGGCACTCCTTATGTTTGCAATGGAGGCCAATGCTCGTTAGTTCCTGATGCTAACCAACGAAGATAAGAAAAGGTAGGTATAATACATCTCTGTTCTACCTACCTACCCATCGCTACCTATCCATAGATTTATTTATCTGTTCTATCTAACTATATATCTATCTGATTTTTCTTCTCATACTTGTTCGTCGTTTCCCTCGTAGCGAAGTAGCGCTAAGAGCTTACGAAGAATGGCATCATTCGCTCACACCCACTTTCTACCCGTCATGTATAATGCACAGAAACTAGAAACTAGAGCGTCTACCTCGTCAGTACCTCCACGAATTGTATTTCTAATTTATCATTGTCGTTTCCCCCGCTGATGTCCGTCTCCCGGGGACCTTGTGGATGATGTCTGTGGAGGACCTGATGGTGAGGTAGGTGGTGTTGTTGGGTCCACAGCGCTGTTGACGCACGACCTCACTGACGCTACACTCACCCCGACCATCAATTCCACCTGACTTACACTCACGGAGCTATACACATCCTACTCCTGTGTCGGCCGGAGACCACCGTTCAAAGAGGTTCTCCAAACATTTCAGCCACTGCGAGATTTATATACATTCCCGGGCTTCATCGTGGCTCTAATAGCATTTTAGTTTAGATACAGACACATACACACACGTCCATATATATACAGTATATATACACCTGTTCCCTCTCGTCATTTACACACACACCCCTCCCACGCCTCCCCCGCAACCCGTCACACCACCTGTTGCTCCTCACCCGTCACCTACACCCGTGTCTCAACACCTCACTCCTCACCTACGCTCGTGTCCTACGTGAAGGCCGAACCTAAATTGAAATGTAAAAGGACAATAGAGAGCTGAATAAGAAAAGAGGAAATATATTTCAAGAACTTCGAAGAACTGGAAAACCCGTGTTTATAAAAAGGACCAGGTCATATCTGTTGGGAAAGACATGAGACGTTAGAGATTTCCAAAGCTTCGATGTCTAGGGAATGAAACGATTACACAGTAATTACGTGACGCAGTAGTTTGCCAAGTAATACTTGGTCTAACTACTGGCGGGAGGGACACAGACAGCATGTTCTCGGGTGCAAAAACCTGTAGATGGAGAGTGAGCCAACAGCGGCATAGGTAGGGCAATGAGTCAAGTAGTGTGGTTAGATTGGTCGTGATGTAATGGACCTGGAACGATAGGGGTAATTTTAATCGGTCGTCATTCAGTGGTTTGGTGGTGATGACCTGTAAGGAGGAGAAAATGGCTCACCATGGGCGGCGAAGGTTGGGAAGTGAGAGTAAGGGAGAGGGAGTGAGAGTAAGGCCAACATCGTGACGTGGTGGTGACAGCAATGACGATAATGCTGTCCCAAGCCTGGACCGCGGCCAGCACCCCCCAAGGTCGCTATCAACCCTGCCTCCCCCTACACCTGCCACTCCAATCTTGCCTGCCTCTACAGCTGCCACTCCCGCCCTGTCTTCTCCTATACCTGCCACGCCCGTCCTGCCTTCCACGCCTGTCCTGCTTCAACCCATACCTGCTACGCAAGCCCTTCCTACCCCTACCTCACCAGTGCCAGCCAGGCTATTCCACCTGTCGTGCCAACCTTACATTACCACAACTGCTACGCTGACCCTGCCTCACCCCACACCTGTCATGACGACCCTGCCTCACCCCACATGTCATGACCCTGCCTCACCTCACACCTGCCATAACGATCCTGCCTCACCTCACACCTGCCATGACGACCCTACCTCACCCCACACCTGCCATGACGACCCTGCCTCAACTCAGACCCACCATATGGGCCTTCCCATACTTTCCCCTCACACCTTTCACGCCGACCTTGCCGACCCCTCACCTGCCATACTGCCCTGCTCCACACCTGCACCAGCGCCACAGGCATGCAGTATATGCAATTAGGCCAATTAAACAATAGGAAATCAATCATCATGAAACACACAGCTGCGTTCCAAACTTCTGGGCTAAACATACAGCTGATCAACAGGTGCTCGGAATACAAACAGATGGGCCAGAATGATTACGAATCTGTGGTTCACACACACAGCTGGACGACGCAACACAAACAGCTAGACCATAAGCACACACAAACACGCACCTGGGTCACGTGCAGCTCGTTCTCAAAAAACATGAGCCACACGACCACTGGTCTGCATCAGGGTTAGACTCAGGGGTACAAGCAACGTTTGCTGGTTGCATCGCCCCCGTGGGAGGTAGGCGCTCCCGCCCAGCTGAACTAGGTCTAACCTACAACATGACTCACACATTCTCAACCTTCTTACAATTAAGGAACCATGAGCCTCCAGTATGGCTCACAACATCGCCTTACTAAAAGGAATAACTCGTGCGACCTGTATCCTCCTTCTGATTTAATAATCATATGAAATTTAGCTCAAGGAAGATTGTCACAATTTCCCTCTTAAAAAGCGACATATGTAGCTTTTGCCAGAGTACCGGTCCCTCAGAATGAAGCTGGAGACCATTGCTCTACACAACGTGGTTCTACTGGATGCCAAGTTTTACTTATACACAGACATCAGTATTCACTTTACACTGGGTGCTGCTCTATATTGTTAAGGAGGGAGGAGTGTGCTTCATCAACGTCGGTGAACATCCGACGTGTGTGGTGAGAGTTAGGTAGAGGGAGGTAAGGTCGTAGCCTGCCTACCGGTGCCGCCGGTCCTGGCTGGCATGGCTTGTTAAGCCGCGAGGTGCTCGGGGGACACAGCCTGACTGGTGCGTGGCCGACCTCAAGCCACTACTGAAATCGCGAGCAGCTGACGGGCAGCCATATACCTCCGGTGCCAGTCCGACCCTGGCACGCGCCCTCCCTCACCTGCCACCATCTCTCAGGCTGACTTATTGACTTATTGAGCATTACTGCTCGACCCTTGAGCACGACGGTACGAGCCTTGAAGCAGACCTTCCTATTCGAGGGGTCACACAATGGACTGAATAAGATGCCTTGCAAGTTACTACAGGCAGTTAGTTCCCTTAACGTCTTCATCCACTAAAGTCATATCTCAGGTGACACCAGGGTAACACTGCAATTCCCGTTGAACGTATTACCGGTAATAACCAGAGAGACCTCCTCTGATTCACTTTTGAGGTTGTGTGTGGCCTCAGCCGTGATGCCACACTGGTGCCAGTAAAGGCATAGGAGCACCCGTAACGCCAACTCTTAACCCGCCTTCTGGCCAAGGTCTCTGTTGGTCCGTCACTAGTCATCAAGTCTCCATGGAATACATTTCTGTTCTTTAAAGACTCCTTACTCTTGAGAGAACTGTTTTCCTCTGTTATCTCTGTGGCTTCTCATGTCTTACATTAAGTTATTTATTTGAACCTTCCATCGGTTGACACCTTTATTCGCCCCAGCGACAAATGTCTTCGTCGCCCCCACTTGCTGATGCCTTTGTCGTTGAAGATATCATGTTTATATATTTTATGTCCAGTATTCTCCTACCCTCCAATCATGTTCTTTAAGAACCTCCTGTTTGCATGGCATGTTCTTATGGAATCTCTTTTCTGCCTTGCGTGTTTTTCTTGTAGCCTCTTCTACTTTGCATGTCCTTTTAAGACCTCCAGCTTCCTTTTTCATGTTGTTTCGGAAACTCTATCCTGCCGTGTATTATTATCTTGTAACCTGCCTGCCTTGCATGTTCTATTCGAGTTTCTTGCTTGCATTGCATGCTATACTTTAAGAAACTCATCCTCTGTTGAATATTCTGAAAACACCTTCAACCTTCGCTGAACCAAATCAATTTTGTATCGAGTAATCATTTAAGCAATACATAATTCGTCACCGAGCATCATCATTTGTTTAGGAATTCTTTAATTCGTCACCGACAGTATCTTCAGTATGGTGAAATATAGATATAAACTGGATTTACGTAGAACTCGGTATTTGGTGCTTGTTGGTTCTTGAAAATTTGTGGGGGACTGGTATTGTAATCATGCCAATGTTTCACCGTAGCAATCGTTAAAGATAGCGAACACAAACAGGTCGGCGCTACAACGCTAAAAAAAATGAGATACATAGAACAGATAAAGATATTTATATAAAGCTGTCACATGATTCATTCATCTAGCACAGACATATGGCATATACATAAATCATTTAATAAAGTAATAACACCTGCATTAACCAAAGATAAACTAGGAGCGCTGTAAAGGGCTTACCTCCTGTGGGGACCTTTTATAGGCATAAAAGGGATAAGGAAGGTTGGGTAGATGACTTCAAATAATACATGTATGATTTCTCAAAAACTCCATAAAGAAATGGGTAAAAGTAATCGTACTGTTAGATATTTCTTTATATATTTTCGAGTTTACAGTTCATTTATTTGACATCATTATTTCATTCATTATTTTGAAAGATACTACTTTTACTTGAACCGTCATCAGTGGGCTGATCCAATGCAAATGAAACAGTCAAGATTAATTATGAAGTCTAAAGGGCTCTCATGTGGATGGTAAGCTTTGGTTTCCTTATATGATACTTGATAGAGATTGGATATGTGCAAATCAGGTCATTCTTCGTTCATATATATAATATATATATATATATATATATATATATATATATATATATATATATATATATATATATATATATATATATATATATATATATATATTCTTTTTTTTCTTTCAAACTATTCGCCATTTCCCGCATTAGCGAGGTAGCGTTAAGAACAGAGGACTGGGCCTTTGAGGGAATACCCTCACCTGGCCCAATTCTCTGTTCCTTCTTTTGGGAAAAAAAAAAAAAAAAAAACGAGAGGGGAGGATTTCCAGCCCCCCGCTCCCTCCCCTTTTAGTCGCCTTCTACGACACGCAGGGAATACGTGGGAAGTATTCTTAATCCCCTATCCCCAGGGATAATATATATATATATATATATATATATATATATATATATATATATATATATATATATATATATTTTTTTTTTTTTTTTTTGCTTTGTCGCTGTCTCCCGCGTTTGCGAGGTAGCGCAAGGAAACATGCCCTCATTCAATCCACTGACAGCACGTCAACCTCGGTATACCACATCGATCCATTTCACTCTATTCCTTGCCCTCCTTTCACCCTCCTGCATGTTCAGGCCCCGATCACACAAAATCTTTTTCACTCCATCTTTCCACCTCCAATTTGGTCTCCCACTTCTCCTCGTTCCCTCCACCTCCGACACATATATCCTCTTGGTCAATCTTTCCTCACTCATTCTCTCCATGTGCCCAAACCATTTCAAAACACCCTCTTCTGCTCTCTCAACCACGCTCTTTTTATTTCCACACATCTCTCTTACCCTTACGTTACTTACTCGACCAAACCACCTCACACCACACATTGTCCTCAAACATCTCTTTTCCAGCACATCCATCCTCCTGCGCACAACTCTATCCATAGCCCACGCCTCGCAACCATACAACATCGTTGGAACCACTATTCCTTCAAACATACCCATTTTTGCTTTCCGAGATAATGTTCTTGACTTCCACACATTCTTCAAGGCTCCCAGAATTTTCGCCCCCTCCCCCACCCTATGATCCACTTCCGCTTCCATGGTTCCATTTGCTGCCAGATCCACTCCCAGATATCTAAAACACTTTACTTCCTCCAGTTTTTCTCCATTCAAACTTACCTCCCAATTGACTTGACCCTCAACCCTACTGTACCTAATTACCTTGCTCTTATTCACATTTACTCTTAACTTTCTTCTTTCACACACTACCAAACTCAGTCACCAGCTTCTGCAGTTTCTCACATGAATCAGCCACCAGCGCTGTATCATCAGCGAACAACAACTGACTCACTTTCCAAGCTCTCTCATCCACAACAGACTTCATACTTGCCCCTCTTTCCAAAACTCTTGCATTCACCTCCCTAACAACCCCATCCATAAACATATATATATATATATATATATATATATATATATATATATATATATATATATATATATATATATATATATATCTTTCTTTTCTTTCATACTATTCGCCATTTCCCGCGTTAGCGAGGTAGCGTTAAGAACAGAGGACTGGGCCTTTGAGGAACATCCTCACCTGGCCCCCTTTTCTGCTCCTTGTTTTGGAAAATCAAAAAAAAAAAAAAAAAACGAGAGGGAAGGATTTCCAGCCCCCCGCTCCCTTCCCATTTAGTCGCCTTCTACGACACGCAGGGAATGCGTGGGAATTATTCTTTCTCCCCTATCGCCAGGGATAATGTTGATATGTATATGTGCATATATACATATCTATATCTCAACAAATACACAAAGACATACACATATACACATACGTACACATTCACACTTGCTTGCCTTCATCCATTCCCGGAACTTCCCTACCCCGCAGGAAACAGTATCTAGTATATGCATAGAAAATTTATTTATATATATATATATATATATATATATATCTAGTATATGCATAGAAAATTTATTTATATATATATATATATATATATATATATATATATATATATATATATATATATATATATATATATATATATATATGAGAGAGAGAGAGAGAGAGAGAGCGAAAAAGTCTGACGAATATTAAATGAAACTATTCGCTAGGTGAAGTTAGCGCTCGCGTCGTGCAGTGTGTGTTTGTGAGTGGAAACGTTAGTATGTAAAGCGTGTTTCTGTAGTCAAATGTGAATGTGTAAGTATGGGTTGATAAGGTTTTAGTCGGGCTGAGTATCTGACCTATGTTGTGGTGGTGATGATAACAGAGAGGTATGCACACATAAGGGTGACTGCTCCTCTCTCTCTATGTCAGACGCTTGTTCCAACTGGGACTCCCTCATGGGGTTAACCACGGCAATAGTCTCTATAACTAGTGAACTTAACAGCCTCTTCTTAACCTCTAGTGCCTCGCCCTTTACAGGCCACTGGCAGAGGGTAACTTTAGCGCAGCGTTTGCAGAAGCTCCTACTTAATGTTCCTGCTGACTACTAACTAATGTGTCTACTTAATGCTCCTGCCTTCTACTCCCTAATATTTCTACCTAATGCTACTGCCTGAATGTTCTTACCTAGTACTACTACCTATTGCTTTTTCTATTTTGCCATAGAACAGGATTAACGCTTAGTGCTCACCGCAGGAAAATCAATCATGAAGAATGAGCTGTGTGAGTTATGTGTTGTCAAGTATTATGTGAAACAAGAAGAGATTGAATGTTTGTGGACAGAAAGCCAGTAGTCTACATGTGGGTGAGACAAAAAGGAAAGACAGTTGTTTGGATCAGAGAAATGCAACTTAATAACCACTAAAGTGCTGGCTCACTACGGAACTGTCATTAACCCTCCTGATACCCAAGCCGGTAGTTTTGGTAACATACCTTCCTGGTCGTTGGCTGCTTACCAACTAAGAATCAAAATAATATTGCTTCATCAGAAGTTGGAGAAGCTGAGGTGTGACGAGTGTCACTTGGTGCAAGTGCAGATGAGGCAGGATGGTAAATTTTCAGTTTAGGGACCACAGAAATCACGTAGTTACGGAAGAAATACATATCTGTAAAGAAATTCTTCATACTGGAAGACATGGAGACTGGAGTATTTACTTGGTGGTCTAGTTTTGATCTGCATCTTATTGGGGTTGGATATTGAGTAAATTTAGTTTTTTGCTGTTTGTTCAGTATGTAGAGGTCATGATAAAAGTTGTGGAGCATGAATTTGAGCATTATATTTTATAGAAACATGATGGAATGCACAATGAAGAATTTTAAGATGGCTCTTGATAGGCATGTTTACTTTGTAAGAAACTACGCAGGTAGTGATTGATTACATGGACCTGCAGGCCATGGCTTCCAGCAGCTTGTTTGACCACTGACCTAGCTCATTGGTCTGTGCCCAGCTGTATGCATGGAAGGCTTCCAAAGACTACTCTAGGTATACTTTGGTTATGTTCATATATATATATTCCCCAATAATTACAGCAACTTTCTTCAAAGGGAAGAGTTAATAAATCCACTAAGAAAGTAATACAATAGAATTACCATATTTATATTTTGCCTCAGAGCCTTGTATTGCCTCAGAACCTTGTTCATGCATTAATACAATAACCAGTCATTTATTTGGTGTGAATGTTGTGTTTGAGTATCCTGAGTGTGCTTGTTGCTTCCTTGGCATGATGTTAGAGTTGGACTGGGATGTGGCCTTATGCTTACACACTCCTTTATTATTGATTGATGTTTGTTTAGCGCTGTATGTTGTTAGATGAAAGGCAGTTGAATCGACAAAGAAATTTAACCCCTACTTTCTTATGAAGTGGCTTAGCATTAGTTAGTTCATGACTTAATTGTTCTATTACTTATATGTTATGAAGATGATTTAATGAAGTACAGTATGATGTTTACTGTAGTAACAACAGATTGATCAGTTTGAAATTTACTTTATTGATCTGTAAAAACTACCTTACATTGTACTTTTGCTGTTTTATTAAAGATGTAATTAGCTTTTTTATTAACTAAAATCTGTAAATTATGTTAGCTCTGTGTTATGGTATTGATTTAATTTGAATTGTTTTACAGGTACTTAAGAAGTAGCTGGACTCTATACGACAAGCTCTACTGGGGAAAATGTTTTCATTAAAAGCCATCCAGAAGAAAAATGAAAGGAGTGCGAAGTTGCACAAGCAGCCTCACAAATCAAAGCCTCCAGCCAAAAAGTATGTGGATGTTAAATGTAAAAATTTTAATCTGAAGTGGTATTGAAACTACTGAATTTCATAATCACTGCGTGTTGTGTACTTGATGAAACATGAAAACAGGAATTGCAGAAATGGACTCATTAATGCAAAAAAAGAAAAATGGGTTAAACTTAAATCACATTTTTAGCTTAGAAAGATTATTAAACAGCATGTGATCAATAGAGATTCAGTTCGTTAGCTGAGAGAACTTGTTAAACAGCATGTGATCAATAGAGATACAGATTGTTTACAGGATTGATGTTCCATAACCTTATCCCTGGTAGTTAAATCATGTTGTAAGATAGTTTACGGGAGTTTAAACTCAGATACTTTTTTAACGGGCATTCCTTTTCTTTTCCTAACATCAATGATATTCAAATTGTTGGTCAACAACAGTGATATTGTTGGTCAACAACAATGATATTGTTGGTCAACAACAATGATATTTAGCTGAATAGTTATGAGAGAGACCACGAATGTTGGTATAGGTAATAGAAAAAGAGACAGGTCTATCAGACGGGGAAAGGTTATGGGGTTAGACGGTACTACTGTTGTCTGAGCCCTCCCTATCATTACCAGTAGATTCTGATGGGAACCCTGAGATTCTTAGCACACCACAATACCAGGACATACTTAAAGTAATATTTTAAATGTGAAAGTTTACAATTCATGTTGTAGGAAATAATGCATCAAAGAAACCTTGGATACTGCTGTTATACTTCTTGCATTATTATTGCTATGTGAGGAGGTTAAAGGAAAGTATAGGAGTTGACATATAGGACAGATTTAAGTAGAACTAATCTTTCAATCTACTCTGATATATTTTATTAAGATGTGGTGTGGCTTGAAAGATTTGAGCAGTTAACATGGATTACTTGAGAAGTGAGTATGGATTTTACTGATTTGGAGAGGAGAAACAATGAAAAATAGAAGAGATAATACTTTTGGAGGAACTGTTTGATAAAGAAAAAAACAGAATATTGAAATGGCATGAGTATGAATAGAGCATGAATAAAAGTTTATCCAAAGGCATATGTTAATTATATAAAGACAGTGAAAGGTGTGTGTGAGTAATTACCAATTTGTACCGTATGGAGAGGAGGTGTGTATGTGTAATTACATGTGAGTACTGTACAGAAAGGGAGTTTGACACTCATGAGGCCATATCTCTTGACTGTTCTCTACTGTTGCTCAACCTTTTAAACTTGTGTATGTTGTCCACATTTATGACATCCTCTTTCATTTCATTTCATTAATCTGTTGTCACATTTATGACATCCTATTTCAGTTTATTTCATTCATCTGCTGTCCACATTTATGGCATCCTATTTCAATTTATTTCATTCATCTGCCACTCATGCTGTTAAAGTACCTCCTTGCTTCTATTTAACAAGTGTCTTGTCCAATTTCACATTGTCTTCTCATAGTCTTATCCTTACATCTTTTGAAGAACTGTCCTCTAGGTACATCTTGAATCTTGTTTCAAGACAAAAGTTGTGATTAGGTCACTCCTCACTCTTTATTTCTTCCATAATGGGCAAATTTAAGAGTTCTAGCCTTTCGCAGTGCCTCATCTCTCTTAATCCTGGTACCATCTTTGTTGTCCTCCTTAGGACCTCTTTTAGCTCTTTGTGCTTCTTTAGGTGTGATGACCAAGCTTGAGAAGCATTACCTAGTTATGTATGATGTGAACAGTGTACTGAATATTTCATTATTCATATACTTAAAAGTTATTCTGATATTTACCAGCACAGTTTCTCTCCTTTACCATTCTCCTATTATGGGACTAGGATGATGGGTTATGGACAGTGTCAACTTTGTATTCCCTTTGTCACACAGGATTGCAATGCTTACATCTTGTGAGATGATAATCATTGTTACAATCTGCCTCCACCACTTTCACATTAAAGGGTGTATAATCAGCCCATAGGCCCGTTAAAACAGATAACTCTGAAATAACAGCTTCTGTTAACAGAGATATTTGGGCTAGACACAGATTCCCTTACAATCTGGCTTACATCTCCTGACAGGTGATGGCTGTAATAATACCTACACTTTCCCTTCTCCTCAAGTTGGTCAAATACCAAAGACATATGAAAATATATAAAAATATATTTATAATAGTAAAATACATGGCTCATAGTGCCATTGTACAAAGGCAAAGGGGATAAGAGTGAGTGCTCAAATTACAGAGGTATAAGTTTGTTGAGTATTCCTGGTAAATTATATGGGAGGGTATTGATTGAGAGGGTGAAGGCATGTACGGAGCATCAGATTGGGGAAGAGCAGTGTGGTTTCAGAAGTGGTAGAGGATGTGTGGATCAGGTGTTTGCTTTGAAGAATGTATGTGAGAAATACTTAGAAAAGTAAATGGATTTGTATGTAGCATTTATGGATCTGGAGAAGGCATATGATAGAGTTGATAGAGATGCTCTGTGGAAGGTATTAAGAATATATGGTGTGGGAGGAAAGTTGTTAGAAGCAGTGAAAAGTTTTTATCGAGGATGTAAGGCATGTGTACGTGTAGGAAGAGAGGAAAGTGATTGGTTCTCAGTGAATGTAGGTTTGCGGCAGGGGTGTGTGATGTCTCCATGGTTGTTTAACTTGTTTATGGATGGGGTTGTTAGGGAGATAAATGCAAGTGTTTTGGAAAGAGGGGCAAGTATGAAGTCTGTTGGGGATGAGAGAGCTTGGGAAGTGAGTCAGTTGTTGTTCGCTGATGATACAGCGCTGGTGGCTGATTCATGTGAGAAACTGCAGAAGCTGGTGACTGAGTTTGGTAAAGTGTGTGGAAGAAGAAGGTTAAGAGTAAATGTGAATAAGAGCAAGGTTATTAGGTACAGTAGGGTCGAGGGTCAAGTCAATTGGGAGGTGAGTTTGAATGGAGAAAAACTGGAGGAAGTGAAGTGTTTTAGATATCTGGGAGTGGATCTGGCAGCGGATGGAACCATGGAAGCGGAAGTGGATCATAGGGTGGGGGAGGGGGCGAAAATTCTGGGGGCCTTGAAGAATGTGTGGAAGTCGAGAACATTATCTCGGAAAGCAAAAATGGGTATGTTTGAAGGAATAGTGGTTCCAACAATGTTGTATGGTTGCGAGGCGTGGGCTATGGATAGAGTTGTGCGCAGGAGGATGGATGTGCTGGAAATGAGATGTTTGAGGACAATGTGTGGTGTGAGGTGGTTTGATCGAGTGAGTAACGTAAGGGTAAGAGAGATGTGTGGAAATAAAAAGAGCGTGGTTGAGAGAGCAGAAGAGGGTGTTTTGAAGTGGTTTGGGCACATGGAGAGAATGAGTGAGGAAAGATTGACCAAGAGGATATATGTGTCGGAGGTGGAGGGAACGAGGAGAAGAGGGAGACCAAATTGGAGGTGGAAAGATGGAGTGAAAAAGATTTTGTGTGATCGGGGCCTGAACATGCAGGAGGGTGAAAGGAGGGCAAGGAATAGAGTGAATTGGAGCGATGTGGTATACCGGGGTTGACGTGCTGTCAGTGGATTGAATCAAGGCATGTGAAGCGTCTGGGGTAAACCATGGAAAGCTGTGTAGGTATGTATATTTGCGTGTGTGGACGTATGTATATACATGTGTATGGGGGGGGTTGGGCCATTTCTTTCGTCTGTTTCCTTGCGCTACCTCGCAAACGCGGGAGACAGCGACAAAGTATAATAAAAAAAAATATAACATAGATCTCTCTCTATAGTACTTAGCATCACTCTGGCAAATTCACTGGCCTCAATTATATAACATTAGAGTTTGAAAGGACTGAGATGTGCACAGATTGCATTATACATTTACCAGCAGCTTTGTATGACATCCTTCCTCTTAACCTTGGCCATCTTCCATTTTCTATACAGTTTCTCAAAGAAAACTGAATAAGCTATAATTGGTAACTATAACATTTATTGGTAAATAGGGGAGATAACTGTAACATCATATTAAGGCCTTTCCCTCAATACCATCTTTATTACTCTATGTTTACTTGGGTTGACTTTCCTCACCTACGTGTCAGGCAAACTTTGGGGCCTGTTTAGGTCCCCTTTTAAGCTGATGTAATTGTGCTTGCTTTTTACTTTTCGAACATATTTAGATATGAGTCCATACCTTCTTGCAAGTCATTTGTATAGATCAGGGAGAGGAATGGTCCCAGAACAGGAACTTGGTAGCACTCCATTGGTGACCTTGACACATTTGGACAAGGCTCCTTTGATAATCTTGTATCCATTGGAGGAGTCTTCCCCTTATTCCTGCCTTATGATCTAGCTTCTTAATCAGCCTCCTATGCAGTACAGTGTCAAATGGTTTCTGGCAGTTCAGGAACAAACAATCCACCCAGCCTTCCCTTTTGTCAAAGATAGAAATTCACTCTCTTTTATATATCAAAGAGTTCATTCGTATGACATCTTCCTAAAACTGAATTGTTTTTCATTTATGTAATTTCTACTTTGTAGGTCATCCATCCATTTGCTGTCTAATTATCTTTTCCAGTACTTTGTAGACCACACTCAAGAGGATTGGTCTACAGACCAGTGCCTCTCCCAGTCTCCTTTCTTACAAATGGGTATGACATTTGTCATTTTCCACTTTCTTTGCAGTTAGGGTTTTTCCACTGACATCTTTTACAGTGTTTTGAGAGGTCTTTCTAATGTATATGCATGCATATTCAGTATATATGGTGAAATTTCATCTGGACCATGAGCCCTGTATGGGGTCAAGAGCTTTTTTTTTTTTCTTTAGAAAAAGACATCTCAATGTTTAGTGTGTGTGGGTGTGGAGAAGATTCTGTTTGATCCATCTTACTCCAATGGTAGGTACTTCAGGGGCCATATCTGTGTGATGTTTGATTTTACATAGGCCATCTTGTTCTGGTAAAAG
This sequence comes from Panulirus ornatus, assembly GCF_036320965.1. NCBI lineage: Eukaryota > Metazoa > Arthropoda > Malacostraca > Decapoda > Palinuridae > Panulirus > Panulirus ornatus. The sequence continues at coordinate 7,030,414 of NC_092244.1, read as the reverse complement.
TAATAGGAGGCCTTTGAGGTGAACTTATGTATGCAAGCCATTTTTTGTGTCATGTCCAATACATAATATTTTTTCTTTAGGAAAAGGAAGAGGAGTGCTGCAACAGCTGAGGTACAGGAGTCTATGAACACAGCTCATAACCTGAAGTCTGAAGGAAGAAGTATGTTCAAGAAGTCCAGGAAGCAGAAGATATTAGCAGATAGTGTAACCCTAGATGTAAATGGAACAGAATCTTGTAATTCATCACAACCTGTAGTGCACAAGGCATCCCCCTCCTTACCAAAGGAAGCAAAAAAGAAAAAGTATAATAGGACTGAAAAGATTACAAAGAAAGATAAGGCAAAAAAGGTATCAAATTCTTTTGTTCCACACATGAAGAAAAATAACCTAGGAAAGTCTTGTAAAGCTGATACTTCAGATAACAGTCAGGATGGTGGGGAAAATGCTCAAGCTGATACCTCAAATAACAGTCAGGATGGTGGGGAAAAAGCTCAAGCTGATACCTCAAATAACAGTCAGGATGGCGGGGAAACTGCTCAATTCTATAAGATTGGTGATAGTGATAGAATACAGAATTTGTGCCACGATTCTGATTCTGATAGTAGCTTCATGGATATAAGTAATTTGTGGAAGTTTGTTCAGAAAGATAAACAGAAGGACGATACCATTTTAGAAAGTGAAAGCTTTTCAGAAAAACAGAAGGACGATACCATTTTAGAAAGTGAAAGCTCAAAGGAAAAGCAGACAGGCATACAAGAAAAATCAGGTACTTGCAGTACCCTGAGGCAGCGTGAAAGAACAAAGAAAAAAGAAGAACTAGAAAATAAGCTGAAACTAATAGGAGATGTTGTTAGTGCAATAGGAACTTTTAGAGACACTCTTGTCATAGCCTTGAGTCCTGGATCAGCCCTTTACATCCAAGGTGTATTGCACATCCGTCCTCTAGTCGGCACTGTTAAAGTATTGGGCTACACACTGCAGCAACGGGAGATGCAGACAATGTATTCCTTTGCCACTGGTGCCTTACTTTGTTTATGTACAGTGGATGCTTACATTGTAGATCCTTCAGATAAGTACCTGCAGGATAGAGGAATACCATCTGGATGGCTAGAACATGTCAACAGGAAGCAGGTAAATTAAGTATTTGAATACCATGCTTAGCTTAATTTGAATGGAGAACTTTAATTGGCAGTACTCAGTATTCACTTCTCAGAGGTACTGCTTTGTCAAGCAAGGACTGTGCTATTTTTCGACAATGGTAAGTTGGCGCTGTATCCCTTTGCAAGGTTTTGTACAGCTGTCCAGTCCCATTGTCCTAAGAGATGTCATCTTACACACTGGGAGGTATATGATAGCTTTAGTTGAAGGGAGGTGAAATCAAACCAAAACAATCGTCAGTACGAGGCACTGCAGCATACTAAATGTTGTTGTCATTCATGATAGCTTTAGTTGTATTGAGGTGAAATCTTATCATATGAAACAATATTACATGAAGTCCTGTGAAATATATGATGCGGAGGTCTACAGACCTCCTCATCATATATTTCACAGGACCTCATGTAATATTGTTTCATATGATTGTTGTGAAATCCCATTTCCCTCTTTGTAATCTAGGAACACAGCTTTGTATAGTTACCAATCTTATATATCTTTTCTTAGGTTGGGTTTCATTTGATTTCTTTGTTATTACTTCATTAGGTGCTCAGTCAGATTCACGCTGTCCATGATCACTTTTTATTCCCAAAGGGGGTATCACATTTTATTTTTCATTCTCCAGATGTCTGTATGTGAAGATAACATTGGTATGAGTATTGCCCCCATGAGTTTAAGTGGGCTCAGTTTGATGTTGACACAGGAAATGTTAATGAAAATACTAGAAATCTTTCTTCATAATTCTTCTCCCAATGTTCACTTGATTGTTTCATTCAAATTTATTAGAAGGCATTATGTCTGTGAGTTTTCACATTTACTTTGCAGCCAGTTTGTGTAGAGTATTTGTTCTTTTTTTTGTGTTCTTTCCTTTATTGTCCATTGGGAAGCTGTGTTTGAATGTGTAGTCTGTATTGCTCATCATGCTGAAATAAGGTTGATGAATTTTACCCATTTTTAGCATCATTATAGTCCTCTGAAATGTCCCAAGTGAATGGTATCAGTATCTGTTCAATAAGTTTTGTATTTGATAAAATGCTTTGTTTAGATGAATTTGTTGGATTAGATAGTTTAGGAACATAGATTTGCCAGATAACCATTTCCTATAAGAGTGTTTATTTTTAAACTCCATCATTAAGTTTTTATAAAAGCTCAGAACTACTAAAACATTTTGCAGGCTGGACCACTTGGAATAATTGAGCTGCAGAAGTACTATCCACCTGTCTTAAGACTTTTATCACGAGCTGGATATAAGAATCTTTTCAAGACTAAAGGGTATCAAAATACGTGGTCTGAAATGGGAATAACTGTCGTCACAGAGGCAAACTGCAGGGAATTTGGTCTTTTAAACGAGGTTCCAGAATGGATGAATATTATGGACGCAATCAAGACTTGTTGGACTTGTGGCAGTGGTAAGCATAGCATTTTTTGGATCTGAGAATATTAATTAAAGTCTTTGGACAATTCTGTTGATTAATATGAGAGTAAATGTGAATAAGAGCAAGGTTATTAGGTACAGTAGGGTTGAGGGACAAGTCATTTGGGAGGTAAGTTTGAATGGAGAAAAACTGGAGGAAGTGAAGTGTTTTAGATATCTGGGAGTGGATTTGGCAGCGGATGGAACCATGGAAGCTGAAGTGAGTCATAGGGTGGGGGAGGGGGCGAAAGTTCTGGGAGTGTTGAAAAATGTGTGGAAGGCGAGAGCATTGTCTCGGAAAGCAAAAATGGGTATGTTTGAAGGAATAGTGGTTCCAACAATGTTATACAGTTGTGAGGCTTGGACTATAGATAGAGTTGTGCATAGGAGGGAGAATGTGCTGGAAATGAGATGTTTGAGGACAATATGTGGTGTGAGGTGGTTTGACCAAGTAAGTAATGAAAGGGTAAGAGAGATGCTTGGTAATAAAGAGAGTGTGGTTGAGAGAGCAGGGTGTTTTGAAATGGTTTGGTCACATGGAGAGAATGGGTGAGGAGAGATTGACAGAGAGGATATATGTGTCAGAGGTGGAGGGAATGAGGAGAAGTGGGAGACCAAATTAGAGGTGGAAAGATGGAGTGAAAAAGATTTTGGGTGATTGGGGCGTGAACATGCAGGAGGGTAAAAGGCTAGCAAGGAATAGAGTGAATTGGAACGATGTGGTATACTGGGGTTGATGTGCTGTCAATGGATTGAACCAGGGCATGTGAAGCGCCTGGTGTAAACCATGGAAAGTTCTGTAGGGCCTGGATGTGGAAAGGGAGCTGTGGTTTCAGTGCATTATTACATGACAGCTAGGGACTGAGTGTGAACGAATGGGGCCTTTGTTGTCTTTTCCTAGCGCTTCCTCGCACACATGAGGGGGAAGGGGGTTGTTATTACATGTGTGGCGAGGTGGCGATGGGAATAAATAAAGGCAGACAGTATGAATTATGTATATGTCTGTGTGTGGATATATATATATGTATACATTGAGATGTATAAGTATGTATATTTGTGTGTGTGGACGTGTATGTATATACATGTGTATGTGGGTGGGTTGGGCCATTCTTTCGTCTGTTTCCTTGTGGTACCTCGCAAACGCGGGAGACAGCGACAAAGCAAAATAAATAAATAGATAAATTTTTTTTTTTTCCGCTGTCTCCCGCGTTTGCGAGGTAGCGCAAGGAAACAGACGAAAGAAATGGCCCAACCCACCCCCATACACATGTATATACATACGTCCACACACGCAAATATACATACCTACACAGCTTTCCATGGTTTACCCCAGACGCTTCACATGCCCTGATTCAATCCACTGACAGCACGTCAACCCCGGTATACCACATCGCTCCAATTCACTCTATTCCTTGCCCTCCTTTCACCCTCCAGCATGTTCAGGCCCCAATCACACAAAATCTTTTTCACTCCATCTTTCCACCTCCAATTTGGTCCCACTTCTCCTCGTTCCCTCCACCTCCGACACATATATCCTCTTGGTCAATCTTTCCTCACTCATTCTCTCCATGTGCCCAAACCATTTCAAAACACCCTCTTCTGCTCTCTCAACCACGCTCTTTTTATTTCCACACATCTCTCTTACCCTTACGTTACTTACTCGATCAAACCACCTCACACCACACATTGTCCTCAAACATCTCATTTCCAGCACATCCATCCTCCTGCGCACAACTCTATCCATAGCCCACACCTCGCAACCATACAACGTTGTTGGAACCACTATTCCTTCAAACATACCCATTTTTGCTTTCTGAGATAATGTTCTCGACTTCCACACATTCTTCAAGGCTCCCAGAATTTTCGTCCCCTCCCCACCCTATGATCCACTTCCGCTTCCATGGTTCCATCCGCTGCCAGATCCACTCCCAGATATCTAAAACACTTTACTTCCTCCAGTTTTTCTCCATTCAAACTTACCTTCCAATTGACTTGACCCTCAACCCTACTGTACCTAATAACCTTGCTCTTATTCACATTTACTCTTAACTTTCTACTTTCACACACTTTACCAAACTCAGTCACCAGCTTCTGCAGTTTCTCACATGAATCAGCCACCAGCGCTGTATCATCAGCGAACAACAACTGACTCACTTCCCAAGCTCTCTCATCCCCAACAGACTTCATACTTGCCCCTCTTTCCAAAACTCTTGCATTCACCTCCCTAACAACCCCATCCATAAACAAATTAAACAACCATGGAGACATCACACACCCCTGCCGCAAACCTACATTCACTGAGAACCAATCACTTTCCTCTCTTCCTACACGTACACATGCCTTACATCCTCGATAAAAACTTTTCACTGCTTCTAACAACTTGCCTCCCACACCATATATTCTTAATACCTTCCATAGACCATCTATATCAACTCTATCATATGCCTTCTCCAGATCCATAAATGCTACAGACAAATCCATTTGCTTTTCTAAGTATTTCTCACATACATTCTTCAAAGCAAACACCTGATCCACACATCCTCTACCACTTCTGAAACCACACTGCTCTTCCCCAATCTGATGCTCTGTACATGCCTTCACCCTCTCAATCAATACCCTCCCATATAATTTACCAGGAATACTCAACAAACTTATACCTCTGTAATTTGAGCACTCACTCTTATCCCCTTTGCCTTTGTACAATGGCACTATGCACGCATTCCGCCAATCCTCAGGCACCTCACCATGAGTCATACATACATTAAATAACCTTACCAACCAGTCAATAATACAGTCACCCCCTTTTTTAATAAATTCCACTGCAATACCATCCAAACCTGCTGCCTTGCCGGCTTTCATCTTCCACAAAGCTTTTACTACCTCTTCTCTGTTTACCAAATCATTTTCCCTAACCCTCTCACTTTGCACACCACCTCGACCAAAACACCCTATATCTGCCACTCTATCATCAAACACATTCAACAAACCTTCAAAATACTCATAATACAAATAATAATAATAATAATAATAATAATAATAATAATAATATGATAGAGCAGGAGAACATTGATTTGGATATGAAAATACTGCAGGTACACCACTGATTTTCCGGCACTTTTGGTTCCAAAGCCTTGCCGTATTAACCATTTTGCCAGACCAACTGTGATCATGTAATAATAATTCATCGACACACCTCTAATCCACTAATTATACATCTCCCATGTTTCTAAAGTATACCATGGACTGCTAGAAATTTGAATTAAACAAATATTAAATGTGAATTAAATAATTGAATGAAATACAGGTACTTATACACCTGCTCAGGACTGAAGTGCTTGTCAACTACGAATTTCACAAATTCGTCCTCATACTCAGCAGCTCCTTCGTGGTTTGCAGACCGCTTTTCTCTGCACACTTTATTCATGGAAATTCCATGACGCTTCTTGAATCTTTGAAGCCATCATTCACTATAGTCACACTCATGTTGTAATTTAAGTTCTTTATGGAACAACTAAGCCTGGTCCATTATCGTTCTACCTGAAAAGTCCACTCCATCACTCCGACGCTGTCAAAACCATTCCATCATCACTCGATCATGCTCAGTACTCTTACCATCTTTCATAGTTTTTCTAATCATCATTTGCTTCTTGGAATCATTGTCCACATAGAGTTTCAGTATTTATCTCTCTTTGCTTCTTAATATCATAAACAGTTGATGAACCAATACTGTAGATGTCACGCAGCTTATGCACCGAAACACCACAGTCCATTTTTTTCAACAGTTCTACTTTATCTTGGATCAATGTGGACTGGTGTTTACGTTTGACACCACGAGTGACACTCTCATATGTCTTAGAAGCCATATCTAGGGTTAGATTTAAGCAAAATAAGGTAAGAATGTCACAGAATTTCAGTATCACCCCAACAGTGCAGTGTAAAGAATGTAAATATGCATGCCCTACTACACACAACGTCATCTGTGGCCGCCCAGTAAGCTAGTCTGGTGGCTGCGGTGATTTCAAGTTCTCTCATGTAAATTTCTCCGAACTAAAGGAGGTACCGAACCATCAGTTGCCAGAAATTCAGTGGTGCACCTGCATTCATATCAAAGGAGTCAGTTATGGAGATAAGTCCTCTCTGTGATCAGGTCTGAAGTGAAATAGTGTAAAAGAAAAAGAGAACATGGAAAAAAGGTGGAAGGATTTAAGTAGGTAGTAGTTGGTAGGCAGCCAATGACTAGGCAGGTATATTACCAGTAGTACCTGCCTTTCTCTCAGGAGGGTTAGTGACATCTGCTTAGTGAGCCAGCACTTTAGTGGTTGTCAAGTTGCACTTCTCTGACCCAGATAGCTATCTTTTCTTTCTGCTTCACTAATATGTAGAGTGCTGGCATTCTGTCCTCAAACAATCTCTCCTTGGCATATGTAACATTTAACATCACTTAATGCATGCAGCTCATTCTTCATAACTCTAGATTTTCCTGTGGTTAGCACTGTATGCTAGCCCAGCCTTTTGGCTAAATGGTAGAAGCAGTAGTACTTAAGAAAATTTAGGCAGGAGCATTAGGTAAAAACATTAGGTAGAAGTAGTAAGTAGGAGCATTAGATAGAAATAGTCATTAGAAACATTAGGTAGGAGCCTCTGTAAACACTGTGCTAGACTTGCCCTCTGCCAGTGGCCTGATAAGGGTGAGGCACTAAAGGCTAAGAAGCTGTACTGGAGTTCTTTATTCATGGAGACTGTTGCCATGGCCACCCCCTTGAAGGAGTTCCAACTGGAACAGGCATCAGAGATATAGATATATCGACTGAAGATTTAAGTATTTAGTGTTATGCAAAGTCAGCTGCATGTAAAGAGTCAAGTCTTTGTTTTTAGGAAAAACATGAGAAGGTTAAGAAGAGTGTAGGATAGTTCTAAGTTTGAATGAATGTGTGACAGATGCTGGAGCCTTGATATTTAGATTATGGTTTAGAAGAAAGGTGCTAACAGACTTGCTTTACTTTACCTCAATGAAAATACAACTGAAACCTTCCAAAATATGATATTTGTTACTTAGATTTGATGTGTGCATGCAGAGGAATGATTTCTAGAATCTGCATAGTTTAATAAATATAAATGTAAAGGCTTAACTTATTTTTTACAGTGCCACGTGTGGTGGTTTGTGGAGCAAGAGCTGTAGGAAAATCCACGTTCTTCAGGTACATCAGCAACAGCCTACTCTGTGAAAAGTCAGAGTCTGGTATTATGTGCCTCGATCTTGATCTAGGGCAGTCTGAATTTTCATTGCCCACATGTATATCACTTATACAATTAATAAAACCTCTGTTGGGAGCTGCATGTGTTCATCATATCAATGAACTTGCTTCTTATGCCAAACAAATATTAGTGGGTGAGACAAGCCCAAAGTTTATGCTGCAGAAGTACATGGGTGCAGTCCAGTACTTGCATCAGCTAAGTCTAGAGCAGCCATCAATCCCTCTAGTAGTTAACACAATGGGATGGACCAGAGGCACAGGTCTGGACATTATGTTAGATATCCTAAGGATCATAAAACCCACACATGTCATTCAGATACAAAGCTCTAATCATGCCAACAACTTTCCTATGGAACTGCATTGTGAAAAAGTTGAGACTGTTAAAGGAGGCATCATCACAAATGCTAATGAAACAGAGCTTAACTATAGGTTATTAGTTTATTTATCTACAATAAGAGGGTATGCTTCTCATCTTTCTTTAAAGCCAAACATTGTAAGAGATTTATCTGTTATAACTCATGTGGGCCAGTTTATAGACTTGTTCCAACAACAAGAGCAAAAAAAGACAGAGGATAAAACAACCAATGTGGTGAAGCTTTCATGGTCAAGTATTGTACTTCATGTTTGCGATGAGCAGATACCAAAAAAACGTATTTTGCAAGTAATAAATGGACAGCTAGTTGCACTGTGTGAAGTCAGGCATGATAATGTAGAAACTGTGGGTCCAAACCTCCCAAAGCAGCTGACAGAAGACTCAGACTTTGGGAATTTAGCAGGCTGGGGAATTATCAGTGGCATTGACCCAGAAACTCAAGAACTGTACATCCTGACCTCTCTTCTGCCCGAGGTGGTTACCACTCAAGTAAATGCAGTAATTATGCCAAAGTTATTCCTACCAGAGTCTGCTTACAAGCTGTTTTCATCAGGTAAGTTGTGCTCTTAATAATTATGTTTATTTTAATGCAGTCATTCAAATGTTTCCCATTTTCAAATGTGGACTTAGGAGGAACACTCCAAACATTTACAGCCAACTCATATTTCAAACATATATTGACATGCCTAGCTTTACAATTCACTCATTACAGTGTAATAGGTAGATCTTTTTTCATCAGTTTCACTTGGATATATTCTTGTTATGAGTTTCTCATGCTGTCAGGTCTTCCTTTCCTTCCCTGTCAACCTGTTTTTATTACACTGCTAAGAATTTTGATAATAATTCTGTAACCTCTAATAACACCATATCCATCTCTTTAAAGAGTCATATGAATATGTGGGAGGTGGGCAGATTAGAAAGGGTAGTGAGTGGTGGGATGAAGAAGTAAGATTATTATTAGTAAGAGAGAGGCATTTGGATGATTTTTGCAGGTAAATAATGCAAATGACTGGGAGATGTATAAAAGAAAGAGGCAGGAGGTCAAAAGAAAGGTGCAAGAGGTGAAAAAGAGGGCAAATGAGAGTTGGGGTGAGAGAGTATCATTAGATTTTAGGGAGAATAAAAAGATGTTGTATGTAGCATTTATGGATCTGGAGAAGGCATATGATAGAGTTGATAGAGATGCTCTGTGGAAGGTATTAAGAATATATGGTGTGGGAGGAAAGTTGTTAGAAGCAGTGAAAAGTTTTTATCGAGGATGTAAGGCATGTGTACGTGTAGGAAGAGAGGAAAGTGATTGGTTCTCAGTGAATGTAGGTTTGCGGCAGGGGTGTGTGATGTCTCCATGGTTGTTTAATTTGTTTATGGATGGGGTTGTTAGGGAGGTAAATGCAAGAGTTTTGGAAAGAGGGGCAAGTATGAAGTCTGTTGGGGATGAGAGAGCTTGGGAAGTGAGTCAGTTGTTGTTCGCTGATGATACAGTGCTGGTGGCTGATTCATGTGAGAAACTGCAGAAGCTGGTGACTGAGTTTGGTAAAGTGTGTGGAAGAAGAAAGTTAAGAGTAAATGTGAATAAGAGCAAGGTTATTAGGTACAGTAGGGTTGAGGGTCAAGTCAATTGGGAGGTGAGTTTGAATGGAGAAAAACTTGAGGAAGTGAAGTGTTTTAGATATCTGGGAGTGGATCTGGCAGCGGATGGAACCATGGAAGCGGAAGTGGATCATAGGGTGGGGGAGGGGGCGAAAATTCTGGGGGCCTTGAAGAATGTGTGGAAGTCGAGAACATTATCTCGGAAAGCAAAAATGGGTATGTTTGAAGGAATAGTGGTTCCAACAATGTTGTATGGTTGCGAGGCGTGGGCTATGGATAGAGTTGTGCGCAGGAGGATGGATGTGCTGGAAATGAGATGTTTGAGGACAATGTGTGGTGTGAGGTGGTTTGATCGAGTAAGTAACGTAAGGGTAAGAGAGATGTGTGGAAATAAAAAGAGCGTGGTTGAGAAAGCAGAAGAGGGTGTTTTGAAGTGGTTTGGGCACATGGAGAGGATGAGTGAGGAAAGATTGACCAAGAGGATATATGTGTCGGAGGTGGAGGGAAAGAGGAGAAGAGGGAGACCAAATTGGAGGTGGAAAGATGGAGTGAAAAAGATTTTGTGTGATCGGGGCCTGAACATGCAGGAGGGTGAAAGGAGGGCAAGGAATAGAGTGAATTGGATCGATGTGGTATACCGGGGTTGACGTGCTGTCAGTGGATTGAATCAAGGCATGTGAAGCGTCTGGGGTAAACCATGGAAAGCTGTGCAGGTATGTATATTTGCGTGTGTGGACGTATGTATATACATGTGTATGGGGGTGGGTTGGGCCATTTCTTTCGTCTGTTTCCTTGCGCTACCTCGCAAACACGGGAGACAGCTACAAAGTATAATAATAAAAAAAAAAAAAAAAAGATGTTTTGGAAGGAGGTAAATAAAGTGCTTAAGACAAGGGAACAAATGGGAACATCAGTGAAGGGGGCTAATGAGGAGGTGATAAAAAGTAGTGGTGATTCGAGAAGGCGATGGAGTGAGTATTTTGAAGGTTTGTTGAATGTGTTTGATGATAGAGTGGCAGATATAGGGTGTTTTGGTCGAGGTGGTGTGCAAAGTGAGATGGTTAGGGAGAATGATTTGGTAAACAGAGAAGAGGTAGTGAAAGCTTTGCGGAAGATGAAAGCCAGCAAGGCAGCGGGTTTGGATGGTATTGCAGTGGAATTCTTTAAAAAAGGGGATGACTGTGTTGACAGGTTGGTAAGGTTGTTTAATGTATGTATGACTCATGGTGAGGTGCCTGAGGATTGGCAGAATGCTTACATAGTGCCATTGTACAAAGGCAAAGGGGATAAAAGTGAGTGCTCAAATTTTAGAGGTATAAGTTTGTTGAGTATTCCTGGTAACTTATATGGGAGGGTATTGATTGAGAGGGTGAAGGCATATACAGAGCATCAGATTGGGGAAGAGCAGTGTGGTTTCAGAAGTGGTAGAGGATGTGTGGATCAGGTGTTTGCTTTGAAGAATGTATGTGAGAAATACTTAGAAAAACAAATGGATTTGTATGTAGCATTTATGGATCTGGAGTCGACATATGGCAGAGTTGATAGAAATGCTCTGTGGAAGATATTAAGAATATATGGTGTGGGAGGCAAGTTGTTAGAAGCAGTGAAAAGTTTTTATCAAGGATGTAAGGCATGTGTATGTGTAGGAAGATAGGAAAGTGATTGGTTCTCAGTGAATGTAGGTTTGCGGCAGGGGTGCTTGATGTCTCCATGGTTGTTTAATTTGTTTATGGATGGGGTTGTTAGGGAGGTGAATGCAAGAATTTTAGAAAGAGGGGCAAGTATGCAGTCTGTTGTGGATGAGAGAGTTTGGGAGGTGGGTCAGTTGTTGTTCGCTGATGGTACAGCACTGGTGGCTGATTCGGGTGAGAAACTGTAGAAGTTGTTGACTGAGTTTGGTAAAGTGTGTGAAAGAAGAAAGCTGAGAGTAAATGTGAATAAGAGCAAGGTTATTAGGTACAGTAGGGTTGAGGGACAAGTCAATTGGGAGGTAAGTATGAATGGAGAAAAATTGGAGGAAGTGAAGTGTTTTAGATAACTGGGAGTGGATTTGGCAGCGGATGGAACCATGGAAGTGGAAGTGAATCATAGGGTGGGGAGGGGGCAAAAGTTCTGGGAGCATTGAAAAATGTGTGGAAGTCAAAAACGTTATCTTGGAAAGCAAAAATGGGTATGTTTGAAGGAATAGTGGTTCCAACAATGTTATATGGTTGCAAGGCGTGGGCTATAGATAGAGTTGTGCGGAGTAGGGTGGATGTGCTGGAAATGAGATATTTGATGACAGTATGTGGTGTGAGGTGGTTTGATCCAGTAAGTAATGAAAGGGTAAGAGAGATGTGTGGTCATAAAAAGAGTGTGGTTGAGAGCAGAAGAGGGTGTTTTGAAATGGTTTGGTCACATGGAGAGAATGAGTGAGGAAAGATTGACAAGAGGATATATGTGTCACAGGTGGAGGGAATGAGAAGTGGGAGACCAAATTGGAGGTTTAAAGATGGAGTGAGAAAGATTCTGAGTGATTGGGGCCTGAACATGCAGGAGGGTGAAAGGCGTGCAAGGAATAGAGTGAATTGGAACGATGTGATATACCGGGGTCGACGTGCTGTCAGTGGATTGAACCAGGGCATTTGAAGCATCTGGGGTAAACCATGGAAAGTTTCGTGGGGCCTGGATGTGGAAAGAGAGCTGTGGTTTTGGTGCATTATACATGACAGCTAGAGACTGAGTGTGAACAAATGTGGCTCTTGTTGTCTTTTCCTAGCCCTACCTCGCGCACATGCGGGGGGAGGGGATTGTCATTTCATGTGTGGTGGGATGGCGACGGGAATGAATAAGGGCAGACAATGTGAGTTTTGTACATGTGTATATATGTATATGTCTGTGTGTATATATATATGTATGCATTGAGATGTTTTTTTTTTTTTTTTTTTTTTTTTTTTTTTTTTTTTTTAATACTTTGTTGCTGTCTCCCGCGTTTGCGAGGTAGCGCAAGGAAACAGACGAAAGAAATGGCCCAACCCCCCCCCCCCATACACATATACATACACACGTCCACACACGCAAATATACATACCTACACAGCTTTCCATGGTTTACCCCAGACGCTTCACATGCCTTGCTTCAATCCACTGACAGCACGTCAACCCCTGTATACCACATGACTCCAATTCACTCTATTTCTTGCCCTCCTTTCACCCTCCTGCATGTTCAGGCCCCGATCACACAAAATCTTTTTCACTCCATCTTTCCACCTCCAATTTGGTCTCCCTCTTCTCCTCGTTCCCTCCACCTCCGACACATATATCCTCTTGGTCAATCTCTCCTCACTCATTCTCTCCATGTGCCCAAACCATTTCAAAACACCCTCTTCTGCTCTCTCAACCACGCTCTTTTTATTTCCACACATCTCTCTTACCCTTACGTTACTTACTCGATCAAACCACCTCACACCACACATTGTCCTCAAACATCTCATTTCCAGCACATCCATCCTCCTGCGCACATCTCTATCCATAGCCCACGCCTCGCAACCATACAACATTGTTGGAACCACTATTCCCTCAAACATACCCATTTTTGCTTTCCGAGATAATGTTCTCGACTTCCACACATTTTTCAAGGCTCCCAAAATTTTCGCCCCCTCCCCCACCCTATGATCCACTTCCGCTTCCATGGTTCCATCCGCTGACAGATCCACTCCCAGATATCTAAAACACTTCACTTCCTCCAGTTTTTCTCCATTCAAACTCACCTCCCAATTGACTTGACCCTCACCCCTACTGTACCTAATAACCTTGCTCTTATTCACATTTACTCTCAACTTTCTTCTTCCACACACTTTACCAAACTCAGTCACCAGCTTCTGCAGTTTCTCACATGAATCAGCCACCAGCGCTGTATCATCAGCGAACAACAACTGACTCACTTCCCAAGCTCTCTCATCCCCAACAGACTTCATATTTGCCCCTCTTTCCAGGACTCTTGCATTTACCTCCCTTACAACCCCATCCATAAACAAATTAAACAACCATGGAGACATCACACATCCCTGCCGCAAACCTACATTCACTGAGAACCAATCACTTTCCTCTCTTCCTACACGTACACATGCCTTACATCCTCGATAAAAACTTTTCACTGCTTCTAACAACTTGCCTCCCACACCATATATTCTTAATACCTTCCACAGAGCATCTCTATCAACTCTATCATATGCCTTCTCCAGATCCATAAATGCTACATACAAATCCATTTGCTTTTCTAAGTATTTCTCACATACATTCTTCAAAGCAAACACCTGATCCACACATCCTCTACCACTTCTGAAACCACACTGCTCTTCCCCAATCTGATGCTCTGTACATGCATTGAGATGTATAGGTATGTATATGTGCGTGTGTGGACATGTATGTATATACATGTGTATGTGGGTGGGTTGGGCCATTCTTTTGTCTGTTTCCTTGCGCTACCTCGCAAATGTGAGAGACAGCGACAAAGTATAATGAATATGAATAAATGAATATGTTTGATATTAAGGACAACTTGCTGGTTCCAATTATTTAATCAAAATGCATTACTGAAGTTGAGCAGATCAGATTGAGACATCTGAGCATCTGAAAGAGCACTTGCTCGGTAGGGGGTTAAATTACTATATTTCCTTTAGAAAAATAAAAAGTATATATGAGGATTTGCCCATCATAAGACATATGAGGCTGGCAGGTGCTCATTTAGAGTAATACTCAACCATACAGCAGTCCACTTAGGTGTGTGAGATATCATGGCGCATCACTCCATTTCGATTTATCCAATGTATGCATCTCTTCCTCCTGAATGTTCTGGCCCAAAAACTCATAGCCTCATCTCATTCCAGCTTTCTATCTCTTCATTCTTCCTATCCCTCATGCTCCCTCCACTTCTAACAGGTATGTCCTCTTAGTCGTCCTTTCTTTACTCATCCTGCCAAAGAGTTTGCTTGTGGGGATGTAATGGTTTATAGAGCAGCATTCAGTTGCTATTACTGCTTAGCAGTTTGTCCCTTTATCTTTAAACATATGCTGATATCAGATCTAATATGTAATCAGTCCCAAAAGATTGTAAGATTAAATTTTTTGTTTTGCTTTCTCAAGAGTGGGACAATCTCCTTCAGTATAGTTGGAATGATATCCAGGATTGCTAATTCACTCCTCAAGATTCTTTTACCCACCCCTTATGCATTGAGTGGTAGACTTGGTGAGGTGAGAACTGTATGTTACTATGGTCTTGCAGAATGATAACAAAGGGAGTGAGAGAGGTTGTTGCTATGAATTTGAAATGTGCATAATGGGTTATAAAGTTTTTTCAATAGTGAACTTATTGTCCAAAGAAAAGATCCTTTTGCACATCAAAACAGTTAGATTTTTTAGCAACTGTTATTTTTAAAAACTTTATCTGAATTATGTACATTTTCGTCTTTTGTTCATTAACAGGAGAAGCTCCGTACCTACATCGTCAGATACGGGAAGGAGCTGGACAACTTAAAGTAGAACGACAGATAAAGCCACGAATTCATCATTCTATGATTGATTGACTTTTGTGGATGTACATTACAGTACTTAAAGAAATGCAGGACATGTTTTCTCATGCATTAAATATGAACTCATGAATATTATGGTGATATAAACGATGGCCATACAATATTTGTCTGGCAAAATTGATAGTACAGAGTCTACAGTTTTGTACAACCAGTACTGCTTTGCAATTAGGATCATGTATTTGAAATGTTCACACGTTAACATAAGTCCTTTATCATTTGTTGAGTTTTATGTGATAAACTACATAAACAAAGTGATAAAAAATACTTTAGGGAAGCATGTAAGAGCAAAGAATATATAAACTATTTTCTTCATTTTTCAGTATAAGAGTGAAAGTTATGGAAGAAGTTTATTCTTTATGAAATAATTGGAATTAATCTTGTGGATATTTGGTAATGGTTACATTTTAATGAGCAGTCATCAGTTACCTTGCATAAGCTCTGACAAATGGAGGATTTGGCTTAAATGGTAAGCTAATTGAGGAATTGAAGTTTTTACAGTGACCAATATGGCATAGGCATACATGTCCAAGTCATAACCATCTAGGTAAGAAGAAAAAGGTAGGGAACAAAAATAATCAGAGCTCTTCAGGTTTTTGTAGACCTAACTGAAAGGTAGGATCATTATATGAAGTAGGAAATATGAAGGAAGGATGGAAGAGAATTCTAAAGGTTCACTGTATAGGGAAAGTAGATATTGAATCCATCAATTCTTGAGTGGCAAATCTATCTGTCTATATCTCTGATGCCTGATCCCAACTGGAACTGCCTCAAGGGAAGTGGCCACGGCAGTAGTCTCTATAACTAATAAACTACAGCTCTAATGCCTCACCCATAACAGGCCACTGGCAGAGGGAGTCTAATGCAGTTTTACTGAAGCTCCTACCTAATGCTCCAACTGACTACTTCCTGATACTTCTGCCTAATGGTCCTACCTACTACTTCTACCTAATGTTTCTGCCTAATGCTTCTCCTAATGCTTGTTGTAGACAGATTCAGTTATGTCTAATACCTATTAAAATGGATTGTAAAAAGACAATTCCTACTGACATCAACCTCAAGTTTCCACAGAAAGTATGGGAGGCAGGAGCCAGATGTGTGCCACAGGTCCAGATCTGGGAGGCAAGGCACACACTGATAGCTCACAAGGTGGTGACTATAATGATGTCAGGACAACAAGGAGAGGGTAGCAGCATCACAGTAAACAGAAAGGAATGGTTAGAGAAAGGTAATTAATGCCTAAAGAATGAATGGGATGGAAGACTTTTGATTACACTCTGGTTTATAGAGAGGTGATGAATAAAAACTAGTAGATGTTAAATAGCTGCTCACAAGAAAAATGTGTATGACAGTTGTATAACACCCAGCTTATGGGAGGAAAAGTTTGTGATGTTAATAAAATGGGGTTTCCAAGATCTAATAGACAGTATGGATATGTCCAGCATGTTAATGTTACTATAGAGTTGAGTTGTGCTTTTGTATAATGGAAGATAACAAATGATGTTTAGAAAATTGTATAGACAGAAATTGCATTTTAAGACAATTGAAATCATCCAAGTTACTGCTTTCCCAGTCTCAGGTGTTGCATAGGTCCAAATCTAGAGGAGATAAGTTCATTGCAAGAAAAAAGAGTTATAAAAGGAAGGAAATTAGGTTGAAGCATATGAAATGGAGTCATTAGCATCTGTCATCTGTCAGTAAACTTTTCACAAATAAATGTTTTCTTCAGAAATCACAGATTCAGTTGAATGGAACTCTGCAAAAGTGATCTTTGGAGGGTAATTTCAAATTTCCCTTATTTCATGTTGATTTGGACATCATAGGGCACAATGTTGTTTATTTGGTTGTGTTCTGTCATTGTCTATAAACTTTTCACATTGTAACCATATAAATTTGTGGGTCAGTTGAACTGAAACTTTGCAGAAATGATCAATGGATGGTTCTTTATTTTGTTATCCTCATTTCCTGATGCTCCATCCAAATATGGCCACCACAGGGCCAAATGGTTTGATTGGCTAGAATTTACAAATCTGGTTAGAAACCACAAAGCAGATTTAATCAAAACTTTAAATTCATGATGTAAATCAAGGGTTGTCAGTGATCAAGCAGTGGTTATGTCCAGTAAGACATGTGCATTAAAAAGTGTTAATTTAGTGAGGGAAGCAAAGTAGATGAGGATATTGTATGTTATCTTTGTTCATCCTAAAATAATGGAACGTTGACAGTCATGTATGTTTGCATCCAGAAACAACCTTCTTTGTCAAAGAAAATATTTAGACGTCAAATGAAAATAATTGATGTGGAGTAATGTATTTTTGTACTTGTTAACCTTCTTTATTTTCTTAATGGATCCTAAGTTTTAATAACTGTTACTTGAGACAATGTACTTTTACTGACTCTAAATCATGTTGAATAGGTTTTATATTGAATATATGAATGTAATTTTAATCTGCATATATTTTACAATCTCCTTTAGTGTGTCATCTAATGTTTTTATTAGCTCGGTAAGCTAGTATCATCACTTGATGTCTGTGTCAGTGAATTTTTCACATTTCAGTCTTCTCAGAAACTACTGGGTCAGATAAATCAAAACTATGCTGTAATAATCTGTAGATGGTGATTAATCAGGTTCCTCATTTCATGCTGATCCAAGATCTGATATAGCTGCCAAGGGCAAAGTGATTTCTCTTAATTGCTTACTACCATCATGTCTTTAAATTCTGTACATTTAAATTTCCCCGTAAGTCTCAGGATAAGTTTTGATCTGAATCTTTGCAGAAATGATCTGTAAATTGTTATTTGTCAGTTTTTCATCAATCCAGCATCCAACACTACTGCCAATATGATCTCTGATTAACTGAAAA
This sequence comes from Panulirus ornatus, assembly GCF_036320965.1. Taxonomy (NCBI): domain Eukaryota; kingdom Metazoa; phylum Arthropoda; class Malacostraca; order Decapoda; family Palinuridae; genus Panulirus; species Panulirus ornatus. The sequence continues at coordinate 7,012,200 of NC_092244.1, read as the reverse complement.
TTAAGATTTGTTTTTGATGGAAACCAGCCGGCAGCTTAAACTAAATACTTACAAAAATGATCGATCGGTGGACGTACATTGTTTCTTAGTTTTGCAGCAATCTGATGTCCATTATGGCCACCAAAGAACAGAATGGTCACAGATAGTAAGAAAACCCAAGAAATTATTGAGCTAAAACTGTTGAGAAGTGATTGAGGGATGGTCCTGTCAGGTTTCCTCATATCTTGATCTAACATGCAGGACAACCATAATAGATAGCTTTGATTGAAAATTCAGTATTGTTTTCCAGGAACAACTGTGCCAGTTGATGTAAAAGGTAGGAGAAAATGACTTTACATTGATTCTGCTTTTTTCTTGATGATGGCAAATTTAATTGATGTGTGCAAATGAGAGACTCTTAGATGTGAATGTACTCAAGAGGGGCAGCTGGTGGGATGTTTGGTCTTTATTTTGTGGAAATTTGGGTAAAGATCTGTAAAGGCTTTGGAAAAATGGAAATAATGGTGGGAAGAGTGTGAACTAAGGAAAATGGCTGGTGTGAATATATACCAGGTTGATCACAACTTTCAGGTTTTAGATACGTTTGATGATGTCAACAGTGCACACTTCTCCACTAAGCATGGAACACGTTTGAAAGGATGTAAAGAGGTGCTTTTATAGTATTAAATTAGTGGGGAATGGAATAAGTAAACTATTGAAACTGTGAATTATGAGAGTATACAAATGCTTGAAATGTTGTATGGTGATAAAGAAAGCTCAACTTATGAAGCTCTCATGAAAGAACTATCCCCTCTACTGTACAAATAGACAATGTTCCTTGGATGTGTATGACACATTCCACAATGCTATCTCTTGGTGCCTTCCTTGAGGCCAATAACCAGAACTTTACAATGGAAACATGGTTGTGCTCTGGTAACTGGTAAGTGTGTCTCTAGACTGAAATATTGCTAGAAATTTATATGTTTCTCCATGAATTTTATGTTTTTGCCTCTGTATTGAGGAGGGGGTCCCTTTTCTATTCAGAAAAACAAATCTGAAAATCTGTTTGTGCCTGGACCTGTAAAAAGAACTGTTTATGAAGGTATTTTTCAGCAAATATTGTTTGATATAGTCATTTTGTGGTTGAAATACACTTGATAAAAATCATGCTTTAGAAGTATATTGCTCTGAAACAATAAAGTAATAGATACAGAGGAACACAAGTTAGTTAAGGATAGATGATAAACAAAATGGTGGGGGGGGGGGACACCTGCTGTGACAGATAGGAGATAATGAACAGGAGAAACAATTAGCTGTTAAGGTATGTAGGATAACAAGAAGTCATTACCTTCTGCTTTGTTCAGACTTGCAATATGATACATCATGTATTTGTTAAGAACTGAAACTTGAAAGTTTTTGGCCATTGTTCTTATAATCCTATTACAGATGACTGGTGTAGTGTGTGAAAAAAGTGATGCTAATTTTTCATGTTAACTGAACTGATAAGCTGTCCTCAGAAATGTGTGTTTTCATATGTCATAGACTTTTCATATTTTAATCATTTTGCAAAGATGATCCATGAATGGTCTGTGAAGTTGCCTTACAGCATGCTGCTAAAGAATTAAATGGTCTCAGAACAATTGTGGGTAGGGTCTCTAAGAGGAATTTTATCAGGAGTTACAGAGTTTCTTTTGGTTCCCCTTTCCTTGTCCATTAGTCATCCTGATTCCACTATGGTTTTATGGCATGAGCTGTGAGGCCAAAATGGGTATAGAAGATGAGAGGGGTGGAATGGAGCACTCTGTTGATTTTCTGCACTTAAGGCCATCAGCTCCTGTATTCCCCTTCTATGATGAATAGGCTCACACAAAATGTGAAAATATGTAAATATTTTCTGAGATTCCCGAAAATTCCCGGGCCCAGGTACAGTGTACTCCCAACACCACCTCATTGGCCGTGATTGTGGACTGTGTGCAAATTTTTCAGTTTAATCTCCCACAAATCATATAGCCAAGTAATCCATTTTTTTTCCCAAAAATGATCAGTATATTGTCTTTTATCAGGATTCCTCATTTAATGCTGGTTCAAATGATATGTAGCTGATATTTTTTATAATCAGTATGACCGTCACAAGCTTGTCATGGTTTGGATTGGCTGTAAGTAAAAAAAAAAAAAAATTTTGGGCCTCAGCTCATGCCAAAATCTCTGTTGTACATGCTAATGAGTGAGTTTTGCATTTTTTTCACAAAATATGGTCAGTTCATACAATCATGTTTTGATTGTAATTTCCAAAACTTATAAGAAACATGTGATGTGGTTGATTAGGGGATTGATAAGAAGAACCAGAACAGGAAATTGTCATAATCCCAAAACTAGAATGACCTTCATAATGGGCTTTATTGGTTTTGACTGCCTTAAAATTTTGTTAGAGGCAGCCGGGTCTAATTACCTGAAACTTATGAATAAATGTGGAACGGTCTTTAATTAGATTTTTCATGCAATCACAAGTTCAGTATGACACCAGAGGAAAGCAATCATTATGTTTGAGTGGACAAAAGTTTGAAGAACTTATCAAAAATGACAAAGCTGTTAGATTCAAAATTAGACATGAAAAGTAAAGTGATGGGCCTTTATATTTTTTTTCGTGTTCGTACCATTTTACAGTATTAATCTTTTAGTTTTCTATCTGTAAATAATAACTCTCCACACATTTCATAAAACTTCGGGCTTTTCAAATGTGCTTTTTGTTAGTCCATTTATATTACAAATTGTTAACTTCCTCTAACTGGTCATTTATTGTCATAGGGGTGATACAGGCTCACTTGAATCTCAGGTTACCAGACCTAACCTACATATAATCCTAACATGCGTTGGTTGTGCATTATTCATGTTCGCGCGCCACATGGCGTAACAAGGCGAGTTTTCCGCCTCGCCGCAGCAGCACCGCTGACTCAGCAGGTTGGCCAACAAGTCTCTGTTGACACCATGCCGTCTTTGTGACGTCACGGCATGTATCATGATCTCCCTTCTCGTGGCCATATATATCTTATTATTAGAGCTGCTATAATAAATCTATAATGAGAAGTGTTCCTCGACGATGAATATTCGATATATATCTTTAAAAGCATAAGTGGTTTATCATTAAACGCGTCAATCGTCAGTATAGTTTTGCAAGTTCTTTTTGCCATCAAAGAACATCAGATGGAAAAACTTGACGGTAGGTAGCAGTCACTCAGCTTTAAGTGTAAGTGCTGTAATATTTGAGGATTAAAGAATCAGACAAGCTGACCGTATTCCCACAAAGCAAGAACATCTTTCATTTGATCGACAGCTTCGTGTACGCTGCCTTGTCTCGCTCACCAACCTGTTGAATGCGCTAAATCACAGTAAATCAAGTACAATCTTTGATGTCATGTGGTATATCCATTGTCACGTTTTCCAGACCGAGAGTCGAGCTGTCAAGGGCGGGTATACCTTAATTCCCATCCCCGATTCATTTTAGGAGTTGTCTCATATAATGAAGGTCATGCGAACATGAAACACTCGTTTATAGTTGATAAGAATTATACTTACACCACGGATCGGACGTGGTGGGTCGACGCAATAGATTTTGATAAGATATGATTTCGTTAATAGAAAGGCTTTGTCTAATTATAGCAGCCACCCCTGCAAGTACCTGATCGCAGAGGGATGCTCACGAGCAAGTGACATGTATATATATATCCTCGACATATACATACAATTAATCTGCTCCATTTGTACTAGGCTTTACCTGCCTGGTTTTCCACCCCTAAACATCATCCATCGTTGCACGTTGCAAAAACGAATTTCATCATATCTCGAGCCCCTTTATGCAATCGCCATAAAGGACACGTAGTACTTACCCCTGCACTCTCTGCACGTAGACGTATATGCATAACAACGCATTACGTATGACTTGTGGATACGGTTGGTGGACGTGGTTATCTTGAGTGCTGTAGGAGCCTCTTAAGGATGAGATTCCTGGAGGAGGAAGTAAGCACATATACGCGCCAAAGATTGGATATGGGGCGATGGTGATGTGCTGAATTGAGTACCTGATTGTGTGAATGGAGAGGTTAGTGCCTATTAGGCAATCTTATCGTAGGAGTCCTGAAGATGTACGGATTGTGAATGCAAAAGACAGGTAGAAACCGGACTTGTGGAAACGAAATGCTTAAGGATAATTACTGGTGTAAGCGGGTAGAAACCGGACTTGTGGAAACGAAGTGCTTGAGGATAATTACTGGTGTAAGCAGGTTGATCGTCTGAGAGAGGTGACCAGAGTGTGCTTCATTTTTCAGTAGGCTATGCGTCTTTACCAGTAATATTAGAAAAATATTCCCAAATTTGAAGTTTAATCTTGATGGCCCATCAATGATCTGCGGTATGGATCTCTGACAACTTGAAGACACATTCATAATCCCCTTTAACTGAGTGAAAATGCATATGTGGCTCATTATACGAAGTATGTGTAATTACCTCTGTATGGCACAAAGAGGAGTTCGACTCCTATAGAACTCTCTAAGCCTCTCTTTATCAAACTTTTTAGAATTGTAAGACAGCATTCACACTTTTACCACTTTAGGTTATTCCATTTATCCCATAGTCTTTGACACTAAAAATAGTTTTATATCGTTTAAAGACGATTCTTATCTAGCTCATGATTTGCACCTTTCGAAGGAAAGTCGGCTATCGACACCATAAATTGGTTATAAGTTTGAAGTTTTTGATCAGGTCATTTCCTTACTTATATTTCTTCCATGGTATGTATATATATGGACTTTGATCTCTCACAGTATATTTTCTGAAATCGGGTACCCTCTCTATTGGCCCCATTTCACGACTTTCTCAATCAGTTGTTTGCGCTTAGTTCAGTGACTAAGCTTGAGAAACTATTTTGGCCTCATACACGCTATAAATAGCATGCTGAGAATACCGATTCCGGATTTTTTTTTTTTGTTTTGTTTTGTTTACAGTCTCAGAGATTGTTTCTCCAAGATATCGTTCTCGCCTTCCACACATTCTCCTTTTTCGAAGACTGACAACTCTAAGATATAATCAGAGAGGTAATAATGATGACTGTACTAATGACTATTTTTTTCCTCAAAATTTAGTTTTATACAGTTGTTGTTCGCTGATGATACGGCGCTGGTGGCTGACTCGGGTGAGAAACTGCAGAAGCTGGTGACTGAGTTTGTTAAAGTGTGTGAAAGAAGAAAGCTGAGAGTAAATGTGATTAAGAGCAAGGTTATTAGATACAGTAGGGTTAAGGGACAAGTCAATTGGGAGATAAGTCTGAATGGAGAAAAAACTGAAGTGAAGTGTTTTAGATATCTGGGAGTGGCTTTGGCAGCGGATGGAACCATAGAAGCGGAAGCGAGTCACAGGGTGGGGGAGGGGGCGAAAGTTCTGGGAGCGTTGAAAAATGTGTGGATGGCGTGAACATTACCTCGGAAAGCAAAAATGGGTATGTTTGAAGGAATAATGGTTCCAACAATGTTATATGGTTGCGAGGCGTGGGCTATGGATAGAGTTGTGCGTAGGAGGGTGTATGTAATGGAAATGAGATGTTTGAGGGCAATATGTGGTGTGAGGTGGTTTGATCGAGTATGTAATGAAAGGGTAAGAGAGATGTGTGGTAATAAGAAGAGTGTGGTTGAGAGAGCAGAAGAGGGTTTATTGAAATGGTTTGGTCACATAGAGAGAATGGGTGAAGAAAGATTGACAAAGGGGGTATACGTGTCAGAGGTGGAAGGAACGAGAAGTGGAAGACCAAATTGGAGGTGGAAAGATGGAGTGAAAAAGATTTTGAGCGATCGGGGTCTGGGAGCGGGGGGCTGGAAATCCTCCCCTCTCGGTTTTTTTTTAATTTTCCAAAAGAAGGAACAGAGAAGGGGGCCAGGTGAGGATATTCCCTCAAAGACCCAGTCCTCTGTTCTTAACGCTACCTCGCTAACGCGGGAAATGGCGAATAGTTTGAAAGAAAAAGAAAAATATATATATATATATATATATATATATATATATATATATATATATATATATATATATATATATATATATTTTCTTTTCATACCAATATATACCAATATATATACCCTATATATATTTTCCCTGGGGATAGGGGAGAAAGAATACTTCCCACGTATTCCCTGCGTGTCGTAGAAGGCGACTTATAGGGGAGGGAGCGGGGGGCTGGAAATCCTCCCCTCTCGTTTTTTTTTAATTTTCCAAAAGAAGGAACAGAGAATTGGGCCAGGTGAGGGTATTCCCTCAAAGGCCCAGTCCTCTGTTCTTAACGCTACCTCGCAAATGCGGGAAATGGCGAATAGTTTGAAAGAAAAGAAAAGAAAGATATATATATATATATATATATATATATATATATATATATATATATATAGATAGATAGATAGATAGATAGATATACGTTGAAATGTGTCGGTATGTATATGTGCGTGTGTGGACGTGTATGTATATACATGTGTATGTGGGTGGGTTGGGTCATTCGTTTCCTTGCGCTACCTCGCTAACGCGAGAGACAGCGACAAAGTATAATAATAATAATAATAATAATAATAATAATGATATGAATATATTTTTTCAAGCTTTATTCTTTTGCTGTTGAGTTTCAGCCATATGTGATAGGTTTTGTCAAAGGAAGCTAGATCAAGAAAGTTCATGAAGGGAGTGAGAACTAACGTTAATAGGTAGGGTCGGCTTGAATTTCATATTACACATATTCAGCTTGTTCTCTTTAGATTCATTAATCGTGGAGTTATCTAGTTTACACCGGGGCCGTCCCGAGACGAACTAGGTTGATCCTTTGTTCAGTTAACACATTTAGAGGTTAAGGATGCCTAACATTTATTATGACTGGTCCTCACTTGCATAGAGTTGCGGGTTATATTCACCAGACTCCTACCTATGTCGGGCCCTTGTCCAGTGGTCCGTTCTCAGTTCACAAGGAAACGTAGGTCTTCACCATGGTTGTACCTTTGACATTGTGAGATCCTCAGATAGGTTGAAATATTGTGAAGAATGTGATTTCGCGGGGCGAAACAGATCTCACCGACATCCGGAGATGAGTTTCTCAACGATTTCATTTTCCCTCTATGTTCACAAGACCCCTGCATGTCACAACCACATGAGAACATATGGACATGGGAATGGACGCACGGACGACATGCGAGCGAAACGTTCGAAACCTTAAGAAGTGCACCTTCTTTTCAACTGACCGTAATACCGCTTTCTAAGTTAATGACAAACTCCACCCCGCTGTTGTTTCCTCGTTTAACTTGTTAGTTAGCAAATGAATGAGGAGACTGAAGATTATGGAGCTCTTGGCATGGAGAACTATGAAGTCGGCGGGATAGGGTGTTACGCAAGGGGACGTCGGGAAGTGAAAAGAGCGGATGTCTGGGAAACAGCCATGATAACGGAGCCACGCCTTATATATTCGTATGCTTAAAGATTATATGAAAATGAATGTCTTCTATGAAAGCTGTTTGCAAAGTTGTAAAGCTCCTTGTATGTTTTGTTGAAAATAAAAGCTTGTATTGCGTCCTTACCGTGAGGTTTACTCAGAGAGAAGCAGTTTTACTAATGCGTCTTGAGAATGAGTTTTTCTTCTATCACCATATAGAGATTACCCTATATATGCAAAAATGAAACAAAGAAAGAGTGTATATCTTTACAAACTTGACAGACCATAAGCATAAATATGGTTTTATGAGTAGTACTGCATAGATATTTGAACACAGATTATTGTATGTATCTTAAAGAATTCTGTAGAGGAAAAGGTAACTCTTTTGAATATATATGCTCCAACTGTCCTTCTAACAGCCTATAAAATTAGAATAGTAATGATTTGAAGTTGGCGCGCCACCATGATGTGCCAGCAGTGCGCTCCTCGCCAGCACAGAAACAAGTATGGCGGCAACAAGGCGGCTGCAAAAGGTAGGCCCGGTTCCTATTTTTTGGCTTTCCTCTTGCAGTTCTCATGGGATAAGTCATGAGTTCTGTCAACAGTAATTTGGGGTGCTATTCTGTGGAGAGAGAGAAGAAAGAGTGTTTATATAACGGGGAAGGGTGGGTAAATATCACGTGACTTATCAGAATCGAGGTCGCTTTGTAAATGTTTGGCTTCTCTAAATAGTACTGGACTATTTCCTCATATTGTGTCATGCACAAATAAATCCTGAATAGATTGGAAGTTTTTTTTTTGTTATGACTGGGCATGACACAAAAATCTGTAGAACTTGGCTGGCTTAAGTGGCGTCAACTTCGCAAACTTTGTTACTATGTAAGGAATCTATAGATTTTAGGAATTGCAGTATGTTTGGAAGTTTGTCTTGGGTCATATTCTACCCCGGGCAATGAGATGACACCAGTGGCACTATAGTTATGTAATATGGAGCAGTGTAATGGTAATGATTATTCTCTTGTGACATAACTGGTTCCCCATGGTACTCCTGATGTGTGGGATGGCCCCAGGTATAGGGTAGAAATGTCATGACTGTTAACAAACATGTACAAGAACTGTGGTTAAACGTGTTGTTTAGTGCTAAAACAGATATAGCTGTGGGATTGGTACTTAATTTTGCTGTAGAATGTTGTTCAGACTTACATCATAGAATGTGTGGTAGAGCTGTGAAGATGATGGAAAACGTGAGAATAGTTAATCTAAAAGTATATCAGAAATTAGAAAACTAACGAACTTATGAAAACCCCACCTAACCATATTGCAGCTGAGATTTACCTTGGTTTTCATTCTTGAAGAATGTGTGAATTTTATGGTCTCACGTTTGAAACCAGTTGCTGCGAGGTTGGACAGAGTGGTGTGTGCAAAGACTTCCATGCAACCAAAGAACAGAATTAACCATTTCTGTTTTGCGTTTTTTATGATGTTTAACACGACTGATGCAGCAATTAATTATTCCACTATAACATTGAAAATTAGGTTTAATGTGATTTGGTAAGGGAAGGTTTCATAGGTTTTGTTGATTGCTACATATTTTTTTATGCTTTTAATGTCTTTTTGATGTTTCCTGCATTAATGAGGCAGAACCAGAAACAGATTAAGAAGGGCCTCATTTGCTTACGTCCATTCTCTAGCTGTTGCGTAATGCACTTTCATGTAAAAGAAACCCACATTTTATCTTATTGGTGAATATTTACTTTCAGTATGTTATTGCTGGATTTATGTTTTTGCAATGAAGAAAATTCAATACAATTATGAAGATTCCCACAAACATGTATGTTAATATGGAAAATGAGGATTCATAGAATTCATAAGAAATTAAAGTCCATAACATGGAAGTCTTTATTGAACAGCTTTTAGTGATGGCTATATGAAAGTTATGGTAGTATTGGGCTTAAAGTGTTCCATTGATTTTAACCAATTTTTATTATTAACATAGTCACTGTTGAGTGAAGATGATCGATGGTTAGCTTAGTGCTTAAATATCCATAAGCAAATGAAATGATCAACAGTTAGATGTCTCCCTAGCAATTTCATCTCGATTCTATTATTAATATGGATACTTCATAATTATTTTTGAGTGGTGATATGAAGATTGATAGCTTATGTGATTTATTTAGTATCGTTTTATAAATCAAAAGAAAAACAAATTGGTAATTGTTTAGTTTTGTTATGTATCGCAGTTACTTTTCAATATTGACTTTATTTTGCATTGCTAGTGCAATGTTTAGAGATTAAGATAGAGGTTGCAAAGCATGTAAGAAGCATTGTATTTTATTGAATGATATTAGATAGGGTGGTAACAGTTATGTTTATGTTTATCAGGGAGAATGTGGGGTGAATGTAAAAGTAGTTAATACACAAAGTATCAACAGAACCTATAAGAACTTCACTGGGTAGCTGAAATGATAGGTGAAATATACCATTATATTTGTCTCCTGTTGAGAATTGTATTATTTGTTTACATGTGCCATATAGGTGGTGCATTTTAATGAATGTGGCTAGAAAATTGAACATTACAGGAAATGTGTTCTTTTGATTTTTTCAAGTGTATTATATGGTTTTAAAATAAGTATCCCTACAATTTCCTTGATATACAACCATACCTTATTTAACATCATTACAGTAAAAGGTATTGAATGTAAGAAATTACATTGTATGGTGCCATTGTAATAATAGATATTACTGTTACAGTTCATGTGTTGTGTAATATCTCTGTAATATAAAGGAATACCCTCAGTATTATTTTACTGAAAGTTTATTAACTAAAATTCAGTTAAGCCTGAAACGTGGATTGTTAATGTCTCAATCTCCTTGTAGTTAGGTTGGATTTAATCTGGGTCTGATATATGAAACACTTATTTGCATGAGGCTCAATTTATCATTGTCCTCTGATCTGATTTCTAGGATTGTATTCATTTTAGAACTTCCTTGTGGTAAAAATGATTTGTTTTCATGCAATGAAATAAGTTTTATCTATATATTGCAGGAGCTGGCAGATATCCGCAAGTCAGGAATCAAATCGTTTCGGGACATACAAGTGGATGAAAGCAATATTTTAACATGGCAAGGACTTATAGTGCCGGTGAGGGACCGCATCTTGTTGATGGTAGAGTTTGAGTATAAAGATTTCATCATATTGTCATATTTCTTAAAGTTAAGGAATAAGAATGTTTTCTGTTTTCAGTTTATTTGTGGTTAGTTAAGGGTTGGTTTTAGTGGGAGGGGTCTGATTCTGTTGTGTAGAATTGAGTGCCGAGCATGTTGAGGTAGGATTATATTGGGAACATCTTTGTTTCATTGTTTAGTTGTTGAGTGTTAGTGGTTGCTCGGCAGTAAGGCATTGTTGTGAGTTCACTCTTTTGTGTAGTTGACAGCAGTTATATTTGCTAGTGAGAGATTGGATGACCCACAAGTTGAGGTGCAGTTTAGAGTAGAGCAATTGAATTATTTGTAGGGAATATTGTAAGGGTACTTAGATTGTATGTTGCTTTTTGTTGATGTAATTGGCTCTCTCAAACACACTCTTTTTATTACCGCACATCTCTCTTATTCTTTCATTACTTACTTAATTAAACCACCTCGCACCACATATTGTCCTCAAACATTTTATTTCCAACACATAAACTTTCGTCTGCACAACCTTGTCTGTAGCCCATTCCTCTCAACTATATAAGATTGTTAGAACCACTATTCCTTCAACATACCCATTTTTGCGCTATGAGATAACGTTCTTGCCTTCCACACATTCTTCAACGCTCCCAGAACATTTGCCCCCTCCCCCATCCTGTGACACTTCTGCTTCCATGGTTCCATCTGCTGATAAATCCACTCCCAGATATCTAAAACTCTTCACTTCCTCCAGTTTTTCTCCATTCGTACTTACTTTCCAATTGACTTGTCCCTCAACCCTACTGAATCTAATAACCTTGCTCTTATTCACATTTACTCTCAGCTTCTTCTTTCACACACTTTACCAAACTCAGTCACCAACTAATGCAGTTTCTCATCCAAATTGGCCACCAGCGCTGTATCATCAGCGAACAACAACTGACTCACTTCTGAAACCCTCTCATCCACAACAGACTGCATACTTGCCCCTCACTCCAAAACTCTTGCATTCACATCCCTAACAACTCTGTCTATAAGCAAATTAAACAACCATGGAGACCACGATTTTTGCAGGGAAATAGTGCAAATGAATGGGAGATGTATAAAAGAAAGTGGCAGGAGGTCAAGAGAAAGGTGCAAGAGGTGAAAAAGAGGGCAAATGAGATTTGGGGTGAGAGTATCTTTGAATTTCAGGGAGAATAAAAAGTGCATAAGACAAGAAAACAAATGGGAACATCTGTGAAGGGGACTAATGGGGAGGTAATCACAAGTAGTGGTGAAGTGAGAAGGAGATGGAGTGAGTATTTTGAAGGTTTGTTGAATGTATTTGATAGAGTGGCAGATATAGGGTGTTTTGGTCGAAGTGGTGTGCGAAGTGAGAGGGTCAGGGAGAATGGTTTGGTAAACAGAGAAGAGGAAGTGAAAGCTTTGTGAAAGATGAAAGCTGGCAAGGTGGTGGGTTTGGATGATATTGCAGTGGAATTCATAAAAAAAACGGGGGTGACTGTCTTGTTGATTGGTTGGTAAGGAGATCCAGTGTATGCATGGTTCATGTTGAAGTGCCTGAGGATTGGTGGAGTGCATAAGTTGTGCCGTTGTACAAAGGCAGAGGGGATGAAGGTGAATGTTCAAATTACAGAGGTATAAGCTTGTTGAGTATTCCTGGGAAATTGTATGGAAGGGTATTGATTGAGAGGGTGAAGGCATATACAGTGCATCAGACGGGAAGAGCAGTGTGGTTTCAGAAGTGATAGAGAATATGTGGATCAGGTGTTTGCTTTGAAGAATTTCTGTGAGAAATACTTAAAAAAAACAGATGGATTTGTATGTAGCATTTATGGATCTGGAGAAGGCATATATAGGGTTGGTAGAGATGCTTTGTGGAAGGTCTTAAGAGGATATGGTGTGGGGGGTAAGTTGCTAGAAGCAGTGAAAAGTTTTTACCAAGGATGTAAGGCATGTGTATGAGTAGGAGGAGAGGAAAGTGATTGGTTCCCAGTGAATTTTTTGTCACTTTGCGGCAGGGGTATGTGATGTCCCCATGGTTGTTTAATTTGTTTATGGATGGGGTGGTTATGGAGGTGAATGCAAGATTTTTGGAGAGGGGCAAGTATGCAGTCTGTTGCGGAAGAGAGGGCTTGGGAAGTGAGTCAGTTGTTGTCTGCTGATGATACAGCACTGGTGGCTGATTCGGGTGAGAAACTGCAAGAGTTGGTGACTTAAAGTGTGTGAAAGAAGAAAGCTGAGATTAAATGTGAATAAGAGCAAGGTTATTAGGTACAGTAGGGTTGAGGGACAAATTAATTGGGAGGTGAGTTTGAATGGAGAAAAATGAGGAAGTGAAGTGTTTTAGATATCTGGGAGTGAATTTATCAGCGGATGGAACCATGGGAGCGGAAGTGAGTCACAGGTTGGGGGAGGGGGGCAAAGGTTCTGGGAGCGTTGAAGAATGTGTGGAAGGTGAGAACATTATCTCAAAGAGCATAAATGGGTATGTTTGAAGGAATAGTGGATCCAACAATGTCTTATGGTTGTTAGGCATGGGCTGTAGATAGGGTTGTGGGGAAGAGGGTGGATGTGTTGGAAATGAAATGTTTGACGACAATATGTGGTATGAGGTAGTTTGATTGAGGAAGTTTTTTTTTTTTTTTTCCCCGCTGTCTCCCGCGTTTGCGAGGTAGTGCAAGGAAACAGATGAAAGAAATGGCCCAACCCAACCCCATACACATGTATATACATACGTCCACACACGCAAATATACATACCTACACAGCTTTCCATGGTTTACCCCAGACGCTTCACATGCCCTGATTCAATCCACTGACAGCATGTCAACCCCGGTATACCACATCGATCCAATTCACTCTATTCCTTGCCCGCCTTTCACCCTCCTGCATGTTCAGGCCCCGATCACACAAAATCTTTTTCACTCCATCTTTCCACCTCCAATTTGGTCTTCCACTTCTCCTCGTTCCCTCCACCTCCGACACATATATCCTCTTGGTCAATCTTTCCTCACTCATTCTCTCCATGTGCCCAAACCATTTCAAAACACCCTCTTCTGCTCTCTCAACCACGCTCTTTTTATTTCCACACATCTCTCTTACCCTTACGTTACTTACTCGATCAAACCACCTCACACCACACATTGTCCTCAAACATCTCATTTCCAGCACATCCATCCTCCTGCGCACAACTCTATCCATAGCCCACGCCTCGCAACCATACAACATTTTTGGAACCACTATTCCTTCAAACATACCCATTTTTGCTTTCCGAGATAATGTTCTCGACTTCCACACATTCTTCAAGGCTCCCAGGATTTTCGCCCCCTCCCCCACCCTATGATCCACTTCCGCTTCCATGGTTCCATCCGCTGCCAGATCCACTCCCAGATATCTAAAACACTTTACTTCCTCCAGTTTTTCTCTATTCAAACTTACCTCCCAATTGACTTGACCCTCAACCCTACCGTACCTAATAACCTTGCTCTTATTCACATTTACTCTTAACTTTCTTCTTTCACACACTTTACCAAACTCGGTCACCAGCTTCTGCAGTTTCTCACATGAATCAGCCTCCAGCGCTGTATCATCAGCGAACAACAACTGACTCACTTCCCAAGCTCTCTCATCCCCAACAGACTTCATACTAGCCCCTCTTTCCAAAAGTCTTGCATTCACCTCCCTAACAACCCCATCCATAAACAAATTAAACAACCATGGAGACATCACACACCCCTGCCGCAAACCTACATTCACTGAGAACCAATCACTCTCCTCTCTTTCTACACGTACACATGCCTTACATCCTCGATAAAAACTTTTCACTGCTTCTAACAACTTGCCTCCCACACCATATATTCTTAATACCTTCCACAGAGCATCTCTATCAACTCTATCATATGCCTTCTCCAGATCCATAAATGCTACATACAAATCCATTTGCTTTTCTAAGTATTTCTCACATACATTCTACAAAGCAAACACTTGATCCACACATCCTCTACCACTTCTGAAACCTGATTGAGGAAGTATATATGTATATTCAATTTGATTGAGTAAGTATTTATTTATATTCAATTTATGCTGCTGAGTTTGTGACAGTGGCATGCTGAACTTTTAGTTTATGGAGTTTTCTTGAGAAACCCATTAGTGAATGTACAGAATTAATGACTAAAAGTAGATAGATAGGTGAAAAGCCTCTTTTAAAGAGAAATGTGATCTAAAAAAAAAAATAAGGTGCTTGTTATACTCAGTGTCATCTTTAGTCAGATTTGTCATATTTGATTTGTTTTATTGTTTTATTTCATTAACAGGAAAACCCTCCTTACAATAAAGGAGCATTCAGGATTGAGGTTAACTTCCCAGCGGAGTATCCATTCAAGCCTCCCAAGATAAACTTTAAGACCAAGATATACCATCCAAATGTGGATGAGAAAGGCCAGGTGAGTTACCAGTGCGTCTGATCAGGTGTAGATGAATTGAATTAATTTAACTGGCAGGAACTAATTTCCCTGCTGAATTTGCTGACAGTAGCCAGATCAATTGCTGATATAACTGCTAGGGGCCAGGTGAGTTGATTTAACAGATATAGACTAAATGAATTGCTGATATGGATATTAAATCAGGTGAATTATGTGGTTGACAAGAGCCATTGAAATTGTTAATATAGTCAAGGGTGAGGTGAGTTGCTAACATATTTTGATTAGTATTATTTATTTTTTATTATACTTTGTTGCTGTCTCCACCGTTAGGGAGATAGTGCAAGGAAACAGGCGAAAGAATGGTCCAACACACCCACATACACATGTATATACATACACGTCCACACACGCACATGTACATACCTATACATTTCAACATATACATATATACACATACACAGACATATACATATATATACACATGTACATAATTCATACTTGCTGCCTTTATTAATTCCCTTCGCTACCCCACCAAACATGAAATGACACCCCCTCCCCACACGCGTGTGAGGTAGCACTAGGAAAAGACGACAAAGGCCACATTCGTTCACACTCAGCTGCTAGTATGAGGCAAATCATCACTTTGCTTTGACAAAGGCTAGGTGAATCAATTTGACTGACATTTGTTCCTTTTCTAATGATCTACTTATTTTTACCTGCAGTTTTGATTGTGCTACTCTACATCCCTTTTTCTAATTTCTGTGTATCCTATATGATCATACATTGAAAGGCCCAGTATTTTGTTCTTATACCTTTTCATACCTTCATTCTCTACTTTTCCACTCCAGCTATATCGTGTGAATTACCCATCTCTCATGCATTTATATTTTTTTTTTTTTTTTGTCGCTGTCTCCTGCGTTTGCGAGGTAGCGCAAGGAAACAGATGAAAGAAATGGCCCAACCCACCCCCATACACATGTATATACATACGTCCACACACGCAAATATACATACCTACACAGCTTTCCATGGTTTACCCCAGACGCTTCACATGCCCTTATTCAATCCACTGACAGCACGTCAACCCCGGTATACCACATCGATCCAGTTCACTCTATTCCTTGCCCGCCTTTCACCCTCCTGCATGTTCAGGCCCCGATCATACAAAATCTTTTTCACTCCATCTTTCCACCTCCAATTTGGTCTCCCACTTCTCCTCGTTCCCTCCACCTCCGACACATATATCCTCTTGGTCAATCTTTCCTCACTCATTCTCTCCATGTGCCCAAACCATTTCAAAACACCCTCTTTTGCTCTCTCAACCACGCTCTTTTTATTTCCACACATCTCTCTTACCCTTACGTTACTTACTCGATCAAACCACCTCACACCACACATTGTCCTCAAACATCTTATTTCCAGCACATCCATCCTCCTGCGCACAACTCTATCCATAGCCCACGCCTCGCAACCATACAACATTGTTGGAACCACTATTCCTTCAAACATACCCATTTTTGCTTTCCGAGATAATGTTCTCGGCTTCCACACATTCTTCAAGGCTCCCAGGATTTTCGCCCCCTCCCCCACCCTATGATCCACTTCCGCTTCCATGGTTCCATCCGCTGCCAGATCCACTCCCAGATATCTAAAACACTTTACTTCCTCCAGTTTTTATCCATTCAAACTTACCTCCCAATTGACTTGACCCTCAACCCTACTGTACCTAATTACCTTGCCCTTATTCACATTTACTCTTAACTTTCTTCTTTCACACACTTTACCAAACTCAGTCACTTATATTTTTACCCATTTAATAAGAGGAAAACTAAAGTTTCACATCCATGTGTATGAGTTAGGATTCTTGTAAAACATCAGGAGGGAACATTGTGTACACTTAACACTTCAAAACGGAGTAAAGCGGGAAATCAGTCAAGGCACAATTGTTCAGAAAATGCCCAGACAGAAGGGCAGATGATTCTGCAAAAAACAAGGGCCATCTTTCTGAACATCATTACCATTGCAAGTGCTGGAGTTTAGGAGTTGCTGGATTGGAGACATTATTGTGTACTGGTATTTCTTGTTTAAGACTTGTTAGAATAAAAGTCAAACCTCCATATGATTTCATATTCCTTATCCTGACACATTTATGGTACCTGATATATTCTTTCTTGCCTAAAAGTTATCATTCAGTCCTGTTACATTCCTAATAGAAATGCTTAGGTGTTACGTCATGCATATAGACAATTGATGAAATGCATCGTTAACTGTAGGTAGGTTACAGTATAGGAGTCTCACATAAGTCAGAAAAATTTGGACATACAAAAATATAGATTTTTTGGAATCCAGAGGCTTATGACTTATCAAAAAACATGCCTCAAATGAACAGTAACTAACTCAGTTTAATAAAAAGGTGAACTTGACCTTTGTTAGATAATTATTCATTATGTTATTTGTCTTTATGTATTTTAAAGGCCTTAAGTTGTAACTAGAATTTTTTCTTGGTTGATAGTGACACCTTGCAATGTTGAACAATGCCAGTAGCCTTGCTCCATTTTGTTAACTGAAAGGCCTCTCTATTCAGTAATCATTGAACTGGAGGAGGATGCCTTAGGCTTTGAAATCATGTAATTGATTGGTTAATTTTGGCTCAAGAAATTTGTGTCCAATGATATTTCCTGACTTCAGGGTTTATGCTTTATGTTGACAGCCAGTGAGGGACAAGTTCTTGTGCTCTGTCAAGAAGTTGGTATCTTGGTTATGTTTTCAGATCCAGTTTTGAATGTGTGGGATACAGCAAGACAGAGGTGTTAATAGCTATATTTTAATGTTTGCTCTACTAGATATTGTGATAATCATGGGTTCTTTTTGTTCTGTTTTTCATTAATTTTTCATTTACCAGGTGTGCCTTCCTATCATCAGTGCTGAGAACTGGAAACCTGCTACCAAAACAGACCAGGGTAAGTCTTCTTTTCTTGAACACTGAAGCTGCTAATATGTAGTAATTTTGCATTCTGGGTGTACAAGTCTTGAAAACTGCTGTGATTACTTATGAATTAATTTTAGTTGTAAAACCACAAACTGCTATTATTACTCATGAATTAATTTTAGCTGTAAAACCACAAACTGCTATGATTACTCAGAATTAATTTTAGTTGTAAAGCCTCACATCTTCAAATGTATACATGATGGTTTTCAGTTACTTTACAATAAAAAATTTAAGATTGATAATGTTTTCCATAGTATGTATCGGTACATATTTAATTATATCTATCTATCAATCTATATCTTTTATGCAAGGGGTTAGCCACAGCATAAATCTTCATAATTTAACAGGCCACTAGCAGAGGGCAACTCTAGTGCAGTGTTTTCTGAGGCTCATTCATGTATGAATAACAAGATGATAAGTGAAAATGAGAAAATATGAAGCAGTGCAGACAGCGGAAGAGGTTGAGGTGATGGTGAGCAGTTTCAAAGTATGTAAAAAAAAAAAAAAAAAAAAAAGCTGTCATGGAGGTATGCAGCAAATACGTGTGAAGGTTATACTGCAGGTACCTGATCCACAATCTAGAATTCTCAGGACCTTAACCTTGCTAGATTTTGAAATTTGCTGGGTTTTTGGTTTTTGAATGTACAAATAATGTCATTCATATTTGAAATACAAACATAAAGTTTTGTTTTACAAATTATGTTGCTTCCTCTGACAAAGCTAGGGCTGAAGGGTACATCTTCATTGATTACATTACATCTGATGAAGCTTGAGTATCTGACATGATTTCTTGAGTGTGGATGGGCATAATAGTACTTATAGAAGTTAAGGTGCAGGCTAAAAAGAATTTTCACTGTATGGTGTAACTCTCTAATTTTTTTTTTTTTTCTTTTTTTTTGCTGTCTCCCGCGTTTGTGAGGTAGCGTAAGGAAACAGACGAAAGAAATGGCCCAACCCACCCCCATACACGTGTATATACATACATGTCCACACACGCAAATATACATACCTATACATCTCAATGTATAGGTATGTATATTTAGGTATGTATATTTGTGTGTGTGGGCGTGTGTGTGTGTACATTGTGTATGGGGGTGGGTTGGGCCATTTCTTTCGTCTGTTTCCTTGCGCTACCTCGCAAACGCGGGAGACAGCGACAAAGCAAAATAATAATAATAATACATCTCAATGTACACATATATATACACACACAGACACATACCTGTATACCCATGCACACAATTCACACTGTCTGCCTTTATTCATTCCCATTGCCACCTCGCCACACATGGAATACCATCCCCCTCCCCCCTCATGTGTGTGAGGTAGTGCTAGGAAAAGGCAACAAAGGCCCCATTCGTTCACACTCAGTCTCTAGCTGTCATGCAATAATGCCCGAAACCACAGCTCCCTTTCCACATCCAGGCCCCATACAACTTTCCATGGTTTACCCCAGACGCTTCACATGCCCTGATTCAATCCACTGACAGCACGTCAACCCCGGTATACCACATCGATCCAATTCACTCTATTCCTTGCTCTCCTTTCACCCTCCTGCATGTTCAGGCCCCGATCACACAAAATCTTTTTCACTCCATCTTTCCACCTCCAATTTGGTCTCCCACTTCTCCTCGTTCCCTCCACCTCCGACACATATATCCTCTTGGTCAATCTTTCCTCACTCATTCTCTCCATGTGCCCAAACCATTTCAAAACACCCTCTTCTGCTCTCTCAACCACACTCTTTTTATTTCCACACATTTCTCTTACCCTTTCGTTACTTACTCGATCAAACCACCTCACACCACACATTGTCCTCAAACATCTCATTTCCAGCACATCCATCCTCCTGCGCACAACTCTATCCATAGCCCTCGCCTCGCAACCATACAACATTGTTGGAACCACTATTCCTTCAAACATACCCATTTTTGCTTTCCGAGATAATGTTCTCGACTTCCACACATTCTTCAAGGCTCCCAGGATTTTCGCCCCCTCCCCCACCCTATGATCCACTTCCGCTTCCATGGTTCCATCCGCTGCCAGATCCACTCCCAGATATCTAAAACACTTTACTTCCTCCAGTTTTTCTCCATTCAAACTTACCTCCCAATTGACTTGACCCTCAACCCTACTGTACCTAATAACCTTGCTCTTATTCACATTTACTCTTAAATTTCTTCTTTCACACACTTTACCAAACTCAGTCACCAGCTTCTGCAGTTTCTCACATGAATCAGCCACCAGCGCTGTATCATCAGCGAACAACAACTGACTCACTTCCCAAGCTCTCTCATCCCCAACAGACTTCATACTTGCCCCTCTTTCCAAAACTCTTGCATTTACCTCCCTAACAACCCCATCCATAAACAAATTGAACAACCATGGAGACATCACACACCCCTGCCGCAAACCTACATTCACTGAGAACCAATCACTTTCCTCTCTTCCTACACGTACACATGCCTTACATCCTCGATAAAAACTTTTCACTGCTTCTAACATCTTGCCTCCCACACCATATATTCTTAATACCTTCCACAGAGCATCTCTATCAACTCTATCATATGCCTTCTCCAGATCCATAAACGCTACATATAAATCCATTTGCTTTTCTAAGTATTTCTCACGTACATTCTTCAAAGCAAACACCTGATCCACACATCCTCTACCACTTCTGAAACTACACTGCTCTTCCCCAATCTGATGCTCTGTACATGCCTTCACCCTCTCAATCAATACCCTCCCATATAATTTACCAGGAATACTCAACAAACTTATACCTCTGTAATTTGAGCACTCACTCTTATCCCCTTTGCCTTTGTACAATGGCACTATGCACGCATTCTGCCAATCCTCAGGCACCTCACCATGAATCATACATACATTAAATAACCTTACCAACCAGTCAATAATACAGTCACCCCCTTTTTTAATACATTCCACTGCAATGCCATCCAAACCTGCTGCCTTGCCGGCTTTCATCTTCCGCAAAGCTTTTTCTACCTCTTCTCTGTTTACCAAATCATTTTCCCTAGCCCTCTCACTTTGCACACCACCTCGACCAAAACACCCAATATTTGCCACTCTATCATCAAACACATTCAACAAACCTTCAAAATACTCACTCCATCTCCTTCTCACATCACCACTACTTGTTATCACCTCCCCATTTGCACCCTTCACTGAAGTTCCCATTTGCTCCCTTGTCTTATGCACTTTATTTACCTCCTTCCAGAACATCTTTTTATTCTCCCTAAAATTTAATGATACTCTCTCACCCCAACTCTCATTTGCCCTCTTTTTCACCTCTTGCACCTTTCTCTTGACCTCCTGTCTCTTTCTTTTGTACATCTCCCACTCAATTGCATTTTTTCCCTGCAAAAATCGTCCAAATGCCTCTCTCTTCTCTTTCACTAATAATCTTACTTCTTCATCCCACCACTCACTACCCTTTCTAATCAACCCACCTCCCACTCTTCTCATGCCACAAGCATCTTTTACGCAATCCATCACTGATTCCCTAAATACATCCCATTCCTCCCCCACTCCCCTTACTTCCATTGTTCTCACCTTTTTCCATTCTGCACTCAGTCTCTCCTGGTACTTCCTCACACAAGTCTCCTTCCCAAGCTCACTTACTCTCACCACCCTCTTCACCCCAACATTCACTCTTCTTTTCTGAAAACCCATACAAATCTTCACCTTAGCCTCCACAAGATAATGATAAGACATCCCTCCAGTTGCACCTCTCAGCACATTAACATCCAAAAGTCTCTCTTTCGCGCGCCTGTCAATTAACACGTAATCCAGTAACGCTCTTTGGCCATCTCTCCTACTTACATACATGTACTTATGTATATCTCGCTTTTTAAACCAGGTATTCCCAATCACCAGTCCTTTTTCAGCACATAAATCTACAAGCTCTTCACCATTTCCATTTACAACACTGAACACCCCATGTATACCAATTATTCCCTCAACTGCCACATTACTCACCTTTGCTTTCAAATCACCCATCACTATAACCCGGTCGCGTGCATCAAAACCACTAACACACTCATTCAGCTGCTCCCAAAACACTTGCCTCTCATGATCTTTCTTCTCATGCCCAGGTGCATATGCACCAATAATCTCCCATCTCTCTCCATCAACTTTCAGTTTTACCCATATTAATCGAGAATTTACTTTCTTACATTCTATCACATACTCCCACAACTCCTGTTTCAGGAGTACTGCTACTCCTTCCCTTGCTCTTGTCCTCTCTTTAACCCCTGACTTTACTCC
Organism: Panulirus ornatus; assembly: GCF_036320965.1. Taxonomy (NCBI): domain Eukaryota; kingdom Metazoa; phylum Arthropoda; class Malacostraca; order Decapoda; family Palinuridae; genus Panulirus; species Panulirus ornatus. Next base: position 6,989,904 of record NC_092244.1, on the reverse strand, counting down.
CAAGACATTTCCAAACCACTCTTCCCCTTTACCCTTGAGCTTCATTTCACTCAGAGCCAAAACATCCAGGTTCCTTTTCTCAAACATACTACCTATCTCTCCTTTTTTCACATCTTGGTTACATCCACACACATTTAGACACCCCAATCTGAGCCTTCGAGGAGGATGAGCACTCCCCGCGTGACTCCTATATTTTTTTTTTTTTTTTTTTTTTTTTTTTTTTTTGTCTGTCTCCCGCATTTGCGAGGTAGCGCAAGGAAACAGACGAAAGAAATGGCCCAACCCACCCCCATACACATGTATATACATACGTCCACACACGCAAAATATACATACCTACACAGCTTTCCATGGTTTACCCCAGACGCTTCACATGCCCCGATTTAATCCACTGACAGCACGTCAACCCCGGTATACCACATCGATCCAATTCACTCTATTCCTTGCCCTCCTTTCACCCTCCTGCATGTTCAGGCCCCGATCACACAAAATCTTTTTCACTCCATCTTTCCACCTCCAATTTGGTCTCCCTCTTCTCCTTGTTCCCTCCACCTCCGACACATATATCCTCTTGGTCAATCTTTCCTCACTCATTCTCTCCATGTGCCCAAACCATTTCAAAACACCCTCTTCTGCTCTCTCAACCACGCTCTTTTTATTTCCACACATCTCTCTTACCCTTACGTTACTTACTCGATCAAACCACCTCACACCACACATTGTCCTCAAACATCTCATTTCCAGCACATCCATCCTTCTGCGCACAACTCTATCCATAGCCCACGCCTCGCAACCATACAACATTTTTGGAACCACTATTCCTTCAAACATACTCATTTTTGCTTTCCGAGATAATGTTCTCGACTTCCACACATTCTTCAAGGCTCCCAGAATTTTCGTCCCCTCCCCACCCTATGATCTTTCACAGCTCCATCATCTTCTTGAGGCTTAAGATGCTCCTCTTGTGCTTTGTGCAAGACATAGATGTTTTCGAGTAGTTATCATGCAGTTGCTGGCGTAACTTGAAAGGGTTAAGTTTCCACAGTAGGAATCTAGAGTGCACAGAAGTTACAATTGTGCAAGACTAGCTCATAACATTGCACCAGAAAGCACATAGGAGACTGAAAGTAATTACCAGCACCACAAAATGGTGGTGAGTACACTAATTGCCGTGGGGTGGTGTACACATGATTTGAAATATTTTTGTGTCTTTTTCATTTTTTGAATTTTTAGGATGATAAAAGATTGCCAACCGAAATTGAAAAATTCATTGCTCTGATTATTTTGTTGGCTCGAATTACAAATGGCGGAGGTTTTACTGTATGTACTTAAGCTGTTGGTACTTCCTATAATTATATGCCTGCTTCTTTGGTATTGTGTAGGAAATGAGGTTTTTGTATTCACTGCTTTTTAAGGCGTGTATTGTAAATGTTACCATAAGTGTTTCGCATACTTTAGAGAATGCAACTAGAATTAACCGTAACTTTTGCATTTAGGGAGTTCAGCTAGAGTAATCAATTAAAACTTGTGCACTGTGAGTGCCCTTACTGTGTATGAATGATGTCATGGTATTATAATTGTTGTATTTGTTTGATTCATAGATAAGAAATAGGTTTTCATGCTTGATAATGTATATAACATGCATTAATGATCTTTGTATTTGCTTGCACTGGGAAAGTTTGGTTTATATTTTTATTAAAACAAAGATTTTTAATGCTGGTTGTGCAGATTTTCTCCATGTTCAGCCATGATAGTTATACTGGGTAGGTTTAATATACGTATATCACTTATTAGAGTTCTTGTGAATTGTAATCATCTTTCCTTATTCTTTCACTTTTCGATATCAAGGATGAAATATCAAGTTTAAAGGGTTCAAACACTAAGGGAGAGAGAATGAATATTAGTATCTTAAAGGCCATATTTATGATGGTATGAATTTCAGTGATCGAGGCTCTGATCAACCTTGTGAATGAACCCGAACCTGAACATCCACTTCGTGCTGATCTAGCTGAGGACTACACGAAAGACCGTAAGAAATTTATGAAGAATGCAGAGGAATTTACCAAGAAGAATTCTGAAAAGAGGCCAGCAGACTAACTATCCAGTGTATGTGTAGTCTGTGATAAACAAAAGCACTTTTAAGGCAGCAGACGTTTTATACTTTAGTCCAGCTTTTATGTTGTACTGTGCTTTAAAGTTTTACGTTAATAAAAATGAAACATTGGTATTGCTTTAATATTTTCTCTTACTGTATTTCATTGTTAAATTTCATTATACTATTAATCAGCAGTCTTGAAATTGGTTAGGTATTTATGTCAAAGAATGTTTCTATAGTTACAGGGAGGAAGACTTTCTCAAATTATTTGTCTCGAAATTAATTATTCAGTAATCTCGTGTAACTCCTTACCAAGTTACTGACTTTAACACTGTTACTGAATTTAAGAATTTAAAAAAACAATTATATTTATTTTATCCTTTAAATTTTCCTTTTTTCTAATCCTATGTTTCCTTCTATTTTACATAAATGTTATTTATCATATATATTATTTGTAGCATCCACTTAAGGAATTTTTATGATAAAATATGTTTATAAAACATATCCATGGTCAGTGATCATGTGTGTAGTTGTTTCTCCCAGTAGTTTGGCATGTACATTGACGAAAATACATGCAGTCATAGGAAGTCTGAAATACATTGTAATGGCAATGTGAAGAAGTTATATATAGGTGAATAGCTGGTGATTTTAAGTATAATACATGGTTTAGTCAGCAGTTCTTGGATATTTGGTACTTCAGTAAAATGCATATTTAAAACAGTCTGCCTGTTAAGTGCCCATACACCCTTAGAAATATGTAAAGCCTGTAAGTCTTGCTGCCTATTCAGTGATATTTTTAAGATCACTGTTGTGTAGACATGTATCAGGTTATCACATCATAGAAGCGTATTACTCAAACCTTAAATCTGAACAAAAATCTTATAGCAGAATATGAAAATGCTACATCAAATTTTCACATCATCTCAATGTAAGGGTCTTTTTTTTCTTCCTTGCAAGATGTGATTATCAGTATAAGCCTTCCCTTGCTGACCCAGTTGAATTCTCTCTCTATCTCTCTCTCTTTTTTTTAAGCTCTTCCCTCAGTCTTGGTTTTATCAACATATGGAAGTGGTCAGGCTCATAAGTCAGTTAATTTTAATGGTTAGGTTATATGGCCATGCTTGCGCTGCTGGGTTATTATTGGATGAAGGGTTAGATTTGCCAGTTCATACTTTTGGGACCTACTTCGACTCATTTTCTTTCATATGCCATGCTGGAAGATTTAGGATATAATCCTGTCTTGAAACCTATGAATTTAGGTTTAATGATTATGTTTGCAAACAACCTAGCTAGCTTGGTCATAACCTGATTTTTTTCACTGTAGGATGGTAAATAAAGCAAGTGATACTGTTACCTTTATGTGATGTCCTTGTTGATTTAATGCCAGGATTTCTATAAAGCTGTCATTTCATATGTGAAGGGTTTATGTTTAGTGTGTTCAGTTGGTTTTAAGGTATTTCTGGACTCTGCCTGTTTAAGGTTACCACGAGTAAAAAGTCACCTTTGGCAGAACTTTATCATTGGGTGTATAATCTTGTCAAAGAGCTTTTCATTCCCAAGGAGTTTACATTTCCATGCTAGTTAGCATTGCATCCTTTGGATGCAGGAGCCTTTAGAAAGGTCCTGGATAACATCAGGACTCTTTCATAGAAATTGGTCCAGGGATGATTATAAGTGAAAATATAAACTTTAAGTCATCAGTAAGAGCACACTGAAGATGGTGATGAACCCCATTTTGAGAAACTTGGTATTCCAACATGTTTCAATGGTGGTAACCCTTTCCTGGGTCCCAGTGAGTTAGGAAATAACCTGGCCAGTTTCTTTCTCTCATTCTGAAATGCAGAGGTTCATGACAGGGGTTCATGGAAATACTTTTAGTGATACTTAAAGCAGTCTGTACACTTACCTGTTTTCCTTATGATGTGATGTAGGTTTGCTGAAACACTGCCAGATCTCTATATGAATTAGCAGTTTTTTCATTCCTGGCACCAGTCTGGAAATACATAGGATATGTCTTAACCAATAATTCTATTATGAGGCAAGTTCATGGATGTGATGGCTGTTCATACATGCTGTAAATGAGCAAGATTATGTATCCTTCAGAGTTTAATTGTATATGGCAAGATTAAAAGTCTCCTTGCTAACTGTATTTGGGAGGGAGCCATATAGGCTGAGATTGTGGTCTTTATATGAAAGCAATTTTTTTCTTCATATATATAAAGGTGTGAAAGTTGGTATGTAAGAAAATAGTTTAGACTTAAGAGCAGTTGTTGAACCGTTTGTTACTAGTCTTTGGATTCACATCTTTATACTTACAAGACTAATGGTTTATGTTGCATTATAAACTTAAATTTATTATTTCTTATGTCATGTCACATTTCTCGAAGCAGTTGAAGAGTATCCATAGCATATGAAATGTATTCCTTTGCTGCTGTGGATAAAGTAAATAGAGATGCTTGCCTTGTGAGTCTGTTCATGGAAACCATATATTATTTAATCTTCCATATCATGGGACTCAATTATCTGTATAGACAGGGTTTTTGCCTTTTTCATTAAAAACACCTTATAACCCCTGTAATGTTTAAATTTTTCAGCCTAGATTTTCTTAACCCTTTAAGTGCTGGTAGGGTAAAAAATTCTGATCAGGGTGGGAAAAGTTTGCAGAATTTAAAAAAGTATAAAACCATTTATACCCAGTGCATCATAAAAATTTACTCCAAAGGAGCATCCTCAGCATTAGAATTTTTGGCACATCACTCACCATTATAAAACCCAGCAACTTATGCATCATCCTCCACTTTGACATTTATGTAAATACATACTTCAGTTTTCCAGTTAAACATGGATGTACAGAGACAACACTTTCCTAGAGTTCTGGGTGTCATATAGCATCTGTAAATGCTAGAAAGCATTATCCTCATGATGCATGGGAAGGAAACCAAGGTGGTGGTGGAAGGGTGAGGTAAAAGATGCATCAATGGATTGTGGCGTGAACATACGTGAGGTGTGCAAAGGATAGAGTATATTGAAACAATATGGTACACAGGAGTTGATGTGCTGTTAGTGAGCTCAACCAGTGCACAAGAGGCTGTCAGGGGAAACCACAGTAAGATGGGGTCTGATTGTGGATAGAGGGCTCTGGTACCACTTTATATATGACAGCTAGAGAAAGGTCTATGGGGCCTGGATGTGGATTAGGAGTTGTGGTTTAAATGCATTACTTATGACAGCTAGAGACTGAGAGTGAATGAAAGTGGCCTTTTTGTCTGTATTCCTGGTGCTGCCTCACTGAAGCTGGAGATAGCGATCCTGTTTTCCCATGTTGTGGGGTAACCGCGAACAGATGAAGGCAAGCATGAATATGTCCATGTGTATTATGTAATGTCTGCGTATGTGTATGCATATATATGTATGAATGTGTGCGTATGGTGGTGTTTATGTATATATGTGTGTATGTATATATACAGCAATCATGTATGATAAAATAAAATTTTAATGAATAATAATATTTATATATTTATATTGAGAGCATATGGTGTGGGAGGTAAGATGCTAGAAGTAGTGAAAGGTGTTTATCAAGGATGTGAGGCATTTGTACGAGTAGGAGGAGAGGAAAGTGATTGGTTCCCAATGAATGTCAGTTTGCGGCAGGGTGCTTGATGTTTCCATGGTTGTTTAATTTGTTTATGGATGGGGTTGTTAGGGAGGTGAATGTAAAAGTTTTGGAGAGAGGGGCAAGTATGCAGTCTATTGTGGATGAGGGGGCTTGGGAAGTGAGTCAGTTGTTGTTCGCTGATGATACAGCGCTGGTGACTGATTCGGGTGAGAAACTGCAGAAGTTGGTGACTTAAGTTTGGTAAAGTGTGTGAAAGAAGAAAGCTAAGAGTAAATGTGAATAAGAGCAAAGTTATTAGGTTCAGTAGGGTTGAGGGCCAAGTAAATTGGGAGGTAAGTTTGAATGAAGAAAAACTGGAGGAAATGAAGTGTTTTAGGTTTCTGGGAGTGGATTTATCAGCGGATGGAACCATGGAAGCGGAAGTGAGTCACAGGGTGCAGGAGGGGGCGAAGGTTCTGGGAGTGTTGAAGAATGTGTTGAAGGCGAGAACATTACTTCAGAGAGCAAAAATGGGTATGTTTGAAGGAATAGTGGTTCCAACAATGTTATATGGTTGTGAGGCATGGGCTATGGATAGGGTTGTGCGGGGGAGGGTGGATGTGCTGGAAATGAGATGTTTGAGGAGAATGTGTGGTGTGAGGGGTTCGATCGAGTAAGTAATGAAAGGGTAAGAGAGATGTGTGGTAATATAAAGTGTGGTTGAGAGAGCAGAAGAGGGTGTATTGAAATGGTTTGGTCACTTGGAGAGAATGAGTGAGGGAAGATTGACAAATAGGATATATGTGTCGAAGGTGGAGGGAACGAGAAGTGTGAGACCAAATTGGAGGTGGAAAGATGGAGTGAAAAAGATTTTGAGCGATTGCTGCTTGAACATACAGGAGGGTGAAAGGAGTGCAAGGAATTGGGTGAATTGGAACAGTTTTGTATACTGGGGTCAACGTGCCGTCAATGGATTGAACCAGGGCATGTAAAGCGTCTGGGGTAAGCCATGGAAAGTTTTGTGGGGCCTGGATGTGGAAAGGGAGCTGTGGTTTCGGTGCATTACACATGACCTAGTAGAGACTGAGTGTGAACGAATGTGGCCTTTGTTGTCTTTTCCTAGTGCTACCTCGCATGCGTAGGGGGAGGGGGTGCTGTTTTTCATACGTGGCTGGGTGGCAACGGGAATGGATGAAGGCAGCAAGTATGATTATGTACATGTGTATATATGTTTATGTCTGTGTATGTATATGTATGTATATGTTGAAATGTGTAGGTATGTGTGTGTATGTGTGTGTGTGGGCGTTTACGTGTATGTGGGTGGGTTGGGCCATTCTTTCGTCTGTTTCCTTGTGCTACCTTGCTAACACGGGAGACAGCGACTAAGTATAATAAATAGAATAAATAATAGGTGGGATTAGTCATTAGGAACATTTAGATAAGAGCCTCTGGGAACACTGTATTAGAGTTGCCCCCTGCCAGTGGCCTCTTAATGTTAAGGCACTAAAAGGCAAAGTTGCACTAGAGTTCACCAGTCATGAAGACTTTTGCCATGGCCACCCCTGTCAAGGGAGTTCATGAAGGGCTTTGGAGATATAGATAGATAGATTGAAAGTGTTGCCAGACTCCACCTGTATGAAGTTAAGTAATAAGTAAAAAGTCACCTTTGGAGAGGCTGTATCTCTAGGATTACAATCTTGTTAAAGAACTTACTCCAAATAGAGTATGTTTCCCTGCATCTGGAAGTAGGGATTACAATCTTGTTAAAGAACTTACTCCAGAGGAGTCTACATTTCCCTGCAACTGGAAGTATCTCTGGGAGGCTTTAGAATGTTCCTGGGTAAAACCAGGACTCTTGAGAAATTGATACTAGGGTAATTATAGATAAAATAGATATTTAGGGTGTTACCTGACATAACCATCCAGTGGTTACAAGAGTGAAAATGCACTTTCGATGAGGCTGTATCATCGTTTGTTTATAAAAGGCAATGCAGTCTCACGAAGAACTCACACCGGAGGAATTCATCATTACTCTACTAATGGAAGTAGTGCAGCCTTTGAGCTGCATGAGATTCTGGAAGCGGGTAAAAGAACTGGATCCTTTTTATGAAAGTGAGGTTGACAGTTTTAGATAAATAGGTAGAGATGAATGTATCACAGCACTTAAAGGGTTAATTTTCTTTTGGCAAGGCTCTTGTCTGCTTGTATTTTTATTTACTGGTATTATTTCATTGGCATTCTTGTATCAAAGGTTGTCATGTTTAATGATACAATAGTCCCAACAGTGGGGATGAGTCATAGATCCTGAGTGCTAAAGAAAGGAGGAGGATAGATATGTTGGAAATGAAATACTTGAGGAGAGTACTTTGTATGAGAAGGGTTGATCATGTAAGGAATGACATTTTAAGAGAGGTGTGGTAGCAAGCAGAGTATGACTTAGAGCTGAACAGGGTATGCTGAAATGGTTTGGGCACATGGAGAGGATGATTTACAAGAGACTGACAGATTGGATTACACGTCAGAAGTGGAGGGAGAAAGTGAGAGGGCGAGACATGGAAGGAGGTGGAAAGATGCGAGTGAAATAGGTTTTGAGTTCTTCGGGCCAAAATTTGTAGGAAGGTGAGGATTGTACATGGATAGAGCACATTGGAGGGAGATGGTATACAGGAGGCAACATGCTGTCATTGAGCCGAAGCATGGCATACACAGTTTGTGGTGGAAACTACAAAAAGGTTTGTGAGGCTTATCTGTAGATTGAAGGCTTTGGTTGCATTATATGTGATGGCTTGAGAGTGAATGTGAACAAATGGGGCTATCCTTTCTCTGTTCTTGGCACTGCCTTGCTAATATGGGAAATGGAGAACAAGTATAAAAAAGAGATTTTGAAAAATTTGAATTACAAAGACCCCATGACTGTGTGAATATAGTTCTTATCAAGTGATGTACTTAATTTACAAGCAAATTTCTGCTGTCCACATCTCCATTCCAGACTCTTTGGATTGCCCATTGCCCAGTTCTTTGAAAATTTTGATTTCTTGTATTGTCTATCTCTTAAAGTATGAAGGGTCTGTTGTCTTAACCTCATGCCATCTTGCTAGGATGGAAAAGGTAAGCAGGTATAAAAAAGAAATTCGGCATCCCTATACAGCTGATACCCAAAAACTTACTAATCCTTTGCAGTTCTGAGGACCCATGTTATGTTTCAGTTGTAGATGTTTAAGCCACTGTGTGAAATGTAAATTTACATTGTGTCATGCTTTATTTACAGGTTTTTACATTTTATTGTGGCTTTTAAATATTACAAAACAGCAGTATCACTGTGGCATAACTTATATTCCCACTTACTCTCTCAGGTGCATTTATTTTAGCTTGTCCTTTCTCCAACCTTGGTTTCTTTTTATAAATCCACCTTCCCAGTTATCTCAGACTACCTGCCGATGTAACATCTGGTCTCTGGACATAGTTGTCATCGGCCCTTTCAAGAAGTAAGTGTGTAATGTGAACATCATATAACAGTTGCTATAAGTATAATGTTTAAATATGAATTTTGTGCCAATTATTGTTCACATTTAATAATCATATTTTCAGAAAGTAAGTTTTATCAACACGGTCTCATATATCACTTTTATGTACTTTTTTTTTTTTATGTTGAAGGCCCCAGTCACAGACAAAAGCCCACATCAAGGACAGGCCTTAATTAAAATATAGAGAGAATTATGATATGAAAAATGTAAGTCAAGGGAAAGTATTTTTGAGAAGTGAAAAACCTTTCTTTTGAAATGTGCTAGGTCATAGTTACTGGGAAAGACATAAGAGGGTAGAGAGTTCCAGTGGTTTGACATGGAAGTAAAGAAGCAAGTATCAAAATGGCCTACCCCCAAGTTGCTGATAGCCACACAGTAATCATGTGACGCAGCAGTACCAAGTATTGTGTGGTCTAGCTAGTGGTGTGGGTGCTTAAGCAGCCAGTACAGTAATTTCTTCCAAATCCAGACAATACCAGGTTTTCCATAAGCTCGACTTTTTGAAAACCTGTCTGGTGTGAAGGTTAGACAGAGAAAGTAAGCCTTTCTTGGTAATGAGATATTTTAGACTGGGTGCAACACTTGTGCTGCTTTTCTGTTGGTAGATTTTACACTAAATGGCTAATGCCCATAAGTGGGCCTCTGATTGACAAGTGGCATCCCAATTAACCCTTCCACTGTCTCCTGTAGCAGATCATGTTTCATATTGTGCGTATATCTCACTGGGAAGCTTCATATAATTTATGGTATTATGGTAGGAATGCTCCATTGTTTACTGAGGATGAATAGATTTGTCCTTAACCTCACAATGAAGACAAAAAATTCTTTTCTTCAGGTATGTGTGTGTTACTGTGGTGATGCCTGTTTACTTTTTTATCATTTATACAGTACAGTATTTAATGTTATGCATTAAGCATTTACAGGTCAAGTTCAATATATGCATGGGAGGAAGGTTATGGGTGGGTAATGGAGCAACATAGCCACAGCTTTCTTGGTAGGCAAGAGGCAAAAGTTTTGGTTCAAGGGAGGAAGGGGTTGCACTATGCATAGTATGGGTGGATAACTGCACTTCACAGTCTGGTTGGCAGAAAGGAGTTCCTAACATGCAAACAGTAAAGTACCTTATGTGTTTGAGTATCAGCATTATTACTGTCCATATTTGACATGATGATGTCTTTTATCATTTTTAGACAAGAAATAATTCAAACATACATCAGTGTCCTTGATAATCAACTTTCCATCTTGAGTAAGGAGTTTGCACTCTATTGTATTTTGGCTCAAAAATACTTATTAGGATTTTAGTTAAAGTAAATCAAAGATATACTACATGGTCTTTGTATGAGGGAAGCTTGATACATACATTATTATTTCATGGTTTTCTGAAAGTGATGAATAAGTAAGTTTTACACACTGTCAGTGAATTACCAATTCTGATTTTGGTAACTTACAAGATTGTATCATCATTAATGGATGGGAATACAGTCTTGTCGAGGGCATTCATGCTTCAAAGGAGGCCAAGATTTCCCCGTGCCTGCAATAGAATTTAGCCCGTATGAAAGGGGTTAAGGGCTTATGTAATGAATAACTGATAGGTACTCTATTGATCTAAGGTCAGTATTACTCACCCATACCATGTCTTCAGCTGTCCCCAATCACATCAAGATCTCCATCTTTTGGTTGTCAGGCTTGTTTAACTTGTTTATTCACTTTATATAGATAGATAGACAGAGTTTGCTTTCTTTTGGGACATTTTCACCAACCATAGATCAGATCGTTTTAGGTATGTAAATTGTGTGTGTTACTATGATTATTGTATGATGATATTTGACTCAAAGTAAAGGATAATACAGTATTATATATCTCAAGCATGGAATTTGCTTTCATATATTGTGATTACAGTCTAAATAATTATGACTTAAAATACAGTAAAACATGGGCAAGAGGATTATCTGAGCAGCTGAATGTTTTCGTAAGATTTTCTTGATTACTGCAATTAAATTGTTTTCATTTTTCATGAGAAATATCAGTATCTTTAAAGCATATATTTTGTTCAAAATGAATATTTGAGAAAGTCATTTGTAATACTTGAGCTATGTGTACCCTTCCTGAATTAATGTATACATTTAATTTGTCAGGCTTTTATTTTAACATGACGCATATGTGTTCTGTGGATTGCACCTGCAACCCCCTGTGGTACTAGCAGGAATATTTGACACATTCTGAATACTGTTCTCAGAATGCATGCTATTTAACACTCAAGGTTTAAACAGAAATATGATGATACTTTGATCAAAACTATCAAGAGTGCAACATGCGATCTAAAGTAAACATTTTCACGTTATAACCGAGCAGTGTCAGAACACACAGCAATTTTTTAGGTGTAACTCTTAATAATGTACAAAACATTTGCAGAATGCTCTTAGCTGCTGCTCAGAACAGTATGAAAAAACCTTCACAAAGGGTGATTCACACATGTGTTATTTTCTATAAGAAGTAGGTAGTAGATGCAGTAATTAATCTTGAATGATATTGATTTTTCCAAAAATACTTGTCCTTTCTTTTCTGTTTTGTTATTCATTTATGTTGGCAACTTTGTTATCTGTAGGTCAAATAAAAATACTATGAGTGAGGTACCTTTCTTTTTATCTGAAGATAACTCTGTCTTATCTATCTATACCTCTGACACATTAATTTTGAAAAGTACCTAGGGAGGTGGCCTCAGCTGAAGTCGCAGGCATAAAATGTGGTGCAGGATTTTGATGCTCAAACTCAGAATAATTCCCTTTGCACACCAGTTAGTGTGGGTTTGAGAAAGAACACTTTATTTGCAAATAAAAATCTCTTTCAGAAGGGACCAAACAATACTTTACTGCTATATGAGGATGAGAGTCATGGCTGGTGGGCAGTGACTCTCTGTTTAGCAGTAAACTGCTACATCATGTACTTGATGATCCTGTTCAACCCTGCCTGTAATTCAAGAATACCCCACTTTGCATGCTGTGTGTCTGATCCAAGGAAGAATTCAACCGTGGAAAGGTTCAGTTCGTGTGACATTTAAAGTGTACATGATGAGCCATGACTGGATGTGAGAAATGTTTAGCACTACCATGAGTTTCATCCCTATCCTTGTTGCTAGCCAGAGCACAGATGATTTAATTTGACATGTGGGATTGCAAAGCTTTTTAAGTCTCCTTAGAGTGTGCAAACACTATCTGGCATATTGAATTATGTTGGTATTTAATATGTGGATAGTAGAAATTTGCTTGTGCTGTACTTTTTGAAAGTATAATCACGATCAACTTTTCTTAGCTAGTGTAAGGACAATTATGTGTATCTTGCAATTTTTTGCTAAGGAAATGGCTATCAAAATCTAAGAAGTTTATAAGACATAAATTGCTTAGTCTTCACAGCAGTATCTACTGAATCCAGCCGTGCTAGTGTCACTCACATTTTTTTTTTACAGCTTCCCAATAATGTTGAATTTAATTGTACTGCTCTTGCTGAAATTACAGGTGCATTAAATTTACAATTGTTTCCTTGATGTCCTTAACTGCGTTGTACTCAAAAAAAACATTTACTGTTTTCATATGCATATAATGAGCATGAACTTTCGCATTTTATAGTGGTTCAGTGAACTCTTTCCGTGTCTGCTATGGAGGTGATACGTTTATATTTTATAAGTAGTTTCTGTTATTTAAAGCAAGTGGTGATTGTATGATCTTAACTAAGTCACCAAAGTTTAAAATCTTAACTGCTGTGCTTGACATCCAAGAAAATTTGCATTTTTACATTGATAATAAATAAGAGGTCACCAAATGATTTCTCCAAAAGTCTGAATTACATTGCCCTTCCAGTTGTATATCATACTAATTTATCTTGCGTGTTTTCCCCTCTACCTTGCCCTTCAATAACTCTGCTCCTGTGCTCCCCAACAGAACTAAACTTCACATTTGCAGTAACTAACCAGTCACAAAATTTATGGCCATTAGTATCAAGCATTCTAAGAGTTTTTCTTAACTCTAAGGTATGGTGATGAATAAACTGAATGAATAAACTTAATGAATAAACTGAAAAGAAAGCCACTGTGCTTTAAGTGAAGTAAAAACGCAGACATTGTGAAGAATATGTAATGAAGTATAAAGGTAAAAAATTAATAAGAAAAGTTGAGTTAGTTTTCACAGTTTTTTCTATAATAGTGTGTTTGGAGTATAAGGCTGTAATGAAAAGGTTAAGAATGAAAACCATGATATTTTGATGGTCTGAGCAAGTATTTTTTCTTTGTCATATGATACACCTGCCATTTCTCATTCCATCAACTGTCCTTACACAACAGATTGAAGTCAAGCACTTCATTTCCAATACTTCCATCAATATCCCATTGTTCACATCCATACAACACAATCAGGTCTTTACCCTGACCGTTAATGACCTCTCTTTCAACCAGGTAAACCCCAGTCGCCAGATCTTTTCCATCTCAATTCCACAAGCATTTCATTCTTATTCACAGCAGGTACCCCATTAAAACCAACTATCACTGATATTCTATCCCTTGTATTAAAACTGGTTATATGGACCGAATTCCGAGCCTTCGAAGAGGAAGAGCACTCATTACTAAACTGCTCGTGTTCCATCTTGCAGAAATTAGAAATACAAAAATGGAAGGGTTTCCAGCTCCCCTTCCCTTATTCTAGCTCATTTCCTCTTTAGTCGCTTCTGTGACACGCCGGGAATACATGGAAAGTATTCTTTCTCCTGTATCACAAGGATCGTGCCAACCTGTGGTCGCCTTGAACAACAGTAAGGAAATATATGGGTAGTAAACTTTCTCGTTTATCCCAGGAACTATGTATATAGTAATTGCCACGTGAACCCCTTTCCAGAACTCCAGAAGCTCCTGCAGCTTTTAGGCTGGTCTACTTTTGAGTGACAAGTTCTTCAATAAGACTAAGTATTTCCTTTTGTCAACAGAAGACAAAGCCGCACCATTGACTTTACGCTTGAGGTGTAATGACTTGAAGGAGATGCCTTTTACATATAAAACCCCGAAACTGGCACCGTTCAACTTTCCCCATATGGATGAACGTTATGTTACGTTCAGTTAACTGCCAGAGTGTTTAACTGTCCGTTTCAGTACCATAAATGACTTCCTATATATATATATATATATATATATATATATATATATATATATATATATATATATATATATACGCCTTACCCCGGTGTTAAAGGTATTTTCACAATACGGACTGGTAAAAAAGGTTCTCTATTTTACATCATGAAAGAAATACACGTAAAAGTAATATACTGCACACTGTAAGTAAATTAAGTGTGCTAACATATATGACCTTTGTACTGGGGAAATGGCGGAAAAGTAACGTAGGGTATGCATAATTGAAATTACCCTTTTTTCATTATGAGATTAATTGAATACTTGTAAAAGTAAAAATTATGTAGAAATTATTGAGCTAATATGTTACAGGTGTAGAATAACGCTGAAACTAATTTGTTGTAGTACGCAAGAGATAGTTTACATACTAACTCATGTTTACCCGTCTGTCACCGTGGATAGTTTGGGCATTATGTGTCATAGTGACGTGTTTCAGTGCAGTGTATTGCTAGTTTAATCCTTCACTGTGGCTTCACATGATGGTAGTGTGAATTGTGGTGCTAAGAGAACGTATAGTAAGCATTGTGGTGCAAAGGGAACACCTATTGTCCTGTTTTAACAGAAGACTTGACATAAACATTTGGGTAAGGCTGAACTTTGAAACAAGGCAGTGTCCGAGTACAACATCGGTCCATCCACAGGATTCGAAGTGAAGCTAGAGAGAGTAAGACTTAAACTTCCCTGTTGATGCCCATTAGAAAACGTTGCAAGAAGTACCTGGGACCAACACAAGCCTTTGTAAGCTTAGTTAGAAATAGTGCTCTGTGTATCTGGTCTCAATCAAGCGAAGTTGTTATATGAGAAGATAGGTGAGTACAGTATACATTTTAGTATAAGCCAGTACATAATTTTTTTGTTTGAAGTGTACATTTATGATTTTTCCATTCAAATCACAATTCTTGCACATGGATAATTTGTTTAAAGGGCACCCTCAAAGTCCTCAGGGTGTGTATCGAGGTCCGTGGTGTATAGGTTATTGTTGATCGTGATGCATTCACGAGTCGCTCTTGGTCAAGTGCGTGGGTTCGGACAGTCGGTCCACAGTTACCTTAGCTGTTCATCCTCCCGTAAGGGTTGGTCGATGAATTGGGTATTTGGCTAAAGCCGGGGTATATACATAAATAACTGTATGGAGATGGCCTTGATTAGGGCATTCATTTGCTCGTGTGGTGTTTATATATATATATATATATATATATATATATATATATATATATATATATATATATATATATATATTTCTAATTTTCCAAAAGAAGGAACAGAGAAGGGGGCCAGGTGAGGATATTCCCTCAATGGCCCAGTCCTCTGTTCTTAACGCTACCTCGCTAACGCGGGAAATGGCGAATAGTTTGAAAAAAAAAAAAAAAAAAAATATATATATATATATATATATATATATATATATATATATATATATATATATAGCATTTTGGATTCAAATCTGATATGTTCTAATTGCATTGGTTTATTTTCATATTTACCCCATTCCATTAGTATGGAGTAGTGTATGGCATTTAATTTTGCAGTTTCTTGGCTTTGTGACCTTTTAACTCAACAATGGTGCTTCTTTTTATGTTATATTTTAATTAAATTCCTTTTTCCATAGCCAGAGGTTGAACCAGTATGTGACATTCATTTTTCATTTCATTTCAAGCTAGAAGTTTCAGTTTTCTAAATTGTTTCTTACATTTTTCATATGTATATATATGTATGTGTGTGTGTGTGTGTGTGTATGTGCGTATGTGTGTGTATGTGTGTGTGTATATATATATATATATATATATATATATATATATATATATATATATATATATATATTATCCCTGGGGATAGGGGTGAAAGAATACTTCCCACGCATTCCTCGCGTGTCGTAGAAAGCGACTAGAGGGGACGGGAGCGGGGGGCCAGAAATCCTCCCCTCCTTGTACTTTTTTTTAACTTTCTAAAATGGGAAACAGAAGAAGGAGTCACGCGGGGAGTGCTCATCCTCCGCGAAGGCTCAGATTGGGGTGCCTAAATGTGTGTGGATGTAACCAAGATGTGAAAAAAGGAGAGATAGGTAGTATGTTTGAGGAAAGGAACCTGGATGTTTTGGCTCTGAGTGAAACGAAGTTCAAGGGTAAAGGGGAAGAGTGGTTTGGGAAGGTCTTGGGAGTAAAGTCAGGGGTTAGTGAGAAGACAAGAGCAAGGGAAGGAGAAGCAATACTCCTGAAACAGGAGTTGTGGGAGTATGTGATAGAATGTAAGAAAGTAAATTCTCGATTAATATGGGTAAAACTGAAAGTTGATGGAGAGAGATGGGTGATTATTGGTGCATATGCACCTGGGCATGAGAAGAAAGATCATGAGAGGCAAGTGTTTTGGGAGCAGCTGAATGAGTGTGTTAGTGGTTTTGATGCACGAGACCGGGTTATAGTGATGGGTGATTTGAATGCAAAGGTGAGTAATGTGGCAGTTGAGGGAATAATTGGTATACATGGGGTGTTCAGTGTTGTAAATGGAAATGGTGAAGAGCTTGTAAATTTATGTGCTGAAAAAGGACTGATGATTGGGAATACCTGGTTTAAAAAGCGAGATATACATAAGTATACTTATGTAAGTAGGAGAGATGGCCAGAGAGCGTTATTGGATTACGTGTTAATTGACAGGCGCGCGAAAGAGAGACTTTTGGATGTTAATGTGCTGAGAGGTGCAACTGGAGGGATGTCTGATCATTATCTTGTGGAGGCTAAGGTGAAGATTTGTATGGGTTTTCAGAAAAGAAGAGTGAATGTTGGGGTGAAGAGGGTGGTGAGAGTAAGTGAGCTTGGGAAGGAGACTTGTGTGAGGAAGTACCAGGAGAGACTGAGTACAGAATGGAAAAAGGTGAGAACAATGGAAGTAAGGGGAGTGGGGGAGGAATGGGATGTATTTAGGGAATCAGTGATGGATTGCGCAAAAGATACTTGTGGCATGAGAAGAGTGGGAGATGGGTTGATTAGAAAGGGTAGTGAGTGGTGGGATGAAGACGTAAGAGTATTAGTGAAAGAGAAGAGAGAGGCATTTGGACGATTTTTGCAGGGAAAAAATGCAATTGAGTGGGAGATGTATAAAAGAAAGAGACAGGAGGTCAAGAGAAAGTTGCAAGAGGTGAAAAAATGGGCAAATGAGAGTTGGGGTGAGAGAGTATCATTAAATTTTAGGGAGGATAAAAAGATGTTCTGGAAGGAGGTAAATAAAGTGCGTAAGACAAGGGAGCAAATTGGAACTTCAGTGAAGGGCGCAAATGGGGAGGTGATAACAAGTAGTGGTGATGTGAGAAGGAGATGGAGTGAGTATTTTGAAGGTTTGTTGAATGTGTTTGATGATAGAGTGGCAGATATAGGGAGTTTTGGTCGAGGTGGTGTGCATGCAAAGTGAGAGGGTTAGGGAAAATGATTTGGTAAACAGAGAAGAGGTAGTAAAAGATTTGCGGAAGATGAAAGCCGGCAAGGCAGCAGGTTTGGATGGTATTGCAGTGGAATTTATTAAAAAAGGGGGTGACTGTATTGTTGACTGGTTGGTAAGGTTATTTAATGTATGTATGACTCATGGTGAGGTGCCTGAGGATTGGCGGAATGCGTGCATAGTGCCATTGTACAAAGGCAAAGGGGATAAGAGTGAGTGCTCAAATTACAGAGGTATAAGTTTGTTGAGTATTCCTGGTAAATTATATGGGAGGGTATTGATTGAGAGGGTGAAGGCATGTACAGAGCATCAGATTGGGGAAGAGCAGTGTGGTTTCAGAAGTGGTAGAGGATGTGTGGATCAGGTGTTTGCTTTGAAGAATGTATGTGAGAAATACTTAGAAAAGCAAATGGATTTGTATGTAGCATTTATGGATCTGGAGAAGGCATATGATAGAGTTGATAGAGATGCTCTGTGGAAGGTATTAAGAATATATGGTGTGAGAGGCAAGTTGTTAGAAGCAGTGAAAAGTTTTTATTGAGGATGTAAGGCATGTGTACGTGTAGGAAGAGAGGCAAGTGATTGGTTCTCAGTGAATGTAGGTTTGTGGCAGGGGTGTGTGATGTCTCCATGGTTGTTTAATTTGTTTATGGATGGGGTTGTTAGGGAGGTGAATGCAAGAGTTTTGGAAAGAGGGGCAAGTATGAAGTCTGTTGGGGATGAGAGAGCTTGGGAAGTGAGTCAGTTGTTGTTCGCTGATGATACAGCGCTGGTGGCTGATTCATGTGAGAAACTGCAGAAGCTGGTGACTGAGTTTGGTAAAGTGTGTGAAAGAAGAAAGTTAAGAGTAAATGTGAATAAGAGCAAGGTTATTAGGTACAGTAGGGTTGAGGGTCAAGTCAATTGGGAGGTGAGTTTGAATGGAGAAAAACTGGAGGAAGTAAGTGTTTTAGATATCTGGGAGTGGATCTGGCAGCGGATGGAACCATGGAAGCGGAAGTGGATCATAGGATGGGGGAGGGGGCGAAAATTCTGGGAGCCTTGAAGAATGTGTGGAAGTCGAGAACATTATCTCGGAAAGCAAAAATGGGTATGTTTGAAGGAATAGTGGTTCCAACAATGTTGTATGGTTGCGAGGCGTGGGCTATGGATAGAGTGGTGCGCAGGAGGATGGATGTGCTGGAAATGAGATGTTTGAGGACAATGTGTGGTGTGAGGTGGTTTGATCGAGTAAGTAACGTAAGGGTAAGAGAGATGTGTGGAAATAAAAAGAGCGTGGTTGAGAGAGCAGAAGAGGGTGTTTTGAAATGGTTTGGGCACATGGAGAGAATGAGTGAGGAAAGATTGACCAAGAGGATATATGTGTCGGAGGTGGAGGGAACGAGGAGAAGAGGGAGACCAAATTGGAGGTGGAAAGATGGAGTGAAAAAGATTTTGTGTGATCGGGGCCTGAACATGCAGGAGGGTGAAAGGAGGGCAAGGAATAGAGTGAATTGGAGCGATGTGGTATACCGGGGTTGATGTGCTGTCAGTGGATTGAATCAGGGCATGTGAAGCGTCTGGGGTAAACCATGGAAAGCTGTGTAGGTATGTATATTTGCGTGTGTGGACGTATGTATATACATGTGTATGGGGGTGGGTTGGGCCATTTCTTTCGTCTGTTTCCTTGCGCTACCTCGCAAACGCGGGAGACAGCGACAAAGCAAAAAATATATATATATATATATATATATATATATATATATATATATATATATTCCTATGAGTCCACGGGGAAAATGAAACACGATAAGTTCCCAAGTGCACTTTCTTGCAATAATCACATCATCAGGGGTGACACAAGAGAGAAATAAGAAATATAAGTCATTTGACACACATCGAAGAGACGAAGCTCCAGTAGGACGCCATTTGGTAAACATGTGATTGTCCAAGACAGACAACGACCGTTCATAAACTTATCATTTTACAAATTTTATCAACAATAAAGGTATCAGATTTGTATAGACTATCACTAATATTAAGATTATAATTCTTTGTGTATTTGATAATAGAAGATTCAATGATATTTCTCGTGGTAATAGAGTTAGAGTTAATAACTGAGATGGCATTATTTCAGTCAATACAATAATCATAGTTTTTAACGTGATTAAACAAGGCATTTGATTCTTGCCCCGTTCTTATACTATATGTTGCTTAAGTCTAACAGAAAGATCCTTACCAGTCTGCTCAACATAAAATTTACCACTTTCCACATGGCATTTTATAGATGCATCCAGGAGAATTTTCTGGTGAATTCCTGATTAAGATATTCTTTATAGTATTATTGTTGATGAAGGCAACATTTACATTAAAGGATTTAAGCAACATGGGAAGTAAAGTAAAATTATTATCAAAAGGGAGAATTAAAAGATTCTTGGTGTCAATGGGAGGTTTGGGCTCAACTCTATTGAATTATTTCTTTGCTAATTTAAGGGATATATCAATAAAAGATCTAGGGTACTTTAACTTAGATATATATATATATATATATATATATATATATATATATATATATATATATATATATATATTATAATATTATTATTATTATTATTATACTTAACCACTATTTCCCACGTCAGCGAGGTAGCGTAAGGAAACAAAGAATACATGTATACATATCAACATGTACACCTACAAACACAGGTATATACATATATACAGATGTACATATTCAGATTTGCTTGCCTTCATCTATTCCTGGCGCTACCCTGCCCTACAGGAAACACCATCGCTATCCCTTGCCTCATTGAAGTAGTGCCAAGAAAATGTATACATATATATACATACACAGACATATACATATATACACATGTACATAATTAATACTCGCTGCCTTTATTCATTCCCTTCGCCACCTCGCCACACATGAAATGACACCCCTCTTCCCCCGCACGTGCGCGAGGTAGCGCTAGGAAAAGACAACAAAGGCCACATTCTTTCACACTCAGTCTCTAGCTGTCATGTATAATACACCGAAATTACAGCTCTCTTTCCACGTCAAGGCCCCACAAAACTTTCCATGGTTTACACCCAATGCTTCACATGCCCTGGCTCAATCCATTGACAGCACATCGACCCCGGTATATCACATTGTTCCAATTCACGCTATTCCTTGCACACCTTTCACCCTCCTGCATGTTCAGGCCCCGATCGCTCAATTTCTTTTTCGCTCCATCCTTCCACCTCCAATTTGGTCTCCCACCTCTCCTCCTTCCCTCCACTTCTGATACATATATCCTCTTCGTCAATCTTTTCTCACTCATTCTCTCCATGTGACCAAACCATTCAGTACACCCTCTTCTGCTCTCTCAACCACACTCTTTTTATTACCACACATCTCTCTTACCCTTTCATTACTTACTCGATCAAACCACCTCACGCCAAATATTGTCCTCAAACATCTCATTTCCAACACATCCACCCACCTCCGCACAGCTCTGTCTATAGCCCACGCCTCGCAACCATGTAACATCGTTGGAACCACTATTCCTTCAAACATACCCATTATTGCTCTCTGAGATAATGTTCTCACCTTCCACACATTCTTCAACGCTCCCAGAACCTTCGCCCTCTCCCCCACCCTGTGACTCACTCCCGCTTCCATTCGCTGCCAAATCCACTCCCAGATATCTAAAACACTTCACTTTCCCCAGTTTTTCTCCATTCAAACTTACCTCCCAGTTCACTTGCCCCTCAACCCTACTGTACCAAATAACCTTTCTCTTATTCACATTTACTCTCAGTGTATGTATATATATATATATATATATTTTTTTTTTTCATACTATTTGCCATTTCCCGCGTTAGCGAGGTAGCGTTAAGAACAGAGAACTGGGCCTTAGAGAGAATATCCTCACCTGACCCCCCTCTCTGTTCCTTCTTTTGGAAAATTAAAAAAAACAAGAAAGGGGAGGATTTCCAGCCACCCGCTCCTTCCCCTTTTAGTCGCCTTCTACGACACGCAGGGAATACGTGGGAAGTATTCTTTCTCCCCTATCCCCAGGGATAATATATATATATATATATATATATATATATATATATATATATATATATATATATATATTTTTTTTTTTCATACTATTCGCCATTTCCCGCCTCAGTGAGGTAGCGTTAAGAACAGAGGACCGGGCCTCTGAGGAAACATCCTCACCCGGCCCCCTTCTCTGTTCCTTCCTTTGGAAAATTAAAAAAAAAATGAGAGGGGAAGATTTCCAGCCCCCCGCTCCCTTCCCTTTTAGTTAAGTCAATTGGGAGGTAAGTTTGAATGGAGAAAAATTGGAGGAAGTAAAGTGTTTTAGATATCTGGGAGTGGATCTGGCAGCGGATGGAACCATGGAAGCGGAAGTGGATCATAGGGTGGGGGAGGGGGCGAAAATTCTGGGAGCCTTGAAGAATGTGTGGAAGTTGAGAACATTATCTCGGAAAGCAAAAATGGGTATGTTTGAAGGAATAGTGGTTCCAACAATGTTGTATGGTTGCGAGGCGTGGGCTATGGATAGGGTTGTGCGCAGGAGGATGGATGTGCTGGAAATGAGATGTTTGAAGACAATGTGTGGTGTGAGGTGGTTTGATCGAGTAAGTAACGTAAGGGTAAGAGAGATGTGTGGAAATAAAAAGAGCGTGGTTGAGAGAGCAGAAGAGGGTGTTTTGAAATGGTTTGGGCACATGGAGGGAATGAGTGAGGAAAGATTGACCAAGAGGATATATGTGTCGGAGGTGGAGGGAACGAGGAGAAGTGGGAGACCAAATTGGAGGTGGAAAGATGGAGTGAAAAAGATTTTGTGTGATCGGGGCCTGAACATGCAGGAGGGTGAAAGGAGGGCAAGGAATAGAGTGAATTGGATCGATGTGGTATACCGGGGTTGACGTGCTGTCAGTGGATTGAATCAGGGCATGTGAAGCGTCTGGGGTAAACCATGGAAAGCTGTGTAGGTATGTATATTTGCGTGTGTGGACGTATGTATATACATGTGTATGGGGGTGGGTAGGGCCATCTCTTTCGTCTGTTTTCTTGTGCTACCTCGCAAACGCGGGAGACAGCGGCTAAAAAAAAAATAAAAAAAATATATTTTTTTTTTTTTTTTTTTTATACCTCGTCGCTGTCTCCCGCGGTTGCGAGGTAGCGCAAGGAAACAGACGAAAGAAATGGCCCAACCCCCCCCATACACATGTACATACACACGTCCACACACGCAAATATACATACCTACACAGCTTTCCATGGTTTACCCCGGACGCTTCACATGCCTTGATTCAATCCACCGACAGCACGTCAACCCCTGTATACCACATCGCTCCAATTCACTCTATTCCTTGCCCTCCTTTCACCCTCCTGCATGATCAGGCCCCGATCACACAAAATCCTTTTCACTCCATCTTTCCACCTCCAATTTGGTCTCCCTCTTCTCCTCGTTCCCTCCACCTCCGACACATATATCCTCTTGGTCAATCTTTCCTCACTCATTCTCTCCATGTGCCCAAACCATTTCAAAACACCCTCTTCTGCTCTCTCAACCACGCTCTTTTTATTTCCACACATCTCTCTTACCCTTACGTTACTTACTCGATCAAACCACCTCACACCACACATTGTCCTCAAACATCTCATTTCCAGCACATCCATCCTCCTGCGCACAACTCTATCCATAGCCCACGCCTCGCAACCATACAACATTGTTGGAACCACTATTCCTTCAAACATACCCATTTTTGCTTTCCGAGATAATGTTCTCGACTTCCACACATTTTTCAAGGCTCCCAAAATATATATATATATATATATATATATATATATTTTGAAATGTTTAGGTATGTATAAGTGCGTGTGTGGATGTTTATGTATATGCATGTGTATGTGGATGGGTTTGGCCTTTCTTCATCTGTTTCCTTGTGCTACCATGCTAATGCGGGAGACAGCGACAAAGTATGATATAATATAATATATATATATATATATATATATATATATATATATATATATATGACAAGTTTCCCTTCCATCTTTTAAAAGTCTCAGATTTCTATGTATGGGTCATAATTTTTACTAGTACTAGAAATCATAACTACAATCCTCATCATTCAGCTACTAAATCTCAGTATTTTTCAGTAGTCTAGGGTTTCTTGATGTGATATCCCCAGTGCATTCTTGCAACATAACTTTGGGTGTATACAAGAAGAAAACTCAGTATTGTATCCAGCTATCAATCAAGGGATGGGTATAAGAAAGAGTTTTTATCTTAGATCCTCTCAAAACAATGCCTACTGGAGTTAGCTTGAGAAACTTGTGAGAAAGAGGGAGACCACCATCTGAAAAATAGGCTAATGCAAAAGTAACCGTTCTTTACAACTTATGGTTATTTGGAATGACTTTTGGAGACTAAGCTTGAAATAATGGTGTTTTATGTATTTTGGTTTGTTTTAACTATGAAAGTGATCAGACATCTAATGGATAGTAAAAAGTCAGTCATTGTATGAGGACTGGTTCAGTAGTTGTGTTACAAGTTAATCACATACATGTATATTTATCAGTGGCTAAAAGTATATCACTTTTCAAAACCCAAATTAACTCCAGAAATGTCAAGATAATACTTGGTTTACGTGACCTTGTAGGTTTTGTACAATAAGAAGGGCATATTTATATATATATATCCTTTATTACATAATAATTTTTTTCTTTATCAATATATGCTTGAACATTGATACAAGCAGTCATGACAATGATGATGAAAAATGCATGAAACATTGTTGGGCCAGGGTTAGGGTGTGGGGACAGCAGAGAGATGACAATGTTCAACGCTTTATATATGAAGCAAATTTCTGCTTTATTTTCTATTATTGTACACTGTATAAAATATCCTTGATCACAACAATATGACCAGTATTGTCTGTCAATCCTGTTAGCTAGGACAACAGGGTGATACATCTCAAACCACTTTTGATATATCTTCCAATTCATATCCAAACTAGTGCTACCACAGTGATACTATTTGGGACATAACTGGCAACAACAAGAATAACTTAGTTACTCTACCACAGTTTTGCAGACACCCAATATTAATTTGCTTTACAAGATGTCTTTGACACTTACTGTTAGTTACTCTACCATAGTTTTGCAGACACCCAATATTAATTTGCTTTACAAGATGTCTTTGACACTTACTGTTATAGACTCCTGTATTTTTGATGATCATCTTAAAATACCTTACATAAGAACCAATTAGACGTAATCTATAATGTGTGTATTGCAATGCACTCACTCAAATCAGTTTAGAAGAGTTAAATATTCCTGTATTTTTAACAATATTACATGTATATGGGAGGCAACATAGTGCAAAGAACTGTAGAAAAAGGAAATTATATGACATACAGGATGATAGGGTATGTAACCCATTGATTCTATTTTATTTGTTACTGGATGAACTCCCCTAGTCTAAATCTTTAGTTCTGATTACTGGATGAGCTAAATCAATGAGACAAATAATGCTGCATGATTAGAGACACACACTCTTTAAGTCATGACCTGTCCATGCCTGAAAATTTAAGATCAATTTCAGTTTTTGGGAAAGTATTATCATTATATTACTATATCTGGCTATGCCAACATGAAAAATCAGCTTCCTTAAATGCCTTAAATTGCCTTAAATGATATCATGCTTAGCTACCGTGCTCCTGATAACTCAAGGATTATGGACAAATCTAAAGATTTTTGTAGAATAACATACCCGATAAATAAACTCTATAACACATGGGAAACTACTTTATATTAGAGTGGGATGTCCATAAGTTTCAGGATGATCCTCTATAACCTAGAATTCCATTGTCTGGAAAACCTGTAGTTTGGACAGTCACAAAAAGGTATAATTAATTTTGAAGGAATTAAGGTTAAGGACTGAAGAACAGACCTTTACAATGATACATAACTAATAAACCACCAAAAATACACATTAAAGACACTTATGTACTAGGAATTTAAAGGAAAAATACTGACAAAGATTTGTATATAAAGGAAGAATAGGGGAGAAAGATTAGTTAAAACTGAACCATCAACCCGGATGAATTTTCATAAATATTTAGCATACACTATGATTTAATTTTACCCTTTTAAGCATTTATACACGCTCTTTGAATGGTAATCCTAATATGCTCTGCAGCATTTTGTTTGCAAGAGATTCACATATTCTACAAATATATCTTCATAATCTTGCTATTACAGTTACTTGGATCATAATCTTTAAAATAATATACAACTCAGCCTGTTTACATGTGCCATGCACCCCTTAACTTATGCTGTTATGCTGCCAGGCATGTGAAGTACACCAGGAGTACTGTTACATATAGCGAGAAGTCTGGTATTATTGGAACAATTTTGTCACAGCAGATATGATTACAAAGGTTTTAATTACTCATATTAATCATTTTGTAAAAGCATCAAAGCTTAACATAAAGTTTCATTTAATGAGAAGGTTGCAGATCTTAAATAGGCTTCCCTGACATCATATAGACTATCGGAAAAATCTACAACTGAAGCATCTAGTAACACTGCATGGGATGCCACTTCAAACAATAATGGCTGTACATTCCATGTCAAGCTAGAAGTGAGCAATTCAATTTTTTTTTGCATATACACCCACCTACATTTAACTGAAAGTAAAATGCTGTGACATAAGAATGGCCACAGTCAATGTGTTAAGCATATAAAGTATTGTATGTAACTATGATGTTACTGGTTTTCAAATGCAATATGAACATGTTTGGTGCTGGTATGAAGTTCCTGAAAAATATGAAATCCATATAAAAATGGAGCTTTGTGTTACCACCAATGCTGCACCTGAGTGAGAACACAAGAGTCAAGTGATACAAAACAAACAAACCAGACCTCTATGTACACCCCTTATCATGGGGTGAAAACTGATGGCACCAGATTTGTCTGCACTACACTCTTCTGTACTTTCCTTCCACTCCAACATGCCAGAAGAACAACAGGTATATATTTTTAAGTATTTTCATGCAGCCTATCAACGGACAGTGCTAAAAATATTAGTTACATACAAAATTATACAAAGCTTATAGTGTATATAAAAGTAGAAAGTACGGAAATATGAGTGTGTAGCACCACTGCTGTCACTGTGACAAATCAATGTAAAGTGCGACACAAAGTGATAGGAAACAAATTAACCAGACCTCCATGTCTACCCTTCTCATCTCAAGGTGAGGAAAGATTAAACCAAATATGGGCTTGACTTTCTTACTTCCCATACACCATTATTTCATGTATTTCCATGTGTTATGTACTTTATTTTTGTCAAAAAAGTCAAGTTGTGTAATAACACCTTCTGAAACTTAATGTTGTGAATAGATTTAGTAAGTGTACTATTGCTTAGGTAGTGTGTACCTGTAGTCATATAATGACTTTCTGTGGTTTGAAATTTCCCTAATCAGACACTGGTCTGGTCCTTAGGATGCCTGAAGAGATTAAACTTGAACTATAATTACTGTAATAGATGATTGCTGTTCACTGTAAAACAATATACTTAAAGATAAACAACCTAAACCAAAGTCATCAACCTATCTTTTTAATATTACATCAGTCTATGAAAGGATGACTTCTAGTTTAACTCTTCACCAAATGCACTTGTTAAATTTTGAAATGGTAAGTTAAAAGGCAAATGTTAATCAGACTTTTTCCAAAAAACAGCAAGGCTATGCTTAGAACAGAAAAAGAAATGGACTCATTCCCTCACAAACACTCTCTAGCCGTCATATGTAATGCACTAAAACCTGAGCCCCCTTTCCTCACCCAGGCCCCACATATCTTTACATATTTTCCCTCAGCTGTTTCATAAAAGGTTCGGCCAAATGACAGTATGCCAACCCCTGTATATCACATAACTCCAGTTCACTCTGTCCCTTCCACATCTCACGCTCTCCTGCATGTTCAGAGCTCAAACCTTTACAGCTTCTTTCACTTCATTTTTCTTCCTCCTCCTTGGTTTGCACCTTTCTCTTGTTCCCTCTACTTCTGACATTTATACCCTCTTAGCCATCCTCCTCCCCTCTCTTGCCCAATAATTTTTAATTCAATCAACCCTCCTCACATGGCATACTGTCATGCATTTCTTTCACCATATCCACCCATGCCCTGCATCCATACAACATTGACAGGTACTACTTTACCATCAAACACAGCAAACATGCCCTCTTACCTTTCCCACTCACACATGTATAATTACTTATATCCCTGTCTTTAAACCAAGTATTCAAAGTCACCAGTCCTTTTTCAGTACGCAAGTCCACAAGCTGTTTACTGTTCTTGTTTACAACATCCCTCCCCCATTATATCCACAGTTACCACCTTACCCATTCTTGCAATCAAGTCACCCATCACTTATACCCAATCCCCTGCACTGAAACTGCTGAGACACTCTCTCAGTTCCTACTAAAATGCTCACCACTCTTCCTCAGTACCCTCAACTCCAGGTTTATAAGCACCAATAATCACCCACCTCAAGTAATCCAAATGCATTTTTACTGACAGCAGACTTTCTTACACTCACACAACCCACAACTCCTCATTTAGCAACATTGTTACCCCTTCCTTAACTCTTACCCTCACACTATCAAATTTATCCCTAAAACATTCCCAAACCATTCTTCCCCTTTATCTTTCTTTTGCTCAGAGTCAAAATGTCCAAGCATCTCTCCTCAGATGTACAACCTATTTCTCCCTTCATCTCATCTTGGTTACTTCCACACATTCAGACACCCTTTCAAGAGGATGAGTTCTCCCTGCTTGGCTCTTCTTCTGTTCCAACTTTTAGTAATAAAGAAAAAAAGAAAAGGAGAGGAGGGTTTCTAGCCACTTTATCCCACCACCATATGTCATCTGCACACAAGGAATATGTAGGAAGTATTGTGGCTCCTCATATCACCAGGGATCCCGTCCCCTTTCTACAATGCAGGAAATGGAGATCAAGAAAAAATTATATACATACACATATATATATTTTATTATACATAATCGCTGTATCCTGCATCAGTGAGGTAGTGCCAGGAATTAGACGAAGAATGGCCCATCCACTCATATACCCATATATGCATATATATATATATATATACACATGTACATATTCATACTTGCTTGCCTTAAACCCCCCCCCCCCCCCTTTCAGCAAGGTAGCACCAGAAAACAGACAAAAAAGGCCATATTCATTCCCACTAAGTCTCTAGCTGTCATGTGTAATGCAAAGAAACTACAGCCCCCTGTCCACATCCAGGCACCACAGATCTTTCCATGGTTTACTCCAGACGCTTCACATGCCCTGGTTCAGTCCACTGACAAAGGACGTAATAAAAGAAAGTGCTCACCATTTTTATTTTCTCTTTCCAGTGGTGATTGTTTGCACATCTCTCTTCATGATGAAGGTTCTGCATATATATTTTTTATTGTTTTATTATACTTGATTGCTGTTTCATAATTCAACGAGGTAGCGCCAGGAAACAGACGAAGAATGGCCCATCCACCCTCATACACGCATTTTTTTCATACATATTTGCCATTTCCTGCGCTAGCAAGGTAGCGTTAAGAACAGGGGACTGAGCCTTAGAGGAAAAATCCTCACTTGGCCCCATTCTCTGTTCCTTCTTATGGAAAAGTAAAAACTGGAGGGGAAGATTTCCAGCCCCCACTCCCTCCCCTTTTAATCGCCTTTACGACACTCAGGGAATAAGTGGAAAGTGTTCTTTCTCCTCTATCCCTAGGGATGACATACACACACACACACACACACACACACACACACACACACACACACACACATATATGATAGAGAAGCAGATATAGGGTGTTTTGGTCTAGGTGGTAAACATAGATGAGATAGTAAAAGCTTTGCAGAAGATGAAAGCTGGCAAGGCAGCAGGTTTGGATGGTATTGCAGTGGAATTTATTAAAAAAGGGGGTGACTGTGTTGTTGACTGGTTGGTAAGGTTATTTAATGTATGTATGACTCATGGTGAGGTGCCTGAGGATTGGTAGAATGCTTGCATAGTGCCATTGTACAAAGGCAAAGGGGATAAAGGTGAGTGCTCAAATTACAGAGGTATAAGTTTGTTGAGTATTCCTGGGAAATTATATGGGAGGGTATTGATTGAGAGGGTGAAGACATGTACAGAGCATCAGATTGGGGAAGAGCAGTGTGGTTTCAAAAGTGGTAGAGGAGTGTGGCTCAGGTGTTTGCTTTGAAGAATGTATGTGAGAAATACTTAGAAAAGCTAATGGATTTGTATGTAGCATTTATGGATCTGGAGAAGGCATATGGTAGAGTTGATAGAGATGCTCTGTGGAAGGTATTAAGAATATATGGTGTGGGAGGCAAGTTGTTAGAAGCAGTAAAAAGTTTTTATCAAGGATATAAGGCATGTGTACATGTAGGAAGAGAGGAAAGTGATTGGTTCTCAGCGAATGTAGGTTGGCGACAGGGGTGTGTGATTTCTCCATGGTTGTTTGATTTGTTTATGGATGGGGTTGTTAGGGAAGTGAATGCATGAGTTGGAAAGAGGGGAAAGTATGCAGTCTGTCGTGGATGAGAGAGCTTGGGAAGTGCGTCAGTTGTTGTTCGCTGATGATACAGCGCTGGTAGCTGATTCGTGTGAGAAACTGCAGAAGCTGGTGACTGACTTTGGTAAAGTGTGTGAAAGAAGATAGCTGAGAGTAAATGTGAATAAGAGCAAGGTTATTAGGTACAGTAAGGTTGAGGGACAAGTCAGTTGGAAGGTAAGTTTGAATGGAGAAAAACTGGAAGTGAAGTGTTTTAGGTATCTGGGAGTGGATTTGGCAGCGGATGGAACCTTGGAAGCGCAAGTGAATCATAGGGTGGGGGAGGGGGCGAAAGTTCTGGGAGCATTGAAGAATGTGTGTAAGTCGAGAACATTATCTTGGAAAGCAAAAATGGGTATGTTTGAAGGAATAGTGGTTCCGACAGTGTTACATGGTTGCGTGGGTTAATAGATAGAGTTGTGGGGAGGAGGGTGGATGTGCTGGAAATAAGATGTTTGAGGACAATTTGTGGTGTTAGGTGGTTTGATCCAGTAAGTAATAATAGGATAAGAGAGATGTGTGGTAATAAAAAGAGTGTGGGTGAGAGAGCAGAAGAGGGTGTTTTGAAATGGTTTGGTCAAATGGAGAGAATGAGTGAGGAAAGATTGACAAAGAGGATATATGTGTCGGAGGTGGAGGGAATGAGGAGATGTGGGAGACCAAAGTGGAGGTGGAATGATGGAGTGAAAAAGATTTTGAGTGATCGGGGCCTGAACATGCAGGAGGGTGAAAGGCGTGCTAGGAATAATAGAGTGAATTGGAACGATGTGGTATACTGGGGTTGACATGCTGTCAATGGATTGAACCAGGGCATAAGAAGCATCTGGGGTAAACCATGGAAAGTTCTGTGGGGCCTTGATGTGGAAAGGGAGCTGTGGTTTCAATGCATTATACATGGCAGCTAGAGACTGAGTGTGAATGAATGTGGCCTTTGTTGTCTTTCCCTAGCGCTACCTCGCACACATTTGGGGGGAGGGGGTTGTTACTTCATGTGTGGCGGGGTGGCGATGGGAATGAATAAAGGCAGACAGTATGAATTATGTACATGTGTATATATATGTGTAAGTTGAGATGTATAGGTATTTATATTTGCATGTGTGGACGTGTATGTAAATACATGTGTATGTGGGTGGGTTGGGCCATTCTTTCGTCTGTTTCTTTGCGCTACCTTGCTAACACAGGAGACAGCAACAAAGCAAAATAAATGTATATATATATATCGCTGGTTGGTAAGGTTATTTAATGTATGTATGAATCATGGTGAGGTGCCTGAGGATTGGCGGAATGCGTGCATAGTGCCATTGTACAAAGGCAAAGGGGATAGGAGTGAGTGCTCAAATTACAGAGGTATAAGTTTGTTGAGTATTCCTGGTAAATTATATGGGAGGGTATTGATTGAGAGGGTGAAGGCATGTACAGAGCATCAGATTGGGGAAGAGCAGTGTGGTTTCAGAAGTGGTAGAGGATGTGTGGATCAGGTGTTTGCTTTGAAGAATGTATGTGAGAAATACTTAGAAAAGCAAATGGATTTGTATGTAGCATTTATGGATCTGGAGAAGGCATATGATAGAGTTGATAGAGATGCTCTGTGGAAGGTATTAAGAATATATGGTGTGGGAGGAAAGTTGTTAGAAGCAGTGAAAAGTTTTTATCGAGGATGTAAGGCATGTGTACGGGTAGGAAGAGAGGAAAGTGATTGGTTCTTAGTGAATGTAGGTTTGCGGCAGGGGTGTGTGATGTCTCCATGGTTGTTTAATTTGTTTATGGATGGGGTTGTTAGGGAGGTAAATGCAAGAGTTTTGGAAAGAGGGGCAAGTATGAAGTCTGTTGGGGATGAAAGAGCTTGGGAAGTGTCAGTTGTTCGCTGATGATACAGCGCTGGTGGCTGATTCGTGTGAGAAACTGCAGAAGCTGGTGACTGAGTTTGGTAAAGTGTGTGGAAGAAGAAAGTTAAGAGTAAATGTGAATAAGAGCAAGGTCATTAGGTACAGTGGGGTTGAGGGTCAAGTCAATTGGGAGGTGAGTTTGAATGGAGAAAAACTGGAGGAAGTGAAGTGTTTTAGATATCTGGGAGTAGATCTGGCAGCGGATGGAACCATGGAAGCGGAAGTGGATCATAGGGTGGGGGAGGGGGCGAAAATTCTGGGGGCCTTGAAAAATGTGTGGAAGTCGAGAACATTATCTCGGAAAGCAAAAATGGGTATGTTTGAAGGAATAGTGGTTCCAACAATGTTGTATGGTTGCGAGGCGTGGGCTATGGATAGAGTTGTGCGCAGGAGGATGGATGTGCTGGAAATGAGATGTTTGAGGACAATGTGTGGTGTGAGGTGGTTTGATCGAGTGAGTAACGTAAGGGTAAGAGAGATGTGTGGAAATAAAAAGAACGTGGTTGAGAGAGCAGAAGAGGGTGTTTTGAAGTGGTTTGGGCACATGGAGAGAATGAGTTTGGAAAGACTGACCAAGAGGATATATGTGTCGGAGGTGGAGGGAACGAGGAGAAGAGGGAGACCAAATTGGAGGTGGAAAGATGGAGTGAAAAAGATTTTGTGTGATCGGGGCCTGAACATGCAGGAGGGTGAAAGGAGGGCAAGGAATAGAGTGAATTGGAGCGATGTGGTATACCGGGGTTGACGTGCTGTCAGTGGATTAAATCAAGGCATGTGAAGCGTCTGGGGTAAACCATGGAAAGCTGTGTAGGTATGTATATTTGCGTGTGTGGACGTATGTATATACATGTGTATGGGGGGAGGTTGGGCCATCTCTTTCGTCTGTTTCCTTGCGCTACCTCGCAAACGCGGGAGACAGCGACAAAGTATAATAATAATAATAATATATATCGCTACCTTGCAGGCGCGGGAGACAGCGACAAAGCAAAATAAATATATAAACAAATGGCAGCGGATGGAACCATGGAAGCGGAAGTGGATCATAGGGTGGGGGAGGGGGCGAAAATTCTGGGAGCCTTGAAGAATGTGTGGAAGTCGAGAACATTATCTCGGAAAGCAAAAATGGGTATGTTTGAAGGAATAGTGGTTCCAACAATGTTGTATGGTTGCGAGGCGTGGACTATGGATAGAGTTGTGCGCAGGAGGATGGATGTGCTGGAAATGAGATGTTTGAGGACAATGTGTGGTGTGAGGTGGTTTGATCGAGTAAGTAACGTAAGGGTAAGAGAGATGTGTGGAAATAAAAAGAGCGTGGTTGAGAGAGCAGAAGAGGGTGTTTTGAAATGGTTTGGTCACATGGAGAGAATGAGTGAGGAAAGATTGACCAAGAGGATATATGTGTCGGAGGTGGAGGGAACGAGGAGAAGAGGGAGACCAAATTGGAGGTGGAAAGATGGAGTGAAAAAGATTTTGTGTGATCGGGGCCTGAACATGCAGGAGGGTGAAAGGAGGGCAAAGAATAGAGTGAATTGGATCGATGTGGTATACCGGGGTTGACGTGCTGTCAGTCGATTGAATCAAGGCATGTGTATGGGGGTGGGTTGGGCCATTTCTTTCGTCTGTTTCCTTGCGCTACCTCGCAAATGTGGGAGACAGCGACAAAGCAAAAAAAAAATATATATATATATATATATATATATATATATTTTTTTTTTTTTTTTTTTTTTTTTTTATACTTTGTCGCTGTCTCCCGCGTTTGCGAGGTAGCGCAAGGAAACAGACGAAAGAAATGGCCCAACCCCCCCCCATACACATGTACATACACACGTCCACACACGCAAATATACATACCTACACAGCTTTCCATGGTTTACCCCAGACGCTTCACATGCCTTGATTCAATCCACTGACAGCACGTCAACCCCTGTATACCACATCGCTCCAATTCACTCTATTCCTTGCCCTCCTTTCACCCTCCTGCATGTTCAGGCCCCGATCACACAAAATCTTTTTCACTCCATCTTTCCACCTCCAATTTGGTCTCCCTCTTCTCCTCGTTCCCTCCACCTCCGACACATATATCCTCTTGGTCAATCTTTCCTCACTCATTCTCTCCATGTGCCCAAACCACTTCAAAACACCCTCTTCTGCTCTCTCAACCACGCTCTTTTTATTTCCACACATCTCTCTTACCCTTACGTTACTTACTCGATCAAACCACCTCACACCACACATTGTCCTCAAACATCTCATTTCCAGCACATCCATCCTCCTACGCACAACTCTATCCATAGCCCACGCCTCGCAACCATACAACATTGTTGGAACTACTATTCCTTCAAACATACCCATTTTTGCTTTCCGGGATAATGTTCTCGACTTCCACACATTTTTCAAGGCTCCCAAAATTTTCGCCCCCTCCCCCACCCTATGATCCACTTCCGCTTCCATGGTTCCATCCGCTGACAGATCCACTCCCAGATATCTAAAACACTTCACTTCCTCCAGCCTCTCACCATTCAAACTCACCTCCCAATTGACTTGACCCTCAACCCTACTGTACCTAATAACCTTGCTCTTATTGACATTTACTCTTAACTTTCTTCTTCCACACACTTTACCAAACTCCGTCACCAGCTTCTGCAGTTTCTCACATGAATCCGCCACCAGCGCTGTATCATCAGCGAACAACAACTGACTCACTTCCCAAGCTCTCTCATATATATATGTGCATATAAGTGGATGGGCCGTTCTTCTGTTTCCTGGTGCTTCCTCGCTGATGTGGGAAACGGAGGCCAAGTATAATAAATGAATAAATATATAAATATATGTATAAGGAATTTTTTGAAGTAAGTTTAGAGAGAACTTTAATTATCTGAAAACCCCTCAAAATTTATAATGACAACTGTCAAACTGATATCTTTAAAATATACAATTTTCAAAATGACTAGGATGGAGAAGCTTTCTACATCAAAATTGTTTATCTCTAGTACTAGGTAAATTTATATTCATGCTTTTATCTTTTATACTTGGTTCTTGAATCAGATCATTCTTAAATCACTGTTTCTATACAACAGATATATGTCAAAAGATGAGAGACAAATGGAAAAGATTCATAGTCTTCATAGGTTTTAGCTAGGGAAAAAAAATCACGTGGACGCAAACGAACTGAATGCATATTTTTAACTGAAGTTTCATCATAATAATATATGAAAGAAATCACTGACTTCCATCTTGATATAACTTACAAGTCTGTTTTTTTCTAATATATAATACACATATTTCAGCAAAGAACAAAACAGAATAGCTCTGGTGTAGAAACATTCAAACACCAGTCACCTATAGAATCATTCAAAATAACTTAAACTGATGCTTCTGCATGCTTATATCACTAAAGTTAAAAAATTATGGATAGAAGATCAGAGTATTGAAAACAAAATACAAAGGCTTTATTTTGTTAAAAAACTAAAACCCTACCTTAATAGTAAAGAGCAAAGTTTTATATGTATGTAAACATATTACTCCTTGGAATCTCGGGCAAGCACAACACTTTGATACACACATATGGCCTACTTGAAATACTGCTATATACAGGATATCCATAATACCAGGAGTTGAAATTTACCTTAGGTGCACAAATGGAAATGCACTAAATAGTGAAATTTGATTTCAAAGTCTTACGTACTAATCATTTAGACACTGTATGTGCATCCAGCATTAATATCAGAGAAACAAATGAATCACTTCAACTGGTTAACTAAATGACAAGAAAATCATGGTAAATCTTCAAAAAAACCCAGAAAATATAGTTTATTTCGAGAAACTAATAATTATACAATATTATTCTGATATTTATTTACTTTCCCTGTATCAATCTAATAATGGATTCAATGACTTTCTCTACTAAAGAAGTTTTATTGAAAAACAAAAATATATGGAAAATTAAAATGAAAATTTAATTTTCACTGAAAAACAAGATGAAATTTATTTAGTTAGTTGATGACATCATTCTCTCTCTCTCTCTCTCTCTTTTTGTTCCAATAATGTTCCTGGTCTATTAGTCAAAGTTCAATAGGAGCAATTTTTATAGTTCTATAAAGAATTATACAAGTCTGTCAATTTTGTGCTTAATGAATTTTTAAGTATTTCTATTTGATTTTGATTTTTACATTTTGTTGATGCACCTTAAGCATAAATAAGACATACTAGAATTCTGGTTGTTCTGTATATCCACTGTTTCAACTGCTGTGCTTCACTTTCACTTTGTTCCTTTTTGTCAAAAAACTTTCACATGTTCCTTCAATTACATTGATTTATTGCATACCATCACCCACCTATGTAATCAGGATGAGATTTTGCCTTAGTGGCAGGGCTGGCATGTAACACTCACCACTTGACTTGTAACTGACATTCCTCTCCATCACTTTCCTCATCCCATCAATTGTCTGGCTTACTGTAAAATGCTATTATTTTCAGCAGTTACTCCTCTGGCTTAATTAAATGTTCTAGGTTCATCCAGTATTGTTTTCAACCACGATTATAATTTTTTTAATGAACCTGTAGTCACTTCTTACAGATTTCTTAAGATTACCAGAAATTGCATTCAACTTCCTTGCTGGGTAATCATGCATCTTTGTCTTACGCCTCATATTATCAATGCTGGGTATTGAAAATTCAATAAAAAATGTAAATTTCATTAAGTGTCTTATATGTCAAAGTCTCTATGAAAAATCACATTCATTTCAATGTGATACTTTGTAACATTAAGTAAATTCCAAAATACAGATTAATGAAGTGGTATATGGAAAGCAAATAATTACCATTAAATTTTACTAATGAATCACATGAGAACACAAAAATATACACTACTGTTTTAATTATCACAAAGTTGTTTGTTAACAAGATGTCACAAGTTCACAGAGAGATTGCTTAAGATATTCAATTCATTTAAACTAAATATATATCAAACTTGCACAATTACTACCACCACTGTAGCAACCATCCAGTACCATACACACATTATAGTCATGTCTACAGGTTACCCACTAGTTTACTATAACAAAAGAATAAAAACTAGTGGCCTACTTTGAGAGCTGGATCTTTTTATATGTCATTTCACTTAACTGCTTCTTGCAATCATAAAAAAAGGTACAGCTGAGAAGCTGCATAACTGCTTACTCACTAATTTAAAAGATAATCCTTTTTTATTGCAATAACAATGGACAATATCATACAATATGTAAAATACAGATAAAAAGTAGAAATTTCTCGCCATACAAATTCTTACCCTTCCTGCCCAAAGTCCTCTGTAAATTTGCGTAGTTTGTCAAGGTCCTCATCATTAACTGAAGGTTTAGAATCAGCCAAGGAACGTAACATGTCTCTCTGTTACAGGGCAGAGTAGAAAGTATTAATATATTTTCATTTAATAAATATCAAAATTTGATTATTCAGTATGGTATGATCATTAACTTGTCAAATAAAAATACTATTCATCTAAGATAATTACAACTGCAGGTGCAAACATCATTAAATAACATTGATCAACATGAACAGAATGAAAAAGTAAACAACTGCTTGCCTGAAAACTGGAAGGCATGTCTTATTAGTATGTCACAAGCAACTGCAATTAGCACTGAGAAAAATCGTAATTTCACTTATCCACAAAACATGATGGGAGAAGGTAAAAGCCTTGGTGTGTGCACTTGGTATGCCCCAAGCAAAATTTTGATAATCTTTGGGGCACTAATGATAGTAATGATGATTCAGTGTAAGCTGAACTGTTAGGACTGGTAAAGTCTTCTGTAGATAAGCCAAGTGTGAGCAACCTTGCTGGTGAGCCAAGTTCGAGTGACTGCATAGCAAGAAATAAAGTTAATTTATTTTTTTTTCCACATGATATTTCCAATCAACTTTCACTTTTTCAGTAACCCTCTACCCTGGGGATCCTTCTAGATGTCATGGCTCCAAATAAAAAGAAAAAGTAAAAAATTATGTCTATCTATCTATATCTCCAATGCCTGTTCCATCCAGGAACTCCCATTAAGGGTTACAATTTCATTGCTGATTCATAATTCCAGTGACACAAAAGTAATTCTGGCAGAAATCATGTCTGGAAGAACTGATTCCATATTCATAAGTTTGAGGCTTGGCTTACAGTTGCAAATTTATCATACAGGCAAGCAAATATATGCTTACCTTAATGATGTTTCAAGTCAGTTGGAGTCACATGCAAGCAAATGGTTGCATCTCATGTACTCATACAATACTGAATGAGATAAAAAAATTATGGCACACTAGCAGAAATGTGAACAGACTATACATATGTAGATGACTTACCATTGATACAACTGGTTCTAAAAGCCTGTCGCCAGGTACTTGTTCCCATGACATTTCAATTGCTCCTCGCTCCCCTGGAGAGCAAGGTGTGAGAAGATCATCTACAATAACATTTGGATCATCACGGGAGGGACCACGGACATGCTTAAAGTGGGTAGCAGTTTGAACCTTACGCACTGGCTGCATCAGAGCATCCCGAACCACAATGCTAATATCAGCTCCTGAGTACCTGTAAAGTTAGGCCAATTGTTTAGAAGTATCTGCTGCAATAACAGCATACTCGTAAAGAGTAAATGTAAAGAGCATGAGAGGTCCTCATAGGTACTCAGAATTATTTCTGCTTGATACAAGTGTCTTACACCAATAAATAATATGCATATGAATATTGTGGATCAAAACATTTAATTTTCGAAACATTCTGCACTTTTAAAACTCCCTCCAAAACTCTTAGAAACATACATAAAGTTTCTGACTGAATAATCTCGTTGGTGTCATTCAAAATAATGCTTAAGTTGTCTCCAGTCTTACCTTGGATTAAATTTTGAAAACTGGATCATCCCCTTCCCAACGATGGATAATATTTATGTTTATTTACTATACTTTGTCGCTGTCTCCCGCGTTAGCGAGGTAGCACAAGGAAACAGACAAAAGAATGGCCCTACCCACCCACATACACATTTCAACATATACATTTATATACACATACAGACATACATATATATATACATGTACATAATTCATACTTGCTGCCTTTATTCATTCCAGTCGCCATCCTGCCACACATGAAATGACACCCCCCCTCCCCCGCACACGCACAAGGTAGCACTAGGAAAAGACAACAAAGGCCACATTTGTTCACACTCAGTCTCTAGTTGTCATGTATAATGCACCAAAACCACAGCTCCCTTTCCACATCCAAGCTCCACAAAACTTTCCATGGTTTACCCCAGACGCTTCACATGCCCTGGTTCAATCCACTGACGGCACATCGACCCTGGTATACCACATCATTCCAATTCACTCTATTCCTTGCACACCTTTCACCCTCCTGCATGTTCAGGCCCGGATCACTCAAAATCTTTTTAACTCAATCCTTCCACCTCCAATGATGGATAAGAATACTAATATACTCTTTACAAGCTCCTAGTAAGTTACCAAGAAGAAAAAAAATGGGTGTTTAGTGTGGAAAAGGCAGACATGATACAATATACTGAGCAAGGAAGAAGTCTGTTGTGTAAAGTACTGTAATGACCATTTATATATAAAGAATGAGCTTATCTCTCCTTGTTATGAGTAACACGTAACAACACTTAACACACACAGCTCATTCTTCATAACTAGATTTTCCTGCAGTGAGCACTATATGCAAGCCCTACCTTTTGGCAAAGTGGTAGGAACTTAGGATAGAATAGCAGGTAGGTACATTTTGGCAGGATTATTAGGTAGAAGCAGTATGTAGGAGCATTCAATAGTAGTCCTTATGAACATTAGATATGAGCCTCTGTACATTAGACTTGCCTTCTGCTAGTGGCCTGTTAAAGGTGAGGCATGAAGGTTAAGAGGCAGCACCGTAGTTCTTTAGTTATGAACACTGTTGCCATGGCAACCCCTTTGAGGGATTTCCAATTGGAACAGGCATCAGAGATATAGACATAGAATAAGAGAATGGACTAAGTTCTTTACATTGCATAATATTTAGCCATAATAGACTCATCAGATCTTTAGGAACTCACCAAACTTTCTCAAATTTATGTTAAAGGTGCAAAGCTATGGAAATTTAAATTTTTAATATTTCATAAATCTTAATTAAAGGGATCCTGGGGTAATACAAGAAAAACAATAAAGCAACCTCTTATTTAAGAAGACTTATCACTTGTTCAAGTATAATCTGTTGACCAGACCTTTGTCTTGAGTAACAGCCATTCAAGAAACAAGTTACATA
Source organism: Panulirus ornatus (assembly GCF_036320965.1). NCBI lineage: Eukaryota > Metazoa > Arthropoda > Malacostraca > Decapoda > Palinuridae > Panulirus > Panulirus ornatus. Next base: position 6,949,287 of record NC_092244.1, on the reverse strand, counting down.
AGTTTGGGATGATGACTTTATGGGTTTTTATAAGCCATGTTTGGCTAGTCCCGTACCAGGGTCTAGCAGCTCTTCACTGCACAGAACTACTCAATGTGTCTACAGTTCTGTCAAGTACAAAAAAATAATCTATTCTTTCCTTATATCAATAATCCCTCAAAACTAAAAGATCTAACATATCTCCCGGTGTAAGCTCATAAATATGACAAAATCAGTTACTCACCCTTCTGTTTTAGCTCCCAGTACACGGAAGTTCTCCTCATCGAGACTGTGAGGAGTGTCACCTAAGTTAAGCTTGAACATACTGGTGCGAGCATGTGCTTCTGGCAGTGGAATGTAAATTCGCTTCTCAAACCTTCTCCTGATAGCCGAATCTAAGACCCAGGGGATATTTGTGGCCCCTAAAACTAACACACCATCATTCTGGTTGCCCACACCTGCAAATTACACATTTCTATTTTATCTCATTACTGTTTTTTCCAAGATATTTCAGCTTTTTCAATCACTACTCCAGAATACATCCTTCAAACTAATCAGAGCAATGACTTACACTCTATGTATTTTTTCCATATTCGCCATTTCGTGCATTAGTGAAGTAGCATTCCAGAACAGATGACTGAGCCTTAGACTTGGCCCCCTTTTCTGTTCCTTCTTTTGGAAAAGTAAAACAGGAGGGGAGGAGGACTTCCAGCCCCTTGCTCCTGACCCTTTAAGTCACCTTCTATGACATGCAGGGAATATATGGGAAGTATTCTTTTCTCTCCTATTCCCAGGAGATATATGTCTTAAATATTCTCAAAGGCATGCACAAATATGTACTCTCATATCGTATTCCCTGCGTGTCGTAGAAGGCAACTAAAAGGGGAGGGAGCGGGGGGCTGGAAATCCTCCCCTCTCATTATTGTTTTTTAATTTTCCAAAAGAAGGAATAGAGAAGGGGGCCAGGTGAGGATATTCCCAGTTCTCTGTTCTTAACGCTACCTCGCTAACGCGGGAAATGGCGAATAGTTTGAAAGAAAGAAAAAAAGAAAAGATATCGTTTAGTATCAAAATGTGCATAAAGCAAGATAATGCAAATGAAAATACTGTGCCAAAGCTGTTGTACATTTTGAAAACCAATGATTACCTATTTCATCACCTTTTCTTCCTTCCTGTGCAAGCACTTTAAACTTAGGAATATTCTACTTATACCTGTTACTGTTTTCCTCCTACTTTTCCGTGTGGATACTGGTCACAGTCTGCTGAAGCTACCATCATTTTACAAAATTGAATAACTCCATAGTTCTTATAGTGCAACTAGTATACTCAGTAGCTGAGACACGTGACAAAGCAAAAGGCAGACTTTGTTAGAAAGTGTTAAAAGAACTACAGCTAAGTTTTCTATTACTGAATGTACATAACCATAACTTATAAGTGAATGTACATAACTGTAACTTAAGATATTCTGCAAGGACTGAGCACATGCCAGTGCACAACTAATGTAAGAAACAACATTCCTGATAAATAAGCAAGCTATGGGATTACTCATAAAAGCTCTTGGGATATAACAGAAAAAAGTCTAGAATAACAATCAAAACACTGAATCATTCTAGTTAAATAGGGATTAAAATGGGAAACTTTAAAAGTAACTTTATAGAACTGCTTTTTCATTTGTGGTTATGAGGATATTTATTTCACCCCTCTTCACATTTATCAAATTCTTCAGTAATTCCAGGATTTATGTAAATATCTGGAACAAACAATCAGATTTTATGATAGCTCAATTCTAATGGGTAAGATTTTTACAGCCCTTCAGTTCAGATGCACATCCTTAAACCGTATACATAACGTACTTGACCCACAGATCACAAGGTCCTCTAGGGAAGGGGATGGTGATCTGAAGGTTATATAGGATTGTCAAAATGGATTCTTCTTTTGAACAAAACTGCTTCTGCCACCTTATCAAGACAGAACCATGATAAATGAACAATACACTTTTTACTATCAGCACTGGCACAAATACATTCAAATAACAAACAGAGAGAGGAAGGGTTGCAAATCAGCAACACATCTTCACTGATTTTGCCAAAATGATGGTTCTTGTTCAAAATGTACGTTGATGGAGGGCTTTTCATACCATTTTCCAATCATGCAAGGATAGGGAGCCTGGGAGAAGTTGTATCCTTGGTTTACTCTGTTTGTCCTCAAAAAATTCCTCAGAACCCTATATAACTCACTTTTGGTCAAGGTTAAGCAAAAGAAGCCATCATACAACAGCATTACCATAATTAAGCATGCTGGATTATTTCATTATATAACATAAATGGCAAACAAGATAGTAAGGAAAGCTTCACATAAGCACATGAAAAAATAGCAATTACCTTGCATCTGCACGAGGAACTCTGTCTTAATTCTCCTGGCTGACTCAGATTCTTGTTCTGATCTTGATCCACAAAGTGAGTCAACCTCATCAATAAAGATAATTGAAGGCTTATGTTCACGGGCCATCTCAAACAATGTTTTGACATGTTGCTCTGATTCACCAAGCCATTTAGACACGAGATCTGCTGAAGATACACTGAAGAATGTCGAATTGTTTGCTTCAGTTGCAACAGCTTTGGCCAAGTAAGTTTTACCTGTACCTGGGGGCTACGCAAAAGTACAATTATTATCAAAAATCTAAACCTGCAAAATCTCAGAAAGTATATATATATATTTATTAATTTATTTATATATATTCATTATACTTTGTCGCAGTCTCCTGCGTTAGCGAGGTAGCGCAAGGAAACAGACGAAAGAATGGCCCAACCCATCCACATCCACATGTATATACAATACACGTCCACACACGCACATATACATGCCTATACATCTCAACGTATACACATATATACACAAATATACCACTTTGCATGTCCTGGTTCAGCTTCCAGAGCACATGTAGCTCCTTACCCACTGAATATACCAGGTGGATCCAATTCATTCTATCTAAGGCATGCCTCTCATCCTTCTGAATGTACAGGCCCCACCTAAATGTCTCCTTTACTTCATTTACTTCTTTATCTCATTTTCCCTCCTTCTCCCCACTTCCAGCAACTATATCCTCTTCAAGCCTGCCTTACTCATCCTCACCATAATAATATGGTAAACTTTCTATTTTCCAAAGACATTTGACAAAGAGCACATTCTGGTTACCAAAGCTATTCTGTGCCATCAATATGATCCCTAGGGATGGGGGAAAAAGAATATTTTCCACATATTCCCTGCTTGTTGTACAGGGCAAGTAAAAGGAGTGGGAGCTGGAAATCCTCCCCTCCAGTTTCTACTTTTCCAAAAGAAGGAACAGAGAAGAGGGCCAAGTGAGGATTTTTTCCTTTAAGGCTCAGTCCTCTGTTCTTGATGCTAGCATGGGAAATAGTGAGTATGTATGAAAAAATCTTTTGATAAACTTGTTTGTTGTGTTAAGGATAGGTAAGTTTTGAGAATTGATGTGATTATGAGTTATAGAGTAGTGTGCTGACATCTAGTGGCAATGCTCAGACCTATTTTGATTTGTTTATTACAATCAAAACTAACAACCAACTGCCAGTGATCCAAAGCAAGTGGACCTAACAAATAGAAGTTAGCAGTCTGTAGAAAGTCTGGTGGACATGTATTACATTCAGACTTCTGTTGAAAAATTGGTTCAGCTATAAAAGAAACATGCTAAGGTAGTGATTATGATAAAATGAATCAACAAATCAAAAAAGAACTTACCCCAAACAACAAAATTCCCCTCCAAGCAGTTCTCTTGCCAGTAAACATGTGGGGAAACTTGATGGGTAGAATGACAGCTTCCTTAAGTGCTGCCTTGGCTCCCTCTAGTCCAGCCACATCATCCCATCGGACATTAGGCTTTTCAGCCACAATAGCCCCTCCCATCTTAGCTTCCATTTTCTTTTTTGCTGGATCTGAATCATCATCTGAATCTGAGTCTTTACTATTCTTTTTTCTGTATAAGACAAGAAAAGGAATCATTCCCAGAAGGATGAAATTTTAACAAAAAGCACTGTATAACTAAATATTTTGATGCTTTGTTTCCACACACCATATCTATAGCTAAACTCCTTTCAGTTCTTCCCATCAGTAATATGCCAACCTTTTAACATTATAAAGAATCCATACATTTTCCATCTTACAAAATGGACTCCCTGAATACATTAAAATTTATATCATCTCAAAACCCTATTCACAAAACATTTTATATTCCATATACATATCAAAATATACACATACATACAAAGCTATATACATATATACACTTGTACATATTCATATTTGCTTACCTTCATACATTCCTGGCACCACCCTGCTGCTGAGGAAACAGCAATGCCACCTCCTGCGTCAGCAAGGTAACGCCAGGAAAACAGACCAAAAAGGACACATTCGTTCACACCCAGTCCCTAGCTGTCATGTGCAATGCACCAAAACCACAACTCCCTATCCACATCCAGGCCCCACAGACCTTTCCATGCTTTACAGCATGTCAACCCTGGTATATATATATATAAACTTACCCAGAATTTCCCTCTCCAGCCTTGACAGGTTTCTTTTTGTCCTTGGTCTTTTCAATGTAGTCCTTCAGTTTCTCTGCTCGATCCAAGTACTGTTTACACTTGGCTCGAATGCTCTCCTTTGACCGTTCATTTGGGACTTCATCTGTAAATCAAATACCAAATCTTCCAGTTTTCACAATAAAAATATTTTCCAGACTTAAAAGGATACTACTCTAAATAATAGCTTTTCTCATCTGTATCTATCATCCATAAGCAGAATTATGGGAAGTGATCATCACCCCCTTTGGGAAATGTTGAAGGCGCCATTAGAGAAATATTCAGCTCCCATTGCCATTTGAATTTTGTGGGATATGTTGTCAAAAGTAGATCATTAGTAGGTAGCAAACATAAATACAAAGGAAAGAACATTGGAGCACACATTTTTATGTACATACATAAATAAAGTTGAATTATTAGTTTTTTTAACTTACATTTCATAGCATGAAGAAAATATTCAACTGCAGACTCATAAAGCCGCAAAGCTTCCCCATAGTTCTTGTTTTTGTCTTCTTCTGTAGCTTTTGTAACTAAGTCAATTGCTTTCTGCAATGGATTGATAATCATTTGTATTTTGTATTACTGCAATATAGAGAAATAGCCAATCTGCATACATAGTAAAACTTTTTCAAGAAGTAATTTGATACCTATTCCTAATGTACATTCCTTACACTTTTTCCTGTTCATCTACATCAAATAGAAGAGGTTGATGTTAGCTATCTCCACAACTTAAATGTCAAGGACTCAACAGCTTTCTTGACTAATCCCATTAATTTTGTGATATAAACAGTAACAAGCATGTTTCACCTATCTAGATAAAATAAAATTGACTTTTGAAGCATGAAAACCTTTTTCTCTATAGGGCAGTGTTCTATAAGCTGAGATTACTCTCAGGGATGGGTTTAACCAAGGCATGCTTCTATGAGGAAGGAAAAATCTGTTTTAATACAAAGGAAAAACAGTACAGAGGTGAAAAAGAATTGGAGAAATCTTTGGAGGCACAGTCCTTTAGGCCTGAGGAGGTATGCTATATGGGCCATATGCCTTATAAATCATATGACTCCATAAAGGCAGTCAATTTACATATGAGGGCACTCAAAAATTTTGATAATGTGTAATGTTGGTAAACATATCAATAGTTTTTTGGGACTGCTTTGCTTCCTCCTTTGTGGAGTGGGATGATGTGAGTGTTTCAAAATTTCTGGGTTGATACTCTGAGCCCAGACTTTTTGTTTGGAGGATATTTAGTGCTCATGCCAGAGGTGTTTTGTATTTCTTATAAGGACAAAGATCCAGGAGTCTAGTTCAGGGTCAGAGAGCATGGGCATGTTCTCATTCTCCCTCTCATAGTTGTAGTGAGTTTGTGAGATCTGCAATGTGTAACATGGGTAGATTATTGTTAAGGGAAAAGCCATTAATGTTATGCATATAACTGGTTGAGAGTCACTGATCTAGCATATTTAACATTATGAACAAAAGTGATCATTGTTTTATCATCCTTTAAGTCTTATATCTTTAAAAGAGGAGGGAAAATGTCGGATTAGAATAAAGACATTAAAATAAATCAACCTAGTATAAGCTAGTGCTGTTACCTTTTTTTTTTTTATCAATGCTTATCACATTACTGTCAAATATAGGCAGAGCTTGCAACTAGAAGGGAAACAGAAATTTACTGAATACTCTAAAACAACATAGCCCACTCTAATGAAGGTTTTATCTTCAGTGATTATTAAAAGATGAAAGGTGGTTAAGACTTAGTGGAAAATAAAATCTGATTCGGTTTGGTTATCTTTGCTTCAACCAACCATGTTTAGAGTTGGTTACAGTTTTACATATTGCGCTTCTAATAAATCATCCAGGAATTTGGTAAGGTTTGGAAAAAGATGGTGAGATGATTTATAGTGTGGGGGCAAGTGTTATCTGAAAATTTTTGGACTGGCCTTGAAATTATGGTAAATTTCATTAATATAATTATTTTCAATGTGCAGGCTCCAACCTATGAAACATAGACTTAATGTAAACAAAGTGGTTAGTTATCTGAAAGCATGTTACAATATGAATATAGCGTTCAAGAGGCAAGGGAAAATGAATAGGATTTAGTAAAGTCAACATTGAAAGTGACATAAAAATTCCGTCACCACAAAATTGATAGCTTTTGTTGGATATAAGTAGTTTGTAAAAGGATAAAACTTTGAACTAAGTACAGTGTCAGTTCCATTATAGTGGTCATATGGGACACTCAAGTATTTGGGTGCTTATCTTCACAAGTTAGGTTAAGCTTGGTGATATCAGGTCTGTATGCATTACTCTAAGCAGTTCATAAGCAAGTCATGGATAAGTCTGTATGCATTACTCTAAGAAAATCATAAGCATGTCATAGATTATGTTAGATAATGAGAGGAAGATAAGCATGAGATGCAGACTCTGGTAGACTGACATACCGCACTGTATTTGGATATCATGTCAGTACTATTTTCTTTCATCTTTACAAGTATTCCAATATTTTTTCCTTTAATGCACAATAAGGTATCTTATAAGTACTTTTCTAGACAGAGAACCAACACATTTTTGGTGATCAAGTTGTTTGAAAATGTAATTAACTTTAGTTTCAATTATAATCATAAAACAATGAAAAATTTTACTTCAGAAGCATATTTTATTGACAAATATCACTCAGATAATGTGTAGGTTTTTAGGTGTGTCAGCTCTGTACTAAAGAGTGTGGGAGTAAGGCAGAGGGTCAATTTAATTGCTCTTATGCATGTTTTATCTCTTGTTTTACCCCCCCCCCAAAAAAAAAAAAAAAAAAAATTAACCTATATAGTACAATTTTCTTGTTATAATCGTGATTCATTGGTAATTTTTCATACCACCAAAATTATGAGATTTGTAAAATTACCAGCTCCACTAGTCAGAAGCAGGCACTGGGAACATTATCTCTACTTATCCTAGAAACATCTTTTGGCTCGTCTTGGTCAACTTTTACTGCTGAAAGAGTCAATTTCCATAAAATCACTCTCCACATGATCTATAGACATGTCATCATTGTCAAATTATTCAGGATCACCTGCCTCGTCCATTAAATCTAGCTAAAAGCCACTCGGTTTCCTTCCTAGAGAACTCACAAGAATGTGCTGTCATTAGCATGTCTAAAGGGTGACTGACTGTTGGGAAAAATAATCACGTGCTACAAACTCAGCAACTACCCAGGCTTGGCGATAAGCCTCAATATAGAGGGATGAAACTCACTTCATATATTCATGTCTAGAGAAGTCATTTGTCTTGTGTAAACTTATGTACAGAGAAGTTAAAGGTGCCACCTCAATCATTTAGAAATTTCATTTTAAGTAGAGTAAAATGAAACAAAGATGTAAGAATTGGAGCATTCCTTTAAAAGCTATACCTATATAAAAGGCAACAGCAGTGACAACCATGGACTGCAGGGAAAATTTGGGTTTAATTAATTCAGAAGTAGATGAAATACTTTGACAAATAAACAGAACATAACAAAAACAGTAAACTTTCCCAAACATCCAAAATTGACTATTTTCAATATTATATAAAAAAAAACTAAACTTTCCCAAACATCCAAAATTGACTATTTTCAATATTATAAAGGAAATATATATGACTGTTTTAGCTACAGCATAAATGTGATTGCTGGCTACTTTGTGCATCAGTGGACACATAATGGCCAGCAAACAATTGATTACAAAGCTTAGTTAACAATAATAGTTATTAATCTTGATTGTAACATTGAAAAACAAGGTAAATGATGACTGCTAGAGGAAGGTAAGTGAGATTTTCATAAGTTCTGTTGATTTGTATTTGTATTTTAACAACTTCAACTTCATTTAACCCATTGTTCATAGCCCTCCCTATCAATTTAGTCATCACATAAAAAGTATTTTCCAAATCACAGTCACTCACCCTCATTTTACTAAAGATACAGCAGAATTAAATTAATTATAATCCCAAGTGATTCAGGTATTGCCTTTTCAAAATTACCTTTTTTATAAAATGAAATAAATCCAAATTTCACTAAGCTAGTTTAAATAATTTCTATGAAGTGTTAGTATGTTAATGTTTTTTCCAGTTTCTTAGGTTACTATTTGGTGCTGTTTAATCTACTTGTTTACCCCAAGCATTTAACAAAGTTAAATTGACATTTTAGAATGTATGGTGATGTGCAGCTCAAACTGTGAACAACTGCTGCAATTAAAAATAATTACATGCTCTCAGATCTTTTGTGTCAATATTATTGATGCAACTATTTTAACAACTACTTACCTGAGAAACTTTAACACATAAAAGTCTGAAGATAATCAAACCTGTCAGCCTTTGGGTTTTGAAACCATAACCAGTCAAATGACAAAATGTGAAAGCAAAGAATAACAAGAGGTCATTAAAGGAGCTGCAAAAAGGGGCCAAGCTATGAGAACCTGGTATTCTGTCAAAGAATAGTTGATCTAAGAAACTGTTTAATTAGCAGTGAATTTAGGTTACAACAGAACAGATGAAGACAAGTTTTGGTATGCAAAAGATTTTTCTATTAAGCTAACGTTGTGACCAGATTGGACCTGATTTAAAATGATTTGGAGGATTAGCTGGTGTTGTGGGTAGACATCACCTCCTACGAAAGTTCAATTGTGAAACAGTGTGTATACTGGCAAAGTCTACATCACGTCAATAGCCCACACTTTTTAAAATATACCGGTGTATGCCTTAGATCAGACGTTCAAGGTGCCTGACACTACAGTCGTACTGATGAGGTTATTGAGGCACTTCCTGTATGTTCGGACATGTTCGGATTTATATTTCTTAAGACGTTTCAGTAGTGGTTACACAGACTAGACTGACATTCTTCGGCATTAGCGAACAGCCGCTCCAGGAATGCTTGATTTAATCTCCCAATAATCTTTACGATCTTAGGTCTTTGCTGAGATAATTCACCGTGAAAGTATGATGCATAATCCTGTTGATGTAACTATCTTCACCTGTAAAGTGGACGTAGAGGCCATAGCTGTATCTCTCTCCCTTACGGACCTGATTCACTCGTTTCAGATATAAACACCCTAGAATGATATTATATAGACATTCAAGTTACACAGAGTAATAAAAGAGCATCCTCCTATTTGGAGTCTGAGCATATATTGACGTAAACTTTGATCTTATATAGTATCGAATTTCTTTGTTATATATTTCTTATGTTACTTATACTTTTAGTAAACACTCTTCTGTGACATAGTGACGTCATGGTCACGAGTATCGCGGGAGCTTTAACCTGAACTCATGTGATAAAAGAACTTTGGTAAAATGTATATAAGTTTGTATCGTGAAGTTCCCTTTATTCCAAGTTATGTTGTAACAGTAGACATCACAGTGCGTTTAATCTTTTCAGGTACACAATCAAAAGGAATTATAACTTCTGAAAAAAAAATCGCATGTGAGTAGACAGAAATTAATGAATGAACTAAACAGCATAGCTTTCAAGGCATCACAGTTGCTTACCTAGAAAACCCACTCACCCTTTAGGTTGTACAGCGTATAGCTGAAAAATGATATTAAAACTATCAAATAACTGAATGATCAAGAAACATTGCTTCAAGGTGGAATTGATAGGTCAACACACACACCGTATAACATCATCCTGAATGGACCTGATCTGCCCTTTTTAGCTACAAGGAAATTGAATTGATCAAGATAATTACCAAATATCAACCCAGAATTAGGCTGTTACCATATTTTTTTTCAACCCATAAAAGATTTTGTTTTGGTTTTATCTGTTCATTACTCCGAAACAGCGAATCCCAAAGATAACGCGACAAAGTCAGTCAGATCTTACTATCATGTGGTCCCCACAGTCCTACACCCCCAGCCAACGCCTAGAGGTGAGGTACCAAATTTTTAAACCAATCTCAAGGAAAATGATGAACTGCTGATTTGGGTGTGAATGAGCTACTCTGTCCTGAGTTTCGAGCCTAGGTGCGGTAGATATAGTGGGTCGAAATAAGGAGGTAGTTAGAGAATATAATAATTATTATAATAATGATAATACAGTATTGACAATATCAATATCCAGTTGCATTACAAAGATTCCTGATAGAAGCTGGTACGAGTATGGCAAAGTGGGATTGCAGGTCTTATTTAGTGCTCAGATCTTCTATATAGAGCTGACATGAGAAAATTTCAGCCTGGGTTACATAGAAATCGATTTTACTTTAGATACGATGCTAACATCTTTATATCGTCTATCGATGAATTGTTTTTCTACTTATGTTATCAATTCCGATTCCTTGCCTCATTTTAGGGAAGTACACATTAACGAAATACTGCTAACACATTATTCGTAAGACACTACGATTATCACATCTAGAATTCAAGATTAACCTAGAAAATTTTAGGAAAACTATATTGACACGAATATTAAAAGATCTTCACCTTTCCAGTATGCTTTTGAAGTATGGTATTTCCATGGATTAAAAAGTTTTAAGATCCGTAATAAGCAATTATCCGTGTATTGCAGTCGTGTGTACTAAAACTATGTGTTTTCAAATTTAACTGCCCTGGTTACGAATTCTTGTTAAGATATTGGAGCTGTCTTCATATATTACCATTCAACGTTTGTAATGCATCATGTATAGTCATACTGGAAGAATTGATTTTAGAGTTGTATGTACCAAGAACTTTTTCAATGTAATTTTTGCACTGCATACATTATTGTTGGAAGTAAGTTGCTGTAAGCAGTATGCTTCAGACGACAATTAGGCAGTCTCCTCTCAAAATCTTCAACCATCATGCCTTTTTTTTTTTTTTCTACTTTCAAGATTCACATCTTTTTCCACAACAAACATAGAAAAGACCATCAAGATTATGGCCCTTAATGTCTGGCGTCTTTGGGTACAAAGATATATCCCGAGTCCCGCCTGTCTCTACTGCCATTGCGAGGGAGGGCTCAAACTGCGACTTAAATAGTCCCTGTCAAGATCCTTGCTTCTCCGAGGTCTGACTTTTTCATTCAACAAGATTCGAGGTCATTTTGCCAACTAAATGTCTGTTAAAGACCATTTGTTTTATCTTGATCTATTACTTCCCTTGGAGACTCAGCTGTCAAATGGGGTTTTCATGAAGCCCTTTTACATCCCAGATATAACCTTCAATTACCTATCCACTTAAGTGAAAGAGTCTGCCTTCATTCCTACACCAGAACGCTAACTGCAAGACTCTTGTACCCTGAATGTCCAAACTTTGACATCCTCTGACTTTAGTTTCGTTCACATCTACAGATGATTTCCTCGGTTTCAGCAACTGCTATCCAAACTTTACAGCCTTAACAATTCATATTAGTTCCATAAGGATATGACACCCACTTGTCTTCAATCTGAAGTCGTCTATTCAAAGAATTTCGTACACCATAGAAAATTGTTGATGTCCCTTGATAATCAGGATCAAATGATCTACCGTCGACCCATATTCCGGGCCAATACTCTTTATTCATTTATTCAGTGGGGATGTTGTCTGCATTTTATCTTCTTTTAGGTTAAATGGTTATTCCATTTATGTATGTAGTAACTGTATGGGTAGGTCGGTACATGATAGCATAACCTTACCCTCAAGGATCTGGTCAAATGTAGGTTATTATACCCAAGGGTTGTACCGACGTGTTCAAAGGGTTGATTAACTAATAACCACGTTCAGGGTGCTGCAGTAAGCCCTGCCACACTTCAAAAACCTGTGATCATCCAACTCGCCGTCACATTGGAGTATCTGAGTGTTGATGGCGCCGCCTAGGACGGCTATCAGAAGGATTCAGGGTTCAGCGTTCAGGCTAAAACACTTCCAAAGTGTCGAACAGGTTAAGAAGACTTGACAGCATGCCACATTACCGTCCCCTAATCAACGACGACGCCTATTAGTACTACTTGGCTGCAGCAATCAAGCCTTCAATCTTCTGTTGGGCCAACTTCGAAGAACGGTCCAAATCTACAGAGGATCCATGGAAATATACTCTATTGGGGTCCCGAGTGGGTCCAGTGAAAAAATCTGTAAATACTCATATGAAGTACGTTAATTTTCGATATACAAAGCTTTCAAATTCCAAATTTTATGAAACGAGATGCAATTAAAATTGCTGAAGCAGTGTTTGAATTTAGTCTAAAATCAAGATAGAGAAACTTACCTTTCTGATAAAGCTTACGTTTTTGCGACGAACACTAGTAATGTAGGCCACAAGGCAAGCGTTCTGAGAGGAATGGGGAAACAGGATGCAAAATATCACCTTTCTTCACTGCCAAAGATTAAAATTCATTGTTCATTGTTGTAAGACTGTTGATATGTTCTCTAATTTCAGGTACGAGAAGGACTGTGGTAAAAATTTCCCAGCCCCGTTCTCATGATACTGCAGCATTCTGCTCGTTTTAGTATCTACATAATTGTACTATACGTTCAATTATAATAGGCTATACTATGGTATTTATGCACGATCCTACAATGATGTATTACTGTAGATTTGAAATATGAAATCTTGTCATTCACATGATCAAGAAATTGCGACATTCATTCTTTTGGTTTTGATAAATATCATTCTGTATACATGAAAGAGCAAGTATATATATATTATTATTTTATTTTTTATTATACTTTGTCGCTGTCTCCCGCGTTTGCGAGGTAGCGCAAGGAAACAGACGAAAGAAATGGCCCAACCCACCCCCATACACATGTATATACATACGTCCACACACGCAAGTATACATACCTACACAGCTTTCCATGGTTTACCCCAGACGCTTCACATGCCTTGATTCAATCCACTGACAGCACGTCAACCCCGGTATACCACATCGCTCCAATTCACTCTATTCCTTGCCCTCCTTTCACCCTCCTGCATGTTCAGGCCCCGATCACACAAAATCTTTTTCACTCCATCTTTCCACCTCCAATTTGGTCTCCCTCTTCTCCTCGTTCCCTCCACCTCCGACACATATATCCTCTTGGTCAATCTTTCCTCACTCATTCTCTCCATGTGCCCAAACCACTTCAAAACACCCTCTTCTGCTCTCTCAACCACGCTCTTTTTATTTCCACACATCTCTCTTACGTTACTCACTCGATCAAACCACCTCACACCACACATTGTCCTCAAACATCTCATTTCCAGCACATCCATCCTCCTGCGCACAACTCTATCTATAGCCCACGCCTCGCAACCATACAACATTGTTGGAACCACTATTCCTTCAAACATACCCATTTTTGCTTTCCGGGATAATGTTCTCGACTTCCACACATTCTTCAAGGCCCCCAGAATTTTCGCCCCCTCCCCCACCCTATGATCCACTTCCGCTTCCACGGTTCCATCCGCTGCCAGATCCACTCCCAGATATCTAAAACACTTCACTTCCTCCAGTTTTTCTCCATTCAAACTCACCTCCCAATTGACTTGACCCTCAACCCTACTGTACCTAATAGCCTTGCTCTTATTCACATTTACTCTTAACTTTCTTTTTCCACACACTTTACCAAACTCAGTCACCAGCTTCTGCAGTTTCTCACATGAATCAGCCACCAGCGCTGTATCATCAGCGAACAACAACTGACTCACTTCCCAAGCTCTCTCATCCCCAACAGACTTCATACTTGCCCCTCTTTCCAAAACTCTTGCATTTATCTCCCTAACAACCCCATCCATAAACAAATTAAACAACCATGGAGACATCACACACCCCTGCCGCAAACCTATACTCACTGAGAACCAATCACTCTCCTCCCTTCCTACACGTACACATGCCTTACATCCTCGATAAAAACTTTTCACTGCTTCTAACAACTTTCCTCCCACACCATATATTCTTAATACCTTCCACAGAGCATCTCTATCAACTCTATCATATGCCTTCTCCAGATCCATAAATGCTACATACAAATCCATTTGCTTTTCTAAGTATTTCTCACATACATTCTTCAAAGCAAACACCTGATCCACACATCCTCTACCACTTCTGAAACCACACTGCTCTTCCCCAATATATATATATATATATATATATATATATATATATATATATATATATATATATATATATATATATATATATATATATTATCCCTGGGGATAGGGGAGAAAGAATACTTCCCACGTATTCCCTGCGTGTCGTAGAAGGCGACTAAAAGGGGAGGGAGCGGGGGGCTGGAAATCCTCCCCTCTCGTTTTTTTTTTTTTTTTTTTTTTTTTTTTTTTTTTCCAAAAGAAGGAACAGAGAATTGGGCCAGGCGAGGGTATTCCCTCAAGGCCCAGTCCTCTGTTCTTAACGCTACCTCGCTAATGCGGGAAATGGCGAATAGTTTGAAAGAAAGAAAAGAAAATATATATATATATATATATATATATATATATATATATATATATATATATTATTTGGTAACATCCATGTTTCACTAGTTATAATTTACTATCACCCGGTGCTGCTTACTCAATACTGGGTAAATCTTCACTTATAAGTTTATATGTTAACAAAACAAGCATTAAGTAACACTGTCTCCGGGTCAAATTCTGATTTTTTCCCTCTGAAAGATTGTCGTATTTCGACCATTGGTCCACATCTTGCTTGTACATCTTATTCTTTATTAACGTTAGGAACATAGTATATATGCCATTTACTGGTGCTTCTGTAATCTCCAAGCCTGGCCATACTGTTATGATTACAGTTGTTTAAGCACTTCAGGATGGGAGACTGAAAGAAACACGTATAATACAAATATTTATATATGATCGGAGATGTATGGAAGAAACACGGATAATACAAATATTTATGTATGATCGGAGATGTAGGGCTACAGAAAGAGGCACTACCATTACTATGAGAGTGTTTAGGAAGGCAAAGCTAGAATTTCTTGTGCTGCTGAAGAAGGGAAAAGAGATGCCTGGTTTCTCTGGTGGTACTGCAGGAGGGAGTGAAGATACCCAAGTCCTGTTGCGGTATTGCAGGAGGGAGAGGCGATTCCAAAAGCCTTTGGAACTACTGCAAGCGGTAGAGGCGATACCGGAATCCTGTGGTGCTGCTGCTAGAGGAAAACGAGACTGGAATCATGGTGTTGTTGCACAAGGCGATGACAGAGTCCCATTCAGTGGCCGTTGATTTTCCTGTTAGAGTCTGGATGAAGTTTATTGAGGCAATGATGGCTGGAAATAAAAATATGACGGGTTTGCAAGATCTGAAGATTTTTCAAGCGGTGTATTTGGAGGGTTTATGGGAATGTCATAATCAGGAAATGGTAGGAATAGGAAAATAGACGAAAGTTATGAGTGTAATAGATCCTCGAGCCCATAGTGTTATACTTTCACCTCCATTATGTTTGTTGCAGGATTTAATGGCAGCCAAAAGCCTAAGGTCATTAATGCACACTACGCACCATATGTCAAACGTGCAAAGCATAAAAACCGGTAACGCCCCTTTTAATGCACCCGGCACCAAAGTTACCGCAGAGTATTTTGTCATAGTCCACCTACTGAAGCTGTGAACATGAAAGGCTTTAAAACTAAGCAAGGATAGCCATACTATAAAATCTTGTTTGACTGCTTTCTGATCCTTCCTACACATATGGAAAACTATATGACCCGTTTCCTACAAAGGACAAGGAGCGCCAAAGTCATTCTTATGATAAAGTAGGACAACATATTTTATAATCACCTGTTTAAAGCTATGAATATAAAGATTTTTTTTAATGTATAATGATTATTGCAAAATACATTGATATATATTTGTAGGAAACTGACTTGCGCCGCTATTGGCTTTTTTGTCTACTTGCCGTAAACATTGCATGCGAATGCAATCGTATTTCCATGACAATTTCTTTTTTAAATTTGTGATATCAGTAATTCATGTACTACTCTACATATCATTTATGGAGATATTGAATTGAAATATTTACATTTTCATATAAATAGATTGTATTTAATCAAAATACCTCAAAATTTTAGATAAACGAAAGTCTGATGATACTATTCGGACAAAGTAAAATATGGCGATGGAAGGGGAGGGACAACTGTCAAACGATTTGGAAAAAGTGAATGAGACAGACTTTGTAAAACAACTAGATTTACAGCTTGAAGAGGTATGGTACCTATGATTGGCTGTGTTACATTCTGATAAAGATACTTCTCCTAAACCATTAAACGAAGAATAGTGAATGTCGGATGGCCACTCACAGTTATGATTGATGAAATTACTTGATTTACTGGAAAATCACTCGAGAACCATCATTTTTGTTTCTCAGAATAATTATTGATACTAGAAGTTGATACGTATTTACATATGTCTACAAATGAGTTAGGATATGCATTTTATTTCTAATAGTTGTTGGTAAGTGTTCCAGTTTAGGGGCACTTACAGATTTGCTTGTAAGTGGATTCCTTATACTTAGACATGTGACATAGACTAGGGGAGGAGGATTTACATTTTGTTTCCTGAAACGAAAATTGATAGAAGAGCTGTAATGATTGTTTAAGATGTGAGGTATAAGTGAAACACTTAAAGAAAGTATAGAAATCTAGTTTATTTCGGCATTGCTAGTATTCTTGATAATTTAGTGATATTACTGTTTAGTGCTAGTATAGTGTTTAGAGAATACAATAACAGTTATAGTGTATGATTTTGAGCATGAATTACATTGAAAAGTATTGATAAGGGAGTAGTAGAGTACCTGGGAAAATATTGGGTTAACTAAATGAAGGTGATACGCTTGTAGAATAATGACAGAACCTGCTGAATGTTGATAATTGCTTGGTTTAACTGTGCATTGCTATTTTCAGTTGAAACTGTCAAGAATTGGTCTTTTTAGACACAACATAGTGTCTCCATGAAACAGGTCATGCCACATGCATAGAAAAAGTACATGTTAAATAAAATTGTATGAACCCCTACTGAAGTGCAATTTCACCTTTATGTATATATATATACACTTCCCCCGTATTCCCTGCATGTCGTAGAAGGCAACTAAAAGGGAAGGGAGCAGGGGGCTGGAAATCTCCCCCTCCTTTTTAATTTTCCAAAAGAAGGAACAAAGCAGGGGGCCAAGTGAGGATATTCTCTCTAAGGCTCAGTCTTCTGTTCTTAATGCTACCTAGCTAACTCTGGAAATGGCGAAAATGTATGAAAAATAATGAGAAAAAATATATATATGATTTTTCTTGTGGACTTAACATCAAACAACGCTAAGTTTCTAATCTTTCTTGCACAAAATGGATAGGGCTTTGAAGTGGAGGTAAAGATTAGGGTTAAAACATATAGTGTATAACCTCACAATCTACCCAAAGCAAGTCTAACCTGACATAGTCTGTTATAACATCAAAGCTCCCTGAAGAATATTCCATGTATATTCCAGGTATACTTAGCTTAGGGTACATATATATATATCTTAGACCATCAGACCATCTCTACGTGGCTAATTGAAAATGTACTTAAGGGTATGAAAACCAAGCCTACAAAATAATGCTTATTTTTAGCATGACTACTAAATCTACTACTTGAGGTAGCCTACCATCTTTAATATAATTTACCCAAGCGTGGTGTAAGATAGCTTAGATGTACCAGTTATTGCCTAATGTAAGTCAAGACAGACCAAAAAGACTAATATATGTTCTTTAATTCCACAGTGTTTCATGCAATCATTTGTTGCATATTTCTTTCTCATTGATTTTTAAATTTTTCCATTGTAAGAGTGGACAATCTACTATTAAGCAGTGAAAATGATTTAAATAGTTTCCAGGTAATTTAAAATCTGAATTTCATATTGAGGCATTGATATGGCTTCTTGATTTAAAGGTATGTTGGGTTGATAGTAAACCCTCATTTAAGTAGAACTAAACACTGGCACTGATAAGTTGACGAAACATATCCTGTTCCACATGTTCAGGCCCTGATTGTTCAAAATCTTTTTCAGTCCATCCTTCCATCTCCAGTTTGGTGCCTCAGTTCTCCTTATTCCCACTACTTCTAACATATATATCCTCTTTGTCGACCTTTCCTCTAATTCTTTCCATATGTCCAAACCATTTCAACACAGCATGTTTGTGTGTTCTAATCATTATATTTTTTCTTGCAGCTTGATGATGATGAATTCCAGCTTCCACCTGTTGGGGAGTTGCCAACATTAGAGAGTATCTTAAATGAAAATGACCCAGGAAGTGTGTCTGATGATGACCTTGCAATTCCTCCACTCCCTCATCCTAAGGTGAGCAGAGTTCTTGATTGATACAGTTTATTGATATTGAATCAAGTTACCATTGTACTATGTGCAACAGAGTACAAATAAGACTTTTCTTGCAATAAAGGTGAGCCCACCATGGCCCCCAAATTGGTTTTCTATGGTATCTTTCCATTTTCTGTCATAATGCACACACACACACACACACACACACAGCCCTCATCAAGGGGGCTTATGCTTACTGCTTTGAAATTTTTCCATGTATTAAAGGGATAGCAGACCTCATGTTTGAGCTTGAAAGTGTTGCTCTACTCCATGCTACAAGGGTGAGCCTGCCTCAGGCAGAAACCATTTAGATATGTATGGTATTTGCTTTCTTTCATTCTTTTGGCAATTTGCTTTTCTCCAGTGACATCCTGAACAACATTTCGTCTGATATGTTGAGTGTATCTGTACGCATCTTTAGCAAATATGGAGATATTTTATCAGGACTATCAGTGTTATATTGGTCAAGATCCTTTAGTATTCATTATGTGCCTTTTCTAGATATTTCATTGCTTTCTAAGATCTTATCCCATCTCTGTTGCTGGGGCTGTAGTGTCTTTATTGTGAAAATACTTTTGAGCCCAACTGTTTGTGTGTGTGGGTGTGTGTGTGTGACTGGATAACTGAGTGAGTCACTGCTATTATTTTTAGCCTTTATCTAATGCAGCACAGCATGATAGGACTAAGTATAAGCATTAAAATGTTTAAGCTTGATCTGAACTTTGCTTGATAATGTAAAAACAAAGAATGTGGCCTCTAGCTTGATAATGTAAAAACAAAGAATATGGCCTCTAACTTTTTCTAAGCTTGAAGCGTGAGTGTTTATGTTTTGCTAGTGTGACAATTTATTGATATGATGAGGATACACCAGGAATAATGTTGGGTAATTTGGGCCTGCCAATATTAATTCAACAGTATTAACATTCAGAATTTTTTTATGAAAGATTTAATATTTCAGACTTCTTTCTCCACTGAAGGGGGAGACACACTGTCTGTGCATTCCCGGGGCAGTTCAGATTCACGGAGTCGCACTTCATCAACAGAAAGACACAGTTCTGGGAGTCGATCTCATAAGGATGCCCAAAGTAAAACTCATGGTTCGGTTTTACGCCATGTCATACTTAAGGGTGTTGCAGCTCAACTGGTATCGGCTCACGTGAGGATTGAGTTTTCTTTCATTACAGCTATTATCATAATGAATATTGTGTTTGTAACCATTTTAATGTAACCATGAGAAGTAAGTGTTTACTTTATTGATATGATTCTATGAAATGATTTTTCTGAAATCCTTGTTTGCTCCCTGCATGGTAGCTTTTAGAAATGACTATTGCTCATAGTTGCAATAGATTTTCATTACTTTAATTGTCTTCTGTTAGGATCGAGTTGGTGCTGGGCTACCTACAACGATGGCTGTTGGCAACATAATTTGTGTTGGCACAAGTCATGGTCTGATTCTCGTCTTTGAACCCACTCAGGCTCTTAAATTTTGTCTAGGATCTACACAAGTAAGTAAATGCGTACTATGAGATAATGTTTTAATGCAAGGGTTTTTCTCTAGGAATGAGTATCAGTTTTCTCAGATTAATGTTTAGCTTATTTTAGGCTGTGCTGTGAGCTCCACCAGGATATGTTGCCTGAAGATTTCCCTTGGTAAAATAAGTTTGAAACTGTCAAACAAGTTGAGGAGCAGAGAGACATGTTTGTTACCATCCTTTTTCCTTATTTTTAAGTGTTCCAGACTATCCCTGGTGGCCAGCACAAGTCAGCAGATTCATGCCTTGTTTCTCCATCACTTTTGGTCTTGTTGAATTGTGGAATGAATTAAAGGCTTTATCTTGATAATGACAGTGTTTGCATGTGTGTCTAACAATCCATAGTCATTAGTTTAGAATTGGTGTGCAGTTTTCACAATATACTGATGCTATGTATATTAGTTGTCTTATTGATAAATGATGCCTATCAGTTACCAGGGTCATTAAGGCAGCCATGATCCTGTTACATCCACCAACTGAAAATTCTGTTGAGAAGAATACCAAAAATTAAACAAATGCTTTATCTTTATAATGATGATAGCTGTTTACATGTCTAACTTTTCATTGTCATAAGTTTAGAATTGACATGCAGTTTTCAGTACATTCTGATGCTAAATTCAAAAGTTGTCATATTTGGGAATGATGCAGTACAAATTTTGATACATTTGATGTTACATAGATTGGTTGGTTGTTAAGGGTTCAGGCCTAACAACTTCCAGGGTCACTAAGGCCATCAGCATCAAACTACATCCTCTAACCAAAAAATCTTGCCACCCTCTTCAGGTGTTCAAGATTATTCCAAGACCACATGCTTTCTCATTATACATGTGACCCATGACATTAGATTTTATTTTGATTTTATTTGTTACCCACCTTTTCAGACAGTTAAAAAGGTTTTTGTTGTAATGGAACTAATTTTGCATATGCTTACTTTTGTTTAAAGAGAACAGGAGTTAAGCATTTTTAAATGTGCTGCAACATCTTGGATTTAGATGATACTGCTGCTATATCTGAGACTGAAAATGAGTCCATCATGACCATCATGACTGATTAATAGCTTTCTGTGTCAGGTCTTGAGTTAGTTGAATGGACGGTGGAGGAGGGAAATGTTTAAGATGAAAGGAGAGTTAGAAAGTATGCACAATAAAGAGACAACTTGAAAAGAATAGTTAAATGGTTGATGGCCAAGGTGTTTTAAGAAAATTCTGCATTAGCATCTGTTTTGTATAAAAGGAACCATTATACTAAATTGTGCATGTGTATCTGTGCTATTTAATGGGAACTATATAATAAATACTAATTGATGAGCTGAAGATAAGTTTGATTTTCTTTCTTTTCTTTTAAACTATTCGCCGATTTCCCGCGTTAGCGAGGTAGCGTTAAGAACAGAGGACTGGGCCTTTTTTGGAATATCTTCACCTGGCCCCCTCTGTTCCTTCTTTTGGAAAAAAAACAAAAAAAACAAGAGGGGAGGATTTCCAGCCCCCCGCTCCCTCCCCTTTTAGTCGCCTTCTACGACATGCAGGGAATACGTGGGAAGTCATTATACCTTTATCTGCATGAATTGCTTAATTTGCCTGGGATACCATTTGATGTTTTATATTATGATAGCTTCATTGTAGGAAATACAATTACTTTAGGAATCACTGCATTTATGAGATAGCCTCATTGTAGAAAGTACTCTTCCTTTAGGAATCACTGTATATATGAGATACGCCATCATACAGAATTCTTCAGAAGGTGTATAGTTGTTGGTGATAGGGGTATAAAACAAACAGGTTGATACCTTTTGCAGGAATTAATTTTCTCAAAATTGACATCCTCAGCTCCAGTCGCACAAGCTGCAAAAAGGATATGATGCTTAATTTCTGCAGAGATTTGTTTTGTGATATGTTTTGCTGTGAAAAGTAAACTGTCTTACAGAGAACAGATATGTTTATATCAGAAAATTTCTTTACCCAGTTAGGTGAACAGTATGGGTCTGTATCAGCCTTGACTCTGAACCAGGACTGTACTCGGCTTTTAGCTGGTTTTGCCAAAGGTCAGATCTGCCTTTTTGACTTAACATCTGGCAAGCTTTTGCAGACAATCTCAGATGCACATACTCCATTTACAGCTGTTTTACACTTAAAGGTAAGTTATAGATGTTATCTGAGTGTCAGAGTTTTCCCAGTTTGATTAATATCATGCTTTTGATCATGAAATCTATACAATATGTGAAGAAAGTACACAGGAGTTTGTCATGTCAGGAATAAAGGAAAAGGTCTGAATAATGTGCTTTAATAAAAGAGGCTATATCGTGCAGAATGTATTATGCAGTGTTGTAAAAGTTAGATTTACACAGAATTACTATATTTTCAATTATTTTTTTATACTGACTGTGATTCTATTACCTTTGACATAATCTGGCACTGAGAAATTTAGGGGTTATTGGTATTGTATTGATAAAAGTTAACTTTGACAGTGGACAGACTACCCTGGCATGGCAGTGATCAGCGATAGTGGTGGCTCAGTTTTTGAACTCTCCATAAAGAGGACCATGGGCCTTAATTCTAATGAGTCTCGTTGCATTTTCTCTGGCAGTCGTGGAGAAGTGTGCACTATAGAGCCATTACTAATGTCACAGTTTCGTGCTACTCCACTTGTTGAGACAGTCATCCTGGCAATGGCTACAATATCTAAGGTTGGACTTTGGAAATTTTATCATTCAGTCAGTGTAGTTTTTGTAATTATTTTACACCTAGTTGCTTCTTGTGCTGTAGCAGGTTAGTTTAAGGAATAAACAAACAATGGCCTCATTTACTTACATCCATTTTGTAGCCATCAAGTATATTGTAATAAAACAGTGCCTACTGTCTACAGCCAATCCCCTTAGACTACCATAGTTTATCTTGACTTCTTCATATGCCTTGGCTCAATCCATTGACAGCACCTCACTCCCACATACCACACTGGTCCAGTTAAATCTATCCCATCCATGCCTATCACCCTCTGGGATTTTCAGGCCATGATACCCCTTGGCCTTCTTTATGCCATCCTTCTATTTTTTTCTTGATCTCCACCTCTCCCTTCCTATCTCAGCTTCTGTGTATTTTATTTTTAACAACTTTAGGACCTCTTGCTAAGAAAGAGTCCTAGTGTTGTACCTAGGAACTCTAACCAGATTCTCCTGCAGCACCAAAGTTGCACTACTTTGTGATGCAGGGTAGTTACGGACTCCTTTGGAATGCAAAGTTCTTTGATGAGACTGCATTCCTAGGTATGCAGCCTCAAGGAAAGGGACTTTTTGGTTTATGTTCACAGTGTAATTTCATGTAGATGGAGTCTGGTAACACTTATGTATACTTGCTTGCTTTCTAGCCTAGTAGTCTCTTCTGTCTTTATGAGGTGCCTACATTTTCAGGAAACCAACCACATCTGTTGGTCTGGACAGGAATTCATAAAGTGAAGTAGTGTTGTATGTTTGCAGAGTGTAGAACATTCGAGATGTACTTGCTTGATGGGTAAGTGTGGCTCATGTATGTCTGAGTAGTATTGCATTTGATGGGTATGCGTGGTTGGATGGAGTTTAAGATTGAGTTTGGGCTGTGTTTGTTTTGTACTTTTTGAGTTATTTCATTGTCCATGTGTTATTTCAGGGTAATACTTGTTGGGAGTTGGATGGGTCTGTGAATAGAGGAAGCTGAAGTGTAAGACAGTGTAAATGTTCTCTTTCTACTTTAGTATGGGTTTATGGTTGGTTATAGACTTTTTATGTGGTTTGCAACTTTGTTACGTTTGCTGTTGAGAGGGTGCAAGACACACAGAGATCCTCCTAATGTAGTCCCACCTCAGCATGCTTGACACTTTATTCTATGCAACAGAACTAGATCCCTCCCACCCTAGTCATTCTGTTACTAACCATCAACCTCTACGTAGAAATGAAAAGCTTAGCCCTGTCTCGTGCTTCAGTAATTTCTACTCACTGAATCCCCCCCCCCCCCCCAACAAATATATCACTGACAAAATATTTAAACATGAAAGTAAACCAACAAGCAATAAACACCTGACCTCTTGACTCAGTTCACCAGACATACACTTAACAGAAACCACATTTCCCAGACAAACATAAGTTACACTCTCCCACCTACACTCTGGACATCATCCATCATACAACACTACAAAGCCCATTTCACCATATCTTAAGACCCTTCATGCACATGATAGAACTACCATAAAGAAGACATTGACGTGTCACTACTCAGTTGCTCTGCAGTCTCTGCACATAGATGCACACAAAACATCACATGACTTTAACAGCTTAGGCTAGGTTTCTGCATGCAGCACAAAGACTCCAATGTTAAGAGATTTGGCATGGTAAATATTTTTCCTCATTAAGATTTGAGAATATTCTTATGTATGATCATCTCATAACTTTTTTTACAGGTCATTGTTGTGTCTCTGCGACCACAGCTTAAAGTCTTGTTCTCACATCCCCTGAAAGCATCATCTTCAACTCTCCCTCTTCTGGCTTGGCAATTTGTTGTGATACAGATGCCAGATGGGACAAGAGTTATTGATCCAGTGTTAGCATTTGGGCGAGAAAAGAATGTATATTTCTATCAGGTAGGTCCTTATTGGATTCTCATTTTGCTCTGAATTCTAAAGCCATTACTGATATCAGCATCTGAATTATTGAAAATAAATTTCCACTGTCATTGAGAAATTAGAATTTATAATAGGAAATCTTATATTATTGCCGACTTTGTTGTGTCCATTGGATTACATTTCAGTGCATATTTTTCAGCTTACCCATGGCAGCCAAGAAGAACTTCAGTTTATTCCCCTACAGAAAATGAGTCTGTCATTTGTAGTACAGGGAATGGCATGGCTCAATACCCGTACTCTAGCTGTACTGGACACTCGAGAACATCTCCATGTCATTGATGTTAAGACACAAGAGGAGCAAGAGATGGTAGACTTGGCTCACTTGGGATTGGTGTATGCTTCACCACATTTCAAAGCTATTGCCACTGGTGGCAATGTCAGCAAAGCTATGGTGTGTTGGTGAAAAAGTTGTTTGCCTTTAGATATCAGACTTTGTTATAGGAATTGTTTCTTTTGATTTGTCAGTTATAAAAGTATGGATACAAAAGAATTGATCTGAAAGAGATAAGAAAGGAATTTTTTCCTTTTTTCTGTCTGCTTACAAATTATATTTACAATTCTAAAGTGGATCCTAATGCTTGGTTGATTTGAAGTGATCATACACAATTTGGGAAGAACCAGTCTGAATGTCATTAAACTATGTTACTTTAAATTTCACATATTAAAACTTGTTTTATGAATGTGTGTAATTTGGTCATTTGTAATTCAAGAGAAACTTACATGAGCAGAAAAAGAGGGCAAATGAGAGATGATGTGAGAAATTTACAATGAATTTCAGAGAGATTAAGAAAGGCATTTTAAAGGAAATGCACAACTTGTGGAGAAAAAGAGAACAAACAGCAGCTGTAAAGGGAGCAGGTAGAAAAGTGGTACCAGACAAAAAAAGAGGTGAAACAGAGAGGGATTGAATATTCTGAAGGACTATTGATGATAGGGTATCAGATTTGGTGTGTTTACAATGAGGCTGACATGCAGAGTGAGAGAACCCTATTGAAAGGTTTTATGAAAAGATGAAGTAGTGAAAGCCATGAGGTAGATGAAGTGTAGCAAAGCTGCAGCAGTGGTTGGGTTTTGCAGTTGTTTCTCAAGAAAGTGGGTGACAATGATGTTGAGTGGTTAGTTAGGTTGCTCATTGTTTGTGTGGCCCAAGCTGAGGTGCCTGAGAATCGGTAGAATGCTTTTATAGAGCTCAAATTACAGAGGTATAAAAGTGATGAGTATACCTGGTAAAGTATTTGGGAAAGTGGTGATCAAGAGGTTGGTGACATGCACAGAACACTTGTTTGGGGAAGAACAATGTGGATTTAGATGTATTTACTATAGTGGATTTGTGTGCGAAATACTTTGAGAAAAGGAGAGAATTGTTTGTGTACTTTTTGATTGGGAGAGGCCTTGTGGAAGCCATTAGAAATACATGGGATGAATGGAAAGTTATTGAATGCAGTAAGTAGTTATATCAGGACAGTTAGATATGTGTTGGTAGAAGTGAGAAGGGCAAGTGGAGGTAGGTTTGTGTCAGAGATGAACGTTGATAGAGGCCTTCTGAAAGTTGGGGTAAATGGAAAGTTATTAGATACAATGAGATTTTACTAGGTCAGTAAGGCAAATGTGTGAATAAGAAGGAGGAGGATGTGTGGGGTTTGGTGAAGGTGGGTTTGTCACAAAGATGTGTAATGTTGCCATAGTTGTTAAAGCTGTGAGGGAGATGAATGCATGCTGGGGATGTGAAAGTTTTAGTCCCCTTGAGATGGAATGTAAGCCACAAATACAATTTGTATTTCTTCACAGGATAATCATGCTAAGGCACTTAAATAGAAAGATAGGTCCTCTCTTGTCTTCACTACATTCAGTTAGATGGGAGCCAAGTGAGTAGCATTTATTCCCAAGGCCCCATTATCTCTAAACCAATAGAAACAAAGATGTATTGTGATTTTAGGTCCCCATATTTTGCTGTCCTCTGATGTTTCCTGAATTATGCTGCACCACCTTGAATTTTTAGAATGCTTTTCAGATAAGTAACTGCTGAGATGGAAGAAAGTGGTTAATTCCACACTAGGCAGGTGAAATGGGCTACTTGCCACTTACATGAATCCTGTGGAGTTAGGTTTCTACTTTCCTCAGGATGATCAGAAAAACAAAACTTCTTTGACTGATGTCATTGGTCACACTGTTCCTGGTGTACCATCCAGCTGAAACCATAGGATAGCTACTTCTTTGCTGTAGACGCATTAATATTTAGAGAAGAAAGTGGTGGCAAAGCATAAGGCTTTACTCTTCCAGAAAGCAGAGTTGCTTTACAACCGCAAACTCAACACCAGCACAGTGAAGCATTAATATTTCAGAACAATCCCACTTTGCATACTCTGTGCTGAATTCTTAGTAACACCCCTATACCCCTCCCACCCAAATCACCTTATGACCAACCACAAGCACTTGTGCATAAACACAAGAACTGCCCCTGCCTGACTTTTCAACTGCCTATACTTACAGATCCCCCGATCCCACAACAGTCACTACATTAACAAAATGTGTTTATACTTTAATGACATAGATACTTACAGATCGCCAATCCCACAACAATCACTACATAATAAAAAGTGTTTATATTTTAATGACTTAACAAGCACTAAACAACTCCCCTCCCAACCCAGTTTGAAACCTTCCTCCACCAGATGTACACCCAATTCGTACTGCACTCCCCAGACGTATGAGTTACACTTTCACACCTGCATTTTGGATACCAGCAATCTTTCCAACATTGCAGTCGCTGACTCATCATATCACAAAATTACTCATGCCCAGGATGCAGCTTTCACACTTGATATTAATTGGAAACTTTCTCTTCAGTTCTCTTGCAATCATCCTGCTAAGACAAACATCACCACTCTTTTCGACCTGTGGTCACACTTGATGGATGTGGCTAGCTTCCTGAGTGCCATAGAAAGCCCACATAGTGGTGTCTAGGGGTAGGAATTGAAGTTGAGGTAAAATTTTGATATATATTTGTCCAATCTCTTAATCTTCTAAAACTTGCTTTTGCAGGCAGTGGCTGGAGAAAGAGCTTGTTACCACTCTATGGTCAGTTTTGGGTCACAAGTGCTCCTTCTGGGGACCAAGTCATTCCAGGTGAGACTATGATTTTCCATTTAATGAGCAAAGAATCATTGTGCACTGTACCTGACTCATTGTGTAAGTGTTATTGTTAACTTGATTGTCTGTTTCAGGCTTTTTTTATGATTAGACATTTAGCTTTTTAGTGCTTTAATGGAATGTGTAGAAAGATAGAAAATCAAGGGATTCTGTTTGATTCTTTGCATTTATAGTCAAGGGCATATTGTCCTTACAGTTGCTTATCCAAGTTTTTGTCATTATCTACATCTTGACAATGGAATATTAGGTTTTTAGAGGTTTGATTGATTGTGTTTAATTGTTTAAGGTTTAATTGTGTTTAATTTACATTAACACATTCATACAGTTGAAAGTGTGGAGAACACTTCATAGATGATTTTCTGCTTAATGTTTGCCTCTCAAGTTTTTAACATGCAACCATGAAACCAGAGGATGATGTTATGTCTCAATGAAAATTACATTTTCATATACAATAACGATATTTCTCAGTGCCTTGTAAATGCTTCATGTCATTTATTTAACCCCCTTCTGTTTCAGCATATTAGACAGTTTTTTAGAATGAAAACTAATGATCTGGCAACATTCCTTAGGTGGTGACAGTGCGATCATGGGTAGACCGTCTGGACTACTTAGTAAGAGAGGGCCATAATCGTGAAGCTCTCCAACTTGCTCTTGATATTTATCAAGACAAAGCTCAGGCTATTGTAGGACTCAAGCACAAAAAAGAAAAGCGGCAGCAGGTAATCCAGCTAGTCATAATCAAAATCTTATCCTCAGTTGTGTCTCTCAAGTTTTGGCCAAAGTATTACAGTCTTTCAGATATTGATTATGCTTATAGATGGGCTGTTTTAATTCGTTTGATTACTTTGGTTTTATATTATCCCCTTATTAGAGGATATGTCGGACAGGATACAAGAGAGAGAATACTAACCATGCATCTTTACATTTGTAGAAGACAACTGAGGGGTAGGAGTGGGTGGTTGGAAATCTTCCCTTCCTTTGTCACTTTAAAAAAGAAAAGAAAAAACAGAGGAGGATCTTTTACCATTTAAGGCTCAGTCAGCTGTTTTGGATGCTACCTAACTCAATGTGGGAAATAGCAAACATGAATGAAAATATGAATCTTTTATTTATACATATTATTTTCATGATTGCATATGATTTACATTCACAGAACAGTATTCACATCAAGAAATGGGTATGTTTGAAGGAATAGTGGTTCCAACAATGTTGTATGGTTGCGAGGCGTGGGCTATGGATAGAGTTGTGCGCAGGAGGATGGATGTGCTGGAAATGAGATGTTTGAGGACAATGTGTGGTGTGAGGTGGTTTGATCGAGTAAGTAACGTAAGGGTAAGAGAGATGTGTGGAAATAAAAAGAGCGTGGTTGAGAGAGCAGAAGAGGGTGTTTTGAAATGGTTTGGGCACATGGAGAGAATGAGTGAGGAAAGATTGACCAAGAGGATATATGTGTCGGAGGTGGAGGGAACGAGGAGAAGTGGGAGACCAAATTGGAGGTGGAAAGATGGAGTGAAAAAGATTTTGTGTGATCGGGGCCTGAACATGCAGGAGGATGAAAGGAGGGCAAGGAATAGAGTGAATTGGATCGATGTGGTATACCGGGGTTGACATGCTGTCAGTGGATTGAATCAGGGCATGTGAAGTGTCTGGGGTAAACCATAGAAAGCTGTGTAGGTATGTATATTTGCGTGTGTAGACGTATGTATATACATGTGTATGGGGGTGGGTTGGGCCATTTCTTTCGTCTGTTTCCTTGTGCTACCTCGCAAACGCGGGAGACAGCGACAAAGCAAAAAAAAAAGAAAAAGAAATTCATGAAAGATGTAAATGAAAAAACAAGGAATTCTTTATGATAAAAATGACTACAAGTTTTGGTGTATAAATCTGCTTTCTTGCTGAGATGACACGGTTACACTCTGATGGTTTATAGGTTACTTTCCTGTATTCTGTTTTTCCCACTTGTGTTAGGTCACTGGTGACATTTGTGGATAAGAGATGGATTCTTAAATAAACTGGGAATTCAAATGTAGGTGGCCAAACTGGAAATTCAGGTGTCATTGGGAACCTCATATGAAGCTTAGAGTAGTCCATAGTGATTCCTCATGAGGCAAAGAACATTGTAAGGGTAAATAAGGAAGTGCAAATATTGGAATGGGAACGTAAGAAAGACTCACTGGGAATGACCAGTGATATATTGCCATAGCCTTAAAACTTGATTGTTGTAACACATACACTCTTACAACTAAACATTTTATGAAATGGTAATGATGTAATTTCTTGTTACTTATAAGACAGGCGGTGAGTTATCAAATTTTATGTAAGATCACGTAATTGTTTTATTAGCTTTGTAGTTTTAAGCACGTCTTTCCTGAAATATGATTTTACAGTAAACATTATTTTTTTTATTACAGCTAGTACAAGAGAAGATCTGTGAATTATTGAACCAATACCTAGACACAGCCATGGAAAACCTTCCTGATCGTAGCAGTTTATCAGCACTAACTAATTACTACACCCAGCTGGTCCCATTGTGTGTTCAGGTAGCAGTAGGTGCAAATCTAAGAAATATCCTATTTGGACGAATGTGGGAAACCTTTAGTGAAGATGCACTGTCAAAAGGTTAGACTTGTGAAATTTTTCTTGATTTTAAGTATTGTATACAGCATGACATATTGTTAGAGGGATCCAAGAAAAGATTTTGGTTTTAGGTGGTAGAAATGCTTTTGAAGAAAGAAGTGATTGAGAGAATGTAAATCTTAGCCATGGTTTTATGTGAGTACAGAAATAGCTCAGAGTCTATTTGCTAATCAGCTTGATAGCTTTCCTTCAACATCTAGTTTATGTAAAGACATGTTAATTAGCTGATGGATATGTTAACCCATGGCTAGAATTAGATGAATTCTAAGGATTCAAGTCGAATTCTAGATGGGACTAGCTCATCTGTGAGGCTGATGCAACATTAGTATGTCACTTGAGGGTAGTCTTCCCACTCTTTATACCATTGTCTGCTTCCTTAAACATTGTTGGTGTCCTGACATGATGCCTTACTTTGAATGATTTTTGAACAATTTTTCTTGTGTTTCTAGTTTTGCAATATGGTAAAGTATGCAAAGGTAAAATAAGAACACAGTGCTTTCATTATATAAATTCATGTTCACTGTAATGTACTGGAAGGTAATTGTGTTTAGGAAAGAACATCTTTCTTAGCTTTCATATGTTTTTCAAAGCCTTTTAAGGTGGAATCACACTAGATTAATTTGAAGAGTACTATAAACATAACTAAATGAGGAACTTGCTCCTTGCCTGATCCACTGTTACTTAAGGAACACTTGACCCACTGATACTTGAGGAACATGGCCTCTGCCTTGCTCTCATATCAGTTTTGAACATGTTGCATGAAAGTGTTTTTACATTTTCATCCATACTTTATAGTAAGAGGATAACAGAAATTAGAAGTGTTGACAGAACTCGAAAAGAAGTATAGGACTGGGAAAGATGGTGATGATAAAAGGCAATGCACCATGATTGTGTTTGCTAGTGAAAAAGATAGATAGTGTGTAAGGTAATTGACCTAAATTGTTTATATGAGTGAGTTGGATGAGCAGATATTATTATCATTGTTTTTTTCTTTTTTTTTTTCATACTATTCGCCATTTCCCGCGATAGCGAGGTAGCGTTAAGAACAGAGGACTGGGCCTTTGAGGGAATATCCTCACCTGGCCCTCTTCTCTGTTCCTTCTTTTGGGAAAAAAAAAAAAAAATTATCATTGTTATTATTATTATTTTTTTTTTTTTTTTTTTTTTTTTTTTTTGCCGCTGTCTCCCACGTTAGCGAGGTAGCGCAAGGAAACAGATGAAAGAATGGCCCAACCCACCCACATACACATGTATATACATATTATTATTATTATTATTATTATTATTATTATTATTATTATTATTATTATTATTATTGTTATTGATTTTTTGATGTTTGCTATGTTAAATTTTCTTATTCTACAGGTATTTTCTTGGAAGCACTTGAGCCTTATATTTTGAGTGACCAGTTATCTGACATATCACCCAGCATTACTCAGTGTCTGCTTTCCCACCAAGAGGTTTCTGGAAGGCTTCAGGCAACAGAAGCTTGCATTGTCCACCTTAGTGTGACCTCTCTTGACCTTCATCAGGCCATGACACTGTGCTGGACTCATGGGTTGTATGATGCAATATTTTATATATATACTCGTGGCATGAAGGATTTTGTGACTCCCCTTGAGGAACTTGTGATTGTACTGTGTAATACTATGGACAGTGGAAATGCCTTGACAGACAGTCAGGTGATGTTAGGGAATAAGATACTTGTTTATGTGTCATGCTGCCTGGCTGGACGGGCATATCCACATGGGGATATTGATCCCCATGAGTTACAGCAAGTGAAGCATGAAATTTTTAAATGTATTACATCACTGCATTCTAAAAATGCTAAACCCACAGAAAATTCTTATCCATTTTTGAGAACTTTATTAAGGTTTGACACTAGAGAATTCCTCAATGTACTGGCCCTTGCATTTGAGGAAGCAGAATTCACCTCTGAACTTGGAATGCGACAGAGACAAAGAGTTGTTGATATATTACTTCAGGTATGTAGTACTTCATTTATCATGAAATGAGATATACTGACTGCTGTATTTGTATAATTACTTTCTTCATTACATAAAAATCCATTTAACTTAACTAACTGAATGTGGATTGAGAGTATGTGTGAAAAAGGTGTGGAGGCTTTATGTATCTTATCACCCCAATGAATTGGAGTAATGATAATATAAAAGGTAATCATAGTATTCTTTAGAAATATGAATTTCTTTCATGTTAGATAAGCCTTAGTAAGTCCAGTCACCTCCACAGGATGTTGAAAAATGTTAAGGGATGTCTTTCCATATCCATTTAGGTTTTCCTCACTTCCTGACTTCATAAGTTATTATACATATTTTTTCAATTTGAATATTTCTTAATGTTTTTAAAAATCTAAGCTCACAGTTGCTTTTGCATTGAATGTTCAATAACTTATTGATTTTGAGTAACTTGTAGTGAAATTTTGTGCATACATCAGTGGAAATATAGTGTAATTTTTTATCTTTAGGTCATGGTGGAAGGACAGGGTTTTGGACCAGCGCAGTTAGGATCACTTTTCACTTTCATCGCTCGTCAGATGTCACGACAACAGGGAGCCATTGCAATCAATAGACAACTTTTTGACCAGGTGATTGAGAATCTTGAATTTTTGATGGTGTATAATGCAAGTAGGTTAGGTGCTTGTGGATTGGCACCAACAATAGTGCTCTTGCATAATGGCAAGGGAAACAGACTTGTATGTTCAAACTATATTACAGAGGCATAAGATCAATCACTTCCATATAATGCAGGGTAAACCTGGTATACCGGGTAAGGTTTATGGGAGAGTGGTGATGGAGAGGACTATGGTTTGCACAAGGTACATGATTAGGGAGGAGCATTGTGGATGGGTAGATTTTGTGGACCAGGTGTTTGCTTTGAAGAATTAGTATGAAAAATACTTGGAGAAAGAGAGTGAATTGTGCATGGCCCTTATGAATCTAGGAGAAGTGTTTCATAGGATTGACATGGATGCCCTGTGGAAAGATCTCCAAGTATATAGTGTGTATGAGAAGTTAGTAAATGCAGTAAAGAGTTTTCAATGGGATATTAAAGCTTGTGTGTAAATAGGAAGGAAGGGGGGTGAGTTGTTGCTGGTGAAGGTGGGTATGCATCAGATATGTGATGTCACCATGGGTGTTTAATCTATGCATTGATGAGGTAACAAGGGAAGTGAATGTAAGGGTTGTGGAGCAAGATACAGATCTGCAGGCTTTATTTTAATATGTACTTATTGACAGGTGTGCAAAGGAGAGGTTGTTGGACATGACTGTGCTAAAAGTGCAGCAGGTGGGATCTTTAATAATTTCGTGGTGGAGTAGCTGTAGGAAAAGAGGCAATGACATGTTTGGGAAGATGGTGCGAAAAGGAGTGACCTTAGTAAAGAGGCTTGAGCACAGAGATACCAAGAGAGACTGAGTATGGAAAGGCATAAGGTGAGACTAAATAAAACAAGAGGAGTCAATGAGGGTGTGGTAAGTATTTGGGGAAACATTGCTTACATATGTTGGTTAAGTGTGTAATCTGCAGAAGGTGAGAGACAGGTATAAAAGAGAAGGTAGTGGGTGGTAGGAAGAAGCTGTTAAGTTTCTAATGCATGAGAAAAGAGAGGATTATAGGTGGGGCATGTATGGAAAAAGTGTGATTGGGAGGTGTACAAATGAAGGCAGCAGGAGGTCAAGAGGAAGGTGCAGTGTCTGAAAAAGAAAGCGTAAGGGTACTGGCAAACTTCATGTAATATAAGAAATAGTAAACTTGTTTCCTCATGCTTTTATCGCAACACCAATTAATGGCTGCATTCTTTTCTCTTTCATATGAGAGTCTGATCTTGTTCTCATTCTCATTTTGTTGTTATATCTTACTGCTACTTCTTCCTTGTTTAAATCTCTTACCTTATATCAGCCCCTTTGAATCCACATCAAACACTATACAGCCAAGTCTGTCCATATATGCAAAATAGTGATTGGACAAATTGCATCTATAGTCTTTCCTCTCTCTTGTATATCATACATCTTTGTTGAGTCTGTTACATTAATTGGAGTTCTGTAGGTATGGAGACTCTGTTGCCTTGGCCACCTCTCTGAGGGAGTTCCAGTTGGAACAGGCATCAGAGATATAGATAGGTAGATAGATATAGAGTTTGGGTGATAATGTATTATAATTGACCTAAAATGCACAGTTTGAATTAAATACTCAACTTTAGCAGTTTGTCTTAGTCTAATTCATCATTTTGGAAAAAGAATTTTATAAAGATATTTTGATGGTCAGGTGCTGTGCCATCTCACTGCTCCTGATGCAGAAAGTCACCATGAGGAGCGGCAGACTGCATTGCTGGAGCTGTTACAAGAGGGTGGCCTCATACATTATGACACTAACCACCTATTGCTAAAAGCACATCAAGCTGAATTGTAAGAACTTGATTTTTGTTTGTGTAAATTATTACCATTTATTTAAGTTAATGCTTATCATATGGCCAGTTCACAGTTAAGGAGACTCACTTCATTGTGATAAAAGCCATACCAGTTCGTGGTAGAGCCTGTTTATTTATATAATTATCCTTTCATGATAAGGATTTTCCCTAATGAGTGAAACATTATCATACATGGCAAAGTATAATCTTATCTTTCTTGATACCAAAAAGTGCTGAAACAAGAAAAGTATGTGAATGACAAGCTATACAGTACCAGATCATTGGTAACTGTTTTGTGTTGATGGTTTGTTATGTATCCATTATGTTGTAGATTATATTATGGTTATGTAACCAAAACAGATTGATTTTAGCAGTTTAGTGTATGGCTTGTTTATGGATGATAAGAAATACCAACATTAGAAGCATATGCATTGTGTCATATTTAAGCAAATTAAGTCCTAGATATTAAATATTTTTGTTGTCTGTAAGTCGATATTGATTTCACATGATTTTTGCACTTTTATGTATTGTTACATTTATGATATGTAGATGCATTTTATATAGAATTTGTGAAACGAGAAAGTTGGAAGTAAAGATGAACAAAGATAGGGTAATGAGGTGCTGCAGGGATATGAGGCAAAATGATTTGAAACTTCATGTGAATGGAAAGACCCAAAGGAAATGGCGTGCTTTATGTACCTGGAAGATGTGGTGGTGGATGAGACCATGGGGATTGAAGTGAGTCATATGATGGAAGAGGGTGCTTTTATAATGATTGTTTTATTTTATAATGAGTGTTCATGGGGAAACAGAATTTGTTACTGGGAATTTTAAGATACAAATAAACTTCTCAAAAATGTTTCTTTTCCTTATAGTTTGGGATGGGTTTATTTGTGAAGTTTGAGTTCTTGATACATATTTTCATTGTTTAGGACACTTATTTAATGATTTTTAAGAGGAACTGACAAATAAATTTCCCATATCTATCTGATAACATTGTTGAAATTAGCATTCATTTTCAAAGTAGTACTCAAATTAGAATGCATGGGACTTTTCCTTAGAGAAGAATAGGAAGATTAGTTACACATAGTAGATAGAAGTAGTCAGTTTAAACATTATGCGAACACTACGCTAAAGTTGCCCTCTAGCAGTGGCCTGTTATGGGTGAGGCACTAATGACTAAGAAGCAGCACTGGAGTTCACCAGTTGTGGAGACTCTTTTGCTGTGGCCACCCCTTTGAGCGAGTTCCTGAAGGGTTTCACAACTCTTCCTCTTCCAAGGACAACTGTGTACTTGGGAAAGCAGATCTTTGGCTGGGAAAGCCTGAGTGTTCTTTATATGTAATGATACAGTGTTATCAACTTAAGTGATATCATTACAGCCATTTTTAACAGAAAAACATGGAATATGATGATTACTCAAATCATATTATTATTATTATTATACTTGATTGCTGTTTCCCATGTCAGCAAGGTAGCGCCAAGAAACAGACAAAGAATGGCCCATCCACTCATACACAAACACACACACACACACACACACACACACACACATACACACACATATATTTTTTATATCATTGTATTATACTTTGTCGCTGTCTACCGCGTTAGTGAGGTAGCGTAAGGAAACAGATGAAAGAATGGCCCAACCCACCCACATACACATGTGTATACATACACGTCCACACACGCACATATACATACCTATACATTTCAACATATACATATATGTATACATACACAGACACATACATATATACACATTTACATAATTCATATTTGCTGCCTTTATTCATTCTTGTCGCCACCCCGCCACATGAAATGATGCCCCCGTCCCCCCGCATGCGTGCAAGGTAGCGCTAAGAAAAGACAACAAAGACCACAGTCGTTCACACTCAGCCTCTAGCTGTCATGTATAATGCACCGAAACCACAGCTCCCTTTCCACATCCAGGCCCCACAAAACTTTCCATGGTTTACCCCAGACGCTTCACGTGCCCTGGTTCAATCCATTGATAGCACGTCGACCCTGGTATACCACATCGTTCCAGTTTACTGTATTCCTTGCACGCCTTTCACCCTCCTGCATGGTATAGTGATAGGATATGATTAGATGCTTGAAAGAAACAAGTTGTTTTTTAAAGTAAATCTTTTAATTTGTTTTCATTATTCCTTATGAAGTTTTAGCTTTTTAGTATCAAACCTGTTGCAGTTATCGTGTATGTGAATATGTTTATGAGGAGAGAGGAGAGCATGAGAAGATTGTTGAATGCTACTTGGAGGACAAGCTGCGGAGACATCAGGTTTTTACCTACATTCGTTCAGTCCTCTCCTCGCCACAGTTCACTGATCTCCATGCTCAAAAGATTCAACAGCAGTTTCTTAACTATATCAAAGTATGTAATTAAAGTGTGTTGTCAGTTTTTAATGAGCTGCTATGTGCTTTAATATGTCATTTCCTATTTTCATAACCTTTTGAGTTATACTCTGTTGTTATCTGATCTTTGATTTCTCCTTGAATGTAGGGATTTTCAAATTTTTCAGTAGTCTGTTTAATTTTCCATATTTGTTCTTGAAACTCATCCTTGGTATCCCATTACACCTTTTTCTGCACAAATCTCAGTCTTTTTTCTCTTCTTTGCAGTCTGTCCCTCAAGCATGAGATACATTCCTAGAGTGTATATGGATTAGGACCCATCCAACCCTTTTGACTCTAGTGCAGAGGTACCAGCCTTCACTCACTACTTGAACAATTTCTATGGTGATCACAGCAGGTTACTTGTTAGTTAGGCCTGCCATTAGTGTGATGTCATTAACCTACTCTCTCAGCTACTCATAACTCCTAGTACTCTGATATTGGACCCTGTTAAGGCATGGTATTCCCTGTCTGTAATTATCTATTTGTACTATACAGGGAGGGAGTATTACTCTTGTGGGGCCCCCATCTCTTGACCATACTCTTCTTTCAAACAATTTTATATATTTGTGAATGCTGTCTGCATTAACCATGTCTTTTTTATGTCAATCCATTCATCTGCCACTCTTATACTCTCAAAGTACCTCATCACACGTATTTTAACAAGTTTCTTGTTAAATTCACGTTATGTCCAGTGATTGCTCTGTCCCTACATCTTTTGAAGAACTGTTCACTTTCTGTCATAATTTTTTTTGTTTAATCTAATGGTTGTGATTAGGTCACCCTTCTTTTGTCTCTTTTGCAACTTTTCTCTGTAACTCAGGTCTCTTAATTTTGGTGCTATCTTTGTTTCTTTCCTCTGGACCTTCTCTATTAGCTCTTTGTGCCTGTAGGGGTGTTATGATTGAATTTTAGAAGCATATTCTAGTTTTGGCTCTATGTAGGATGTGAACAGCATGCTAAATGTTTTCATATAAACCCCTCATTTCTTCATTCTATCTAGTCATACTTCATGCTCTTCTCAGATATCTCATTTCCACAGCTTGGGTTCTTTACCTCACTGACTCTTTCAGTATCCATGTTTCTGTTGCATAGGTCAGCATCGGGAGGACTATGCTGTCCCTTGATACTTTCTTCATTTTCATCCTCACACCTTTACCCTTTGATTACTTTCTATTGAAAATCATTTGTTTGTATTAGTAGAGGGGATGGTTTTAGAGGATGATATTTAAGGGCATTTGGATAGTTCCTTAGAACTTGATTAAGCTAATGCTGTCATTGCTTTGAGAAATATGATTTCACATTTGCTATTATTGACAAGAATTGATTCTAGGTGATGTTTTGCAGGTACTACTTGAGATTGACAGTAGCCGTGTTGCTAGCTTGCTCCTGACTATGCCTCAGCTGACGCCCCTTATAAGTGATATCACACAACAGTTGAAAGGGGAAACACAGCTTCTATATAAAGCTCTTCATGCACTTTTTACATACAGGTGAGAATTGATTATTTTTGTTTTGATTATTCAATAGTTAGTGTTTGCAGATGACATAGCTTTGGGGACAGACGCCAGAAAGAAAACTCCATAAGTTAGTAACAGAGTTTTGGAGAATTTGTGAAAAGAGAAGTTTAGAGGAGTGTGAACATAAGTAAGAAAATGATATGCAACAGTGGGATAAAAGAGGATGGTTTGACAGAATGCATATATGCCTGTTAATAATGAATCATATTTGATTACTTATGGTTATGATACAAGCCTTTTCTATAACAGCACAGTTACCCTTCTCTTTCTTCTTAATATATATTTAGGAATGATAGGAGTTCATTGCATGTGCCCTTTAAGTGATTTGAAAAGATTCTTGTCTCATTCATCTTCAGATCAACTCATGCATCTCCAGGAGGGCGTGGTGGTGATCTGAGTGACAATATACTTACTCCAGAGCTACAGGAGGAGTATATTGACCTCATGTGCAGAGTAAATCCTAATCAGGTTTATGCTTATCTCAAAGGTGCAGAAGGTTATCGGCTGGAACAAGCTTTAGAGGTAAGTAGCACATTAATGCACGTATTAAGTGTTCGATTAAAAACATTTTCCTTTTACATAGTTGAGAGTTTGTTCCTCTGTGTGAACTCTTCTAAGGACTGTTTTCGGGAAATGTAAGTTACACATTTTCATAATTTATTTATAGTTATTACAGAAGGTTATCAGGTGGAACAAGCTTTAGCGGTGACTCATAAATACATATTCTAAATGTTTGGGGAGAAGGATTTTTCTTTACATAATAGGGACTTTGTTCCTTTGTGTGAACTCTTCAAACAACTCTGTTTTTGGGAAATGTCAATTACACATTTTATATAATTTCTTTGTAGTAGTTATTTAATCATAAACAGTTAATCATCATTCTCAGATACATGATGGAAACAAGGTGGTTACCTGTATAAACATTTAACAAAGAACCTAGCATACAGATAGATGCCAACCAATTTTTTTTGCTATGATTGTTGCACCAGTACAAAACAGAATGTTATCAGGTGTTACACTGATTTTTGTTTTACTTATGTTGTTTTGTTTTTGTGTATCTGTATGGTTCATGTTATAGCTAAGTTGAACCAGATGATCCCATCACTAATGTTCGGATAAAACCTGCCTTTAAGGTTGCACAAAGTGTTGAAATGGGAAGCACTTCATCATTGATAGTTCTACTTTCAATTAGATGCTTATGTTAGTTCCAATTTGACCTAATCTACCTTTTTCTTGGTCAAGGACAAAAGTCTATATCAAGGCTGAACATTAATTGAAATATAAGGAGATTATGGCACTACCCCAGTGATACAGGAAACAGCAAATTAGTATGAAAGAAAAGAAATATATATGCATTTTTCATACTTGATCACTGTTTCCCATGTTAGTGAGACAGCACCAAGAAACAGGAGAAAGACATCTCTGAGAAAAAAAATGGGTATGTTCGAAGGAATAGTAGTTCCAACAATGTTATATGGTTGCAAGGCATGGGCTATAGATAGGGTTGTACAGAGGAAGGTAGATGTGTTGGAAATGAAATGTTTGAGGACAGTCTGTGGTGTGAGGTGGTTTGATTGATTAAGTAATGAAAGGGTAAAAGAGATGTGTGGTAATGGGTAGGGTGGCTGAGAGAGCAGAAGATGGTGTGTTGAAATGGTTTTGACATATGGAGAGAATGAGTGAGGAAAGATTGACAAAGAGGATATATGTGTCAACGGTGGAGGGAACAAGGAGAAGTGGGAGACGAAATTGGGATGGAAAGATGGATTGAAAATCCTCACTTTGTCCCCTTATTATCTGTTCCTTCTATTGGAAAAGTAAAAAAACTGGAGGGGAGGATTTCCAGCCCCCTGCTCCCTCCTCTTTTAGTTGCCTTTTACGACATGCAGGGAATACGAGGGAAGTATTCTTTCTCCCCTATCCCCAGGGATAGGGGAGAAATTATATATATATATATATATATATATATATATATATATATATATATATATATATATATATATATATATTTTTTTTTTTTTTTTTTTTTTTATATACTTTGTCGCTGTCTCCCGCGTTTGCGAGGTAGCGCAAGGAAACAAACGAAAGAAATGGCCCAACCTCCCCCATACACATGTATATACATACGTCCACACACGCAAATATACATACCTACACAGCTTTCCATGGTTTACCCTAGACGCTTCACATGCCTTGATTCAATCCACTGACAGCACGTCAGCCCCGGTATACCACATCGCTCCAATTCACTCTATTCCTTGCCCTCCTTTCACCCTCCTGCATGTTCAGGCCCCGATCACACAAAATCTTTTTCACTCCATCTTTCCACCTCCAATTTGGTCTCCCTCTTCTCCTCGTTCCCTCCACCTCCGACACATATATCCTCTTGGTCAATCTTTCCTCACTCATTCTCTCCATGTGCCCAAACCATTTCAAAACACCCTCTTCTGCTCTCTCAACCACGCTCTTTTTATTTCCACACATCTCTCTTACCCTTACGTTACTTACTCGATCAAACCACCTCACACCACACATTGTCCTCAAACATCTCATTTCCAGCACATCCATCCTCCTGCGCACAACTCTATCCATAGCCCACGCCTCGCAACCATACAACATTGTTGGAACCACTATTCCTTCAAACATACCCATTTTTGCTTTCCGAGATAAAGTTCTCGACTTCCACACATTCTTCAAGGCTCCCAGAATTTTTGCCCCCTCCCCCACCCTATGATCCACTTCCGCTTCCATGGTTCCATCCGCTGCCAGATCCACTCCCAGATATCTAAAACACTTCACCTCCTCCAGTTTTTCTCCATTCAAACTCACCTCCCAATTGACTTGACCCTCAACCCTACTGTACCTAATAACCTTGCTCTTATTCACATTTACTCTTAACTTTCTTCTTTCACACACTTTACCAAACTCAGTCACCAGCTTCTGCAGTTTCTCACATGAATCAGCCACCAGCGCTGTATCATCAGCGAACAACAACTGACTCACTTCCCAAGCTCTCTCATCCCCAACAGACTTCATACTTGCCCCTCTTTCCAAAACTCTTGCATTTACCTCCCTAACAACCCCATCCATAAACAAATTAAACAACCATGGAGACATCACACACCCCTGCCGCAAACCTACATTCACTGAGAACCAATCACTTTCCTCTCTTCCTACACGTACACATGCCTTACATCCTCGATAAAAACTTTTCACTGCTTCTAACAACTTGCCTCCCACACCATATATTCTTAATACCTTCCACAGAGCATCTCTATCTATAACCCATGCCTCGCAGCCATATAACATTGTTGGAACCACTATTTCTTCAAACATACCCATTTTTGTTTTCAAGATAATGTTCTTGACTTCCACACATTT
Organism: Panulirus ornatus; assembly: GCF_036320965.1. Taxonomy (NCBI): domain Eukaryota; kingdom Metazoa; phylum Arthropoda; class Malacostraca; order Decapoda; family Palinuridae; genus Panulirus; species Panulirus ornatus. The sequence goes on along the minus strand of NC_092244.1, from coordinate 6,906,758 downwards.
TTCAGCGCTCCCGGAACTTTTGCCCCCTCCCCCACCCTATGATTCACTTCTGCTTCCATGGTTCCATCTGCTGCCAAATCCACTCCCACATATCTAAAACACTTCACTTCCTCCAGTTTTTCTCCTTTCAAACTTACCTCCTAATTGACTTGCCCTCAACCCTACTTTACCTAATAACCTTGCTCTTATTCACATTTTTTCTCTCGGCTTTCTTCTTTCGCACACTTTACTAAATCAGAAGATACATTATAATCAAAACATGAATGTTAAATAGAAAGTTTTAGATGAAAAAGTTGACTGTTGAGGTGTTTATTTCTTTCTGTACTTCATTTTTCGATTGCGAAGTGGCTCTCCAGTGTTTATGTGAGCATCTTTTTTGATCTTTGTGTCATTAGCTTGCTTTGGAGTATTTTGCTGTTAATCCTTAGATGTGCAGTGTTTGATTTTTTTCTATAAAGAGTACTCTGTGACTAAAATTTGTCTTTTCAGATCTGCAAACGTCACAAACAACAAGAGTCAACAGCTTTCCTCCTGGAGAGAGCAGGTGATATAAAAGGTGCTTTCGACATTCTTCTAGTCATCCTGAAATGCAGAGTTGATGATGTTAGTATGTATTAATTTAAATGAATGTGCTATTTTTATGTGCAACTGTTAGCTTTTTTTTTTACAGAAGAACTTGAAAGATACATTTAGTGTTTCATGTATTTAAAACAGCTAGATTCTGACAATAGGAGGCCCAGCCACTTTGACATAGTATCAGCAATCACTAAAAACTCTCTTACAGTCTTCCATGTGCCAGCCAGTAATGATTTTTTAAAATCTGAGCAGTAATTAATTGTTGTTTTCTTGAATCAGGATCACAAGGCATGTGGCCTGAATGCATACCAACTGATAGGAAAGTCCTGTTTACTGATTGTTTGGAATCAAGATTGTAAATGTCTTTCTTTTTTTTTTTTGTTAAGGTTGGTGTTACCTGATTACAAGGGGTAAAGATAATATGCAGAAGACTTATTTATTTTGGTTTCCCAAGAATGCAGTTGGTTTTTTGAATCTGGGAAAAGTCTTACTTTTAAGTGTGGGTAGTTTAGAAAAGCTTCAGAAATACTAACTACTGATGCTTGTAATATAGCATATGGTTTGCTTCATACATTGGATCCACCAACTCAGTTTCACAGTGTTAAAGTGTGACATAGGTGAATAGGAATTTCATTTACTCATTCTCAACCTGTTCCATTAGGTCAGTAGTTCTGAGCATGAGCAAGATAATACTTCACAGCTTAAGTCTGTAAGGGAACATGCAAGTGTCGTGCATTAGAAGCAGTTGACTTTACCTGGGGTTACAAGGTCCTGGGAGGATCATTTGATGCCTGACTGATGCTTACATGGAGACAGCATTCTTACCGAATTTACTCATTGTGAACTCAAAAGTTAGATTTTTTGTAGTAGCGATTGGTTGTTGGGGATACCATAATGAAAATGAATTAGACAACTGAGTAGACTGCATTGAATTATGCTTTTTGTAGAGTTGGCTTTATTGCTAATGTCCAGTAATCTTGGAAAACAGAACTTGGTACCTTTGTGAAATGTAAGGAGGTTGGGTCATACATGGCTTAGCTCCTCTTATAATCAGTCAGTCAATGACTAGAGACTGTTTCTTGCTGAGAATTTATCCTGTGTATGAAAAACTTATTTTTGTGGTTTTATGTTTTGAGCCATAGAATGGTCAGCAGTATGTTGATAACATCATGCAAAGGTCTAACAAGGAAAGACAAAGAAAGCAGAACAAAAGTCAGAGATCAAGGAGCCATTATTAATGAGGCATTTGAATTGAGACAGCACACTGAAAATGTGGTACAGAACTGTCAAGGTATATAATGAGTGGTATGATGATCAGAACATTTGCTACAAGGTATGGAAAACTGCTGATGGAAATGTTCATTGTGTACATAGAAAAGCAAAAGTGAATACTACTGTGTTGTATGAATTGAAAAAGTGAAGTGATACATATAAGTAAGAGAGAATCCAGAAACACTTTACAAGTGAAATTAAGGGAGTGGATCTCCTTAGCCAGTATGAAAGATTTAATGTATTACAAATATTGAGTCATGAAAGACCAAGAGAAAGATACATGATAATCTTTGCATGGCAGTGAATAGAAGAACAAAAAGTAGATACAGAGAATTAAATACCTCACATACAGGAAGAAACAGAATGGAAATGTACTGAAAAGACACTAAAGAAAAATAATGCCCTGCGAGAAAGATGGAGCAACTGCCCAATGTGGTAAGAATAGAATTAGAATAAGCGGGGAGAATTTCTCAGAATTAGGCAGTGACTTAAGAAAATACCAAATCATTGTAATCAAACAGACGTGAAAAGAAAGAAACAGCAGAAAAAGGATTATTATGAACTCTGCAAGATATATGGTGAGTGCTGTGGACGAGCCCTGCCTCAGGCTAAATCCCTTTGTAGGTGCTCTCTCTGTCTCTCTCTGTCTCTCTCTCTCTCTGTCTCTGTCTCTGTCTCTATCTTTCTCTTTCTCTATCTCTCTCTTTCTATCTCTGTCTCTCTCTGTCTGTCTCTCTCTCTCTCTCTCTCTCTCTCCCTCTCTCTCTCTCTCTCTCTCTCTCTCTCTCTCTCTCTCTCTCCCAAAGAAAAATATCATTGTGTGTATTTGCTGTGTTGTGTAGCAGCAGAAGACAAGGGCACTGTGAATCAAGCCTGAGACATACTGACTACTATGTGCCAGCCCAGCTGGCCTAAGGCAAAATCTAATCATAGGTACTTGAAGGTATCATGATAATAAGAAATTTTACTAGAAGAAACTGAGAACTGTTGATGAGAATTTTAAAGTAAACAGAAGTTAGATTAAATACTGCGGTTGTTTGATCGACAAGTAAAGAAGAAACAAAGAGAAGTCAGAAATACTTCATGAACAAAATCAAGAGTGTAGAACATGCAAACTAATGTGAGATTCTGAAAGAACTAGAACTCTTCTGCCTAGAATGTAGAAAAGGTGAATAATTATCTGTGTATAGCAACAGGTTGATGAAAGGACAATATAATGGACCTAAATTCTCAGTAAGGAAGAAACAGTTATAGATTCTACAAAAATACTCTGAAATATACTATACCAAAAAAGAATTTGAGCAATCAAGGCTTGAACATACAGGTGTTGAAAGGTATGCACAGGATAAAGTAAATTGCAATGATGTGTTTTACAGGGGTCAATGTGCTGTCAATTCAGGTCTTTTAAAGTGGCTAGGATACACCATAGAAAGATTTGTGGGGCTTGGTTGTGGATAGGGAGCTGTGGTTTTCGTGCATTACACATGACAGCTAGGGAATGGATGTGACAAAATGCAGCTTTTCTTCATCTGTTCCTGGTGCTTCCTTGGTTATGTGGGAAATGGCGATCAAATATGAAAAGAAAATATCAAACAAAAATACATGAGAACCCAGTGAAAAAGATGGAATGCTATTCAGTGTATTACTAGGAGAAACATGAATTATACATGGAACAGCAATGGACACATTTAAAAGGAAAGTTGATGTATGATTGAGGTCATTTCCAGATGAATCCATGGTTGATGATCATATAATGAGCATCGAGTGTTACTTGCTAGTCCTACATTTTGCAGTCTTATCATAGGAATTCATGGATATGCACTCCTTATCTACCATCCTTCTATTTCCTTTCTCTGTCCCTGCCAACCATCTCATTTCATATTTCCTTTCTCTGTCCCTGCCAACCATCTCATTTCATATTTCCTTGTCTGTCTCATTAGCCTATTCTCTCTCTTTTTGGATAGTTATCTCACATCCTATGCTCTTTTTACCACCTTTCTATTTCCTTCTCCCTCTCCACCTACCACATATATTGTCTGAGTAAGCGGTCATTTTTTGGTAGCCAGGATTTTCACAGTTTAGTATATCATCCATTTTGTCATTTTTTTTCTTTTCAGCTTTTGTCTAGTGTAGATGATGATGGTGCAGTCAACTCATCATTGTCATTAGGTCATGTACAAGCTCAGGTGAGTCATTAGATAGTTTTATATAATTTCTCAACCTGATATTCCTTTTTTTAGGTCAAGTAGTAACACATTCATTGTTCATATGTTCTTTTTGGAGTTAGTTATTGAGAACTCACACTTGAAAAAAAATATGTACTTAATCCTGAAGATTATTACATCTATGCTGCCAACCCAGGCCCATTCCTGTCCAATCACCACCCTTCATTGTTTACATACAAATCATCCACTCCATCCTAATGTTTGCCTTGCCTGCCTGTTCTTCTACCCTCTCATAAGCAAATTTGACAAAATTCCAAATCACAGAAAATTGAGCACTCAAAACAATCACTGGTTGCTTAGCAACTGTATGTGCTCATTGCTTACACAAGAAAACAAAGATTCTCCTGATATAATTCCACCAAAGTATTCTTGGAACTCAGTTCTTTTCAGCAGCACTAAACTCCTCACATCCAAACCACTGTAACTGACCACCAACCCGCAACATAGATATAAAGATTACCTGTACTTCAAAGGTCAACAGCCATATATTCCCAGATCACAAACAGAACACTGACAAAACACAAACACACTGAAATTGCATGACATGCTCTAAATAATCACCCTTCCAATCCTGTCTTATCACCATTTTACGTGATGTATGCAGATAAAGAAGGTGGTGCACCTCGTTAAGGCTCCTCTTATTTTGGTGCTGAAAAATCTTGTAGCCATTTATGATATTAACTTTGTACTCTTAAAAGTTAAAGAGAAGCATCATAAGAAAATAATGGAAGGACTTGTTGATGGGTCACTACACAGACATTATAGGTAGATGGAAGATATTATGATCACTTAACAGGAATTTGTGATGAGCATGATTAGGTCATAATGGGAAATTTTAACACACCGGTATCTAGATGAGGAGAATCTCTTCCTAGCAACCCTGGGTGCCAGCTGTAACTAGATTTCATTGATAGTGCCAAGATAGCCAGTGTGTCAGCCAGTAGGTTGATTACATCATTGCTAATTCTGAGTTACTTATTGATAGAAAAGTGTACCTAGACTGAGCTGTAGGAGTGATAGGCATTTACATCAACAGAAGGAAGGGGTTTAAAGGTTTTAGACCCCTTTGGGATCTTAGAAATTCTCTCAAATCTTGTTGAACACTGCCTTAAAAAGAAGCAGCTTTTCATTCTTCACAGCAAAATGTTTTTTATGAGCTCTACAGTACCTTCACATGTGCAAAGTGATAGGGTCAGGGAGAATGATTTGGTAAACAGAGAAGAGGTAGTGAAAGCTTTGCAGAAGATGAAGGCCGGCAAGGCGGCAGGTTTGGATGGTATTGTGGTGGAATTTATTGAGAAAGGGGGTGACTGTGTTGTTGACTGGTTGGTGAGGATATTCAGTGTATGTATGGCTCATGGTGACGTACTTGAGGATTGGCGGAATACATGCATAGTGCCATTGTACATAGGCAAAGGGGATAAAGGTGAGTGTTCAAATTACAGGGGTATAAGTTTCTTGAGTATTCCTGGGAAATTATATGGGAGGGTATTGATTGAGAAGGGTGAAGGCATGTACAAAACATCAGATTGGGGAAGGGCAGTGTGGTTTCGAAAGTGGTAGAGGATGTGTGGATTAGGTGTTTGCATTGAAGAATGTATGTGAGAAATACTTAGAAAAACAAATGGATTTGTATGTAGCATTTATGGATCTGGAGAAGGCATATGATAGAATTGATGGAGATGCTCTGTGGAAGGTATTAAGAGTATACAGTGTGGGAGGCAAGTTGATGGAAGCAGTGAAAATTTCTTATCGAGGATGTAAGGCATGTGTATGAGTAGGAAGAGAGGAAAGTGATTGGTTCTCATTGAAAGTCAGTTTGCGGCAGGGGTGTGTGGTCTCTATGGTTGTTTGATTTGTTTATGGATGGGGTTGTTAGGGAGGTGAATGCAAGAGTTTTGGAGAGAGGGGCAAGTATGCAGTCTGTTGTGGATGAGAGGGCGTGGGAAGTGAGTCAGTTGTAGTTTGCTGATGATACAGCGCTGGTGGCTGATTCATGTGAGAAACTGCAGAAGCTGGTGACTGAGTTTGGTAAAGTGTGTGAAAGAAGAAAGCTGAGAGCAAATGTGAATAAGAGCAAGGTTATTAGATACAGTAGGGTTGAGGGACAAGTCAATTGGGAGGTAAGTTTGAATGGAGAAAAACTGGAGGAAGTGAAGTGTTTTAGATATGTGGGAGTGGATTTGGCAGCGGATGGAACCATGGAAGCAGAAGTGAGTCACAGGGTGGGGGAGGGGGCGAAAATCCTGGGAGCCTTGAAGAATGTTTGGAAGTCGAGAACATTATCTCGGAAAGCAAAAATGGGTATGTTTGAAGGAATAGTGGTTCCAACAATGTTGTATGGTTGCGAGGCGTGGGCTATGGATAGAGTTGTGCGCAGGAGGGTGGATGTGCTGGAAATGAGATGTTTGAGGACAATGTGTGGTGTGAGGTGGTTTGATCGGGTAAGTAATGTAAGGGTAAGAGAGATGTGTGGAAGTAAAAAGAGCGTGGTTGAGAGAGCAGAAGAGGGTGTTTTGAAATGGTTTGGGCACATGGAGAGAATGAGTGAGGAAAGATTGACCAAGAGGATATATGTGTCAGAGTGGAGGGAACGAGGAGAAGTGGGAGACCAAATTGGAGGTGGAAAGATGGAGTGAAAAAAATTTTGAGTGATCGGGGCCTGAACATGCAGGAGGGTGAAAGGCGGGCAAGGAATAGAGTGAATTGGATCGATGTGGTATACCGGGGTTGATGTGCTGTCAATGGATTGAATCAGGGCATGTGAAGCGTCTGGGGTAAACCATGGAAAGTTGTGTGGGGCCTGGATGTGGAAAGGGAGCTGTGGTTTCGGGCATTATTGCATGACAGCTAGAGACTGAGTGTGAACGAATGGGGCCTTTGTTGTCTTTTCCTAGCGCTACCTCGCACACATGAGGGGGGAGGGGGATGGTATTCCATGTGTGCCGATGGGAATGAATAAAGGCAGACAGTGTGAATTGTGTGCATGGGTATATATGTATGTGTCTGTGTGTGTATATATATGTGAACATTGAGATGTATAGGTATGTATATTTGCGTGTGTGGACGTGTATGTTTATACATGTGTATGGGGGTGGGTTGGGCCATTTCTTTCGTCTGTTTCCTTGCGCTACCTCGCAAACGCGGGAGACAACGACAAAGCAAAATAAAATAAATAAAAATAAAAAAGCTAAAGGTGGTCCTTGTTCCTGATCCCTTTTCCTTTCTTGTTTTGTTGTATGCACAAAGCACGTATAACATTGAGACAGCCAATATTTCTCATTCTGTTTGATCCTCATGCATGTTGAAGTTTTTGTTTTTTATGATACTAAGGACTTTAGGATAATGCAGTATAACTGACAGGTTGTGAAGTTAGTCCGAGTATGTCAGCTTGGCTCAAGTCAGTTGGAAGAGTCAGGGCGTAGAGAACTCTGGTTCCCCCTGCTTGATGTGTTACTGTCTACGCAGCCTCCACTTGCCAACCACCAGCATTTAGCTCATGGTGGGTCACCACTTCACTTTCTTGTAACAATGCAGTTATAACTCCTCTTATTGTAAGGTTATTGATATGTGCAACTATCCCTCATTGTCCTCATTATCCTATGTGTAAGTTCTTTTATCTGTGGATTTTTTTTTATCGTATTACAAATATCATTCATCATAACTTTTATCAGTCAATCTTCCTTTTATTGTAATGCAAATATCTCATAACAGCATTGTATGCCACTCTTGAAGCAGTTTAGGAAAATTGATGAAGTGATACTGAGTGCTGTGTATTTGGATACATGGTGGAATTCATTAGTAAGTGTGTACCTTTTAAATTGCATATTCTTTTCTTTTGGGTCCAAAGAAATTATGGTTTAGTAGGAATCCATCATTTTAATTGTTTGAATGAAAACTCCTCTGTTAGTGCCAACTGGCATTTAGGAATTATTAACAGGAATTATGAACAGCAACTAGGTCTTCACAAGACTATATTATGTGAGGAAAGAACAAATTTTAAGTTGATTGTATCATTTTACTTTTTCTTTCATCGCAACATTTTTGTATTTTTAGAGATTTCTTTATATTCCTTCAACAAACCCTGAACATCATGAGATGCAATTGCATTGTGTAAAATTTCTGAGGTGGCTGGGAGTTAACAGGCAAATATAAGGAATGAGACAGATGAGCTGGAATAATGGTTACTCCATAGTATGATGATTACTACACTTGTGAAGAAAAACATTTTGGCAGAGAAAGTTACAAAGAGATTGTGCATTAACAAGAAGGGGAGTATTAGATTTTTCTTTTCAATTGAAAATTGTTAAGTGTATGGAAAGGTAATGAAAAAGTTGGCGCACAATGAATTTGTAAGAAAGCTGATTGTATGATTTGAAACTATTGTATTAAGCTGTAAATTGGGATTGCTAATTGGAGAAAAGAAGTGTATCACATATTCTCCTACCTTGCTAATTGATAATCATACAGTTTTAAGCTTAATATGTACCTTAGTATTAGTGACTGAGTTTGGTAAAGTGTGTGAAAGAAGAAAGTTAAGAGTAAATGTGAATAAGAGCAAGATTATTAGGTACAGTAGGGTTGAGGGTCAAGTCAATTGGGAGGTAAGTTTGAATGGAGAAAAACTGGAGGAATTAAAGTGTTTTAGATATGTGGGAGTGGATCTGGCAGCGGATGGAACCATGGAAGTGGAAGTGGATCATAGGGTGGAGGAGGGGGCGAAAATCCTGGGAGCCTTGAAAAATGTTTGGAAGTCGAGAACATTATCTCGGAAAGCAAAAATGGGTATGTTTGAAGGAATAGTGGTTCCAACAATGTTGTATGGTTGCGAGGCGTGGGCTATGGATAGAGTTGTGCGCAGGAGGGTGGATGTGCTGGAAATGAGATGTTTGAGGACAATGTGTGGTGTGAGGTGGTTTGATCGAGTAAGTAACGTAAGGGTAAGAGAGATGTGTGGAAATAAAAAGAGCGTGGTTGAGAGAGCAGAAGAGGGTGTTTTGAAATGGTTTGGGCACATGGAGAGAATGGTGAGGAAAGATTGACCAAGAGGATATATGTGTCGGAGGTGGAGGGAACGAGGAGAAGTGGGAGACCAAATTGGAGGTGGAAAGATGGAGTGAAAAAGATTTTGAGTGATCGGGGCCTGAACATGCAGGAGGGTGAAAGGAGGGCAAGGAATAGAGTGAATTGGATCGATGTGGTATACCGGGGATGACGTGCTGTCAGTGGATTGAATCAGGGCATGTGAAGCGTCTGGGGTAAACCATGGAAAGCTGTGTGGGGCCTGGATGTGGAAAGGGAGCTGTGGTTTCGGGCATTATTGCATGACAGCTAGAGACTGAGTGTGAACGAATGGGGCCTTTGTTGTCTTTTCCTAGCGCTACCTCGCACACATGAGGGGGGAGGGGGATGGTATTCCATGTGTGCCGATGGGAATGAATAAAGGCAGACAGTGTGAATTGTGTGCATGGGTATATATGTATGTGTCTGTGTGTGTATATATATGTGAACATTGAGATGTATAGGTATGTATATTTGCGTGTGTGGACGTGTATGTTTATACATGTGTATGGGGGTGGGTTGGGCCATTTCTTTCGTCTGTTTCCTTGCGCTACCTCGCAAACGCGGGAGACAACGACAAAGCAAAATAAAATAAATAAAAATAAAAAAGCTAAAGGTGGTCCTTTCTCCTGATCCCTTTTCCTTTCTTGTTTTGTTGTATGCACAAAGCACGTATAACATTGAGACAGCCAATATTTCTCATTCTGTTTGATCCTCATGCATGTTGAAGTTTTTGTTTTTTATGATACTAAGGACTTTAGGATAATGCAGTATAACTGACAGGTTGTGAAGTTAGTCCGAGTATGTCAGCTTGGCTCAAGTCAGTTGAAGAGTCAGGGCGTAGAGAACTCTGGTTCCCCCTGCTTGATGTGTTACTGTCTACGCAGCCTCCACTTGCCAACCACCAGCATTTAGCTCATGGTGGGTCACCACTTCACTTTCTTGTAACAATGCAGTTATAACTCCTCTCTGTGTAAGGTTATTGATATGTGCAACTATCCCTCATTGTCCTCATTATCCTATGTGTAAGTTCTTTTATCTGTGGATTTTTTTTTATCGTATTACAAATATCATTCATCATAACTTTTATCAGTCAATCTTCCTTTTATTGTAATGCAAATATCTCATAACAGCATTGTATGCCACTCTTGAAGCAGTTTAGGAAAATTGATGAAGTGATACTGAGTGCTGTGTATTTGGATACATGGTGGAATTCATTAGTAAGTGTGTACCTTTTAAATTGCATATTCTTTTCTTTTGGGTCCAAAGAAATTATGGTTTAGTAGGAATCCATCATTTTAATTGTTTGAATGAAAACTCCTCTGTTAGTGCCAACTGGCATTTAGGAATTATTAACAGGAATTATGAACAGCAACTAGGTCTTCACAAGACTATATTATGTGAGGAAAGAACAAATTTTAAGTTGATTGTATCATTTTACTTTTTCTTTCATCGCAACATTTTTGTATTTTTAGAGATTTCTTTATATTCCTTCAACAAACCCTGAACATCATGAGATGCAATTGCATTGTGTAAAATTTCTGAGGTGGCTGGGAGTTAACAGGCAAATATAAGGAATGAGACAGATGAGCTGGAATAATGGTTACTCCATAGTATGATGATTACTACACTTGTGAAGAAAAACATTTTTGGCAGAGAAAAAAGAAGAAAGTTACAAAGAGATTGTGCATTAACAAGAAGGGGAGTATTAGATTTTTCTTTCAATTGAAAATTGTTAAGTGTATGGAAAGGTAATGAAAAAGTTGGCGCACAATGAATTTGTAAGAAAGCTGATTGTATGATTTGAAACTATTGTATTAAGCTGTAAATTGGGATTGCTAATTGGAGAAAAGAAGTGTATCACATATTCTCCTACCTTGCTAATTGATAATCATACAGTTTTAAGCTTAATATGTACCTTAGTATTAGTGACTGAGTTTGGTAAAGTGTGTGAAAGAAGAAAGCTGAGAGCAAATGTGAATAAGAGCAAGGTTATTAGATACAGTAGGGTTGAGGGACAAGTCAATTGGGAGGTAAGTTTGAATGGAGAAAAACTGGAGGAAGTGAAGTGTTTTAGATATGTGGGAGTGGATTTGGCAGCGGATGGAACCATGGAAGCAGAAGTGAGTCACAGGGTGGGGGAGGGGGCGAAAATCCTGGGAGCCTTGAAGAATGTTTGGAAGTCGAGAACATTATCTCGGAAAGCAAAAATGGGTATGTTTGAAGGAATAGTGGTTCCAACAATGTTGTATGGTTGCGAGGCGTGGGCTATGGATAGAGTTGTGCGCAGGAGGGTGGATGTGCTGGAAATGAGATGTTTGAGGACAATGTGTGGTGTGAGGTGGTTTGATCGGGTAAGTAATGTAAGGGTAAGAGAGATGTGTGGAAATAAAAAGAGCGTGGTTGAGAGAGCAGAAGAGGGTGTTTTGAAATGGTTTGGGCACATGGAGAGAATGAGTGAGGAAAGATTGACCAAGAGGATATATGTGTCAGAGTGGAGGGAACGAGGAGAAGTGGGAGACCAAATTGGAGGTGGAAAGATGGAGTGAAAAAAATTTTGAGTGATCGGGGCCTGAACATGCAGGAGGGTGAAAGGCGGGCAAGGAATAGAGTGAATTGGATCGATGTGGTATACCGGGGTTGATGTGCTGTCAATGGATTGAATCAGGGCATGTGAAGCGTCTGGGGTAAACCATGGAAAGTTGTGTGGGGCCTGGATGTGGAAAGGGAGCTGTGGTTTCGGGCATTATTGCATGACAGCTAGAGACTGAGTGTGAACGAATGGGGCCTTTGTTGTCTTTTCCTAGCGCTACCTCGCACACATGAGGGGGGAGGGGGATGGTATTCCATGTGTGCCGATGGGAATGAATAAAGGCAGACAGTGTGAATTGTGTGCATGGGTATATATGTATGTGTCTGTGTGTGTATATATATGTGAACATTGAGATGTATAGGTATGTATATTTGCGTGTGTGGACGTGTATGTTTATACATGTGTATGGGGGTGGGTTGGGCCATTTCTTTCGTCTGTTTCCTTGCGCTACCTCGCAAACGCGGGAGACAACGACAAAGCAAAATAAAATAAATAAAAATAAAAAAGCTAAAGGTGGTCCTTTCTCCTGATCCCTTTTCCTTTCTTGTTTTGTTGTATGCACAAAGCACGTATAACATTGAGACAGCCAATATTTCTCATTCTGTTTGATCCTCATGCATGTTGAAGTTTTTGTTTTTTATGATACTAAGGACTTTAGGATAATGCAGTATAACTGACAGGTTGTGAAGTTAGTCCGAGTATGTCAGCTTGGCTCAAGTCAGTTGGAAGAGTCAGGGCGTAGAGAACTCTGGTTCCCCCTGCTTGATGTGTTACTGTCTACGCAGCCTCCACTTGCCAACCACCAGCATTTAGCTCATGGTGGGTCACCACTTCACTTTCTTGTAACAATGCAGTTATAACTCCTCTTATTGTAAGGTTATTGATATGTGCAACTATCCCTCATTGTCCTCATTATCCTATGTGTAAGTTCTTTTATCTGTGGATTTTTTTTTATCGTATTACAAATATCATTCATCATAACTTTTATCAGTCAATCTTCCTTTTATTGTAATGCAAATATCTCATAACAGCATTGTATGCCACTCTTGAAGCAGTTTAGGAAAATTGATGAAGTGATACTGAGTGCTGTGTATTTGGATACATGGTGGAATTCATTAGTAAGTGTGTACCTTTTAAATTGCATATTCTTTTCTTTTGGGTCCAAAGAAATTATGGTTTAGTAGGAATCCATCATTTTAATTGTTTGAATGAAAACTCCTCTGTTAGTGCCAACTGGCATTTAGGAATTATTAACAGGAATTATGAACAGCAACTAGGTCTTCACAAGACTATATTATGTGAGGAAAGAACAAATTTTAAGTTGATTGTATCATTTTACTTTTTCTTTCATCGCAACATTTTTGTATTTTTAGAGATTTCTTTATATTCCTTCAACAAACCCTGAACATCATGAGATGCAATTGCATTGTGTAAAATTTCTGAGGTGGCTGGGAGTTAACAGGCAAATATAAGGAATGAGACAGATGAGCTGGAATAATGGTTACTCCATAGTATGATGATTACTACACTTGTGAAGAAAAACATTTTGGCAGAGAAAGTTACAAAGAGATTGTGCATTAACAAGAAGGGGAGTATTAGATTTTTCTTTTCAATTGAAAATTGTTAAGTGTATGGAAAGGTAATGAAAAAGTTGGCGCACAATGAATTTGTAAGAAAGCTGATTGTATGATTTGAAACTATTGTATTAAGCTGTAAATTGGGATTGCTAATTGGAGAAAAGAAGTGTATCACATATTCTCCTACCTTGCTAATTGATAATCATACAGTTTTAAGCTTAATATGTACCTTAGTATTAGTGACTGAGTTTGGTAAAGTGTGTGAAAGAAGAAAGTTAAGAGTAAATGTGAATAAGAGCAAGATTATTAGGTACAGTAGGGTTGAGGGTCAAGTCAATTGGGAGGTAAGTTTGAATGGAGAAAAACTGGAGGAATTAAAGTGTTTTAGATATGTGGGAGTGGATCTGGCAGCGGATGGAACCATGGAAGTGGAAGTGGATCATAGGGTGGAGGAGGGGGCGAAAATCCTGGGAGCCTTGAAAAATGTTTGGAAGTCGAGAACATTATCTCGGAAAGCAAAAATGGGTATGTTTGAAGGAATAGTGGTTCCAACAATGTTGTATGGTTGCGAGGCGTGGGCTATGGATAGAGTTGTGCGCAGGAGGGTGGATGTGCTGGAAATGAGATGTTTGAGGACAATGTGTGGTGTGAGGTGGTTTGATCGAGTAAGTAACGTAAGGGTAAGAGAGATGTGTGGAAATAAAAAGAGCGTGGTTGAGAGAGCAGAAGAGGGTGTTTTGAAATGGTTTGGGCACATGGAGAGAATGGTGAGGAAAGATTGACCAAGAGGATATATGTGTCGGAGGTGGAGGGAACGAGGAGAAGTGGGAGACCAAATTGGAGGTGGAAAGATGGAGTGAAAAAGATTTTGAGTGATCGGGGCCTGAACATGCAGGAGGGTGAAAGGAGGGCAAGGAATAGAGTGAATTGGATCGATGTGGTATACCGGGGATGACGTGCTGTCAGTGGATTGAATCAGGGCATGTGAAGCGTCTGGGGTAAACCATGGAAAGCTGTGTAGGTATGTATATTTGCGTGTGTGGATGTGTATGTATATACATGTGTGTGGGGGTGGGTTGGGCCATTTCTTTCGTCTGTTTCCTTGCGCTACCTCGCAAATGCGGGAGACAGCGACAAAAAAAAAAAAAAATAGTACTTTTAGTTTTTTATCCACCATTTTTTGTTTTACCCCTCTCATATATTAGCCATCTGATTCTGTACCTTACAGTGTAATCTTACACAATTCCCATGCACTGAAATTATTTTATCCTTTTGTTCTTTCTTTAAGAAATGCGGGAGATGGTTGGGCATGTGGTCAACAGCATGATGACCCACATATCCTTGCCAGCAATTCTTGAACGTGTGATGCATGACCCAGGTTACTGTGGTGGAAACTTTGCCCAGATCAAACATCTTCTTCAAGGCAAGTTTTGCATGTCCTTCATATCAGATAGCTTCTGTAAGAAATAATTTCTAGTTGTTTTGCCAGACTACATCCAGATTTTTGCATTGTTGCATTCCATATAATAGTAATTGAATGTGAATGTTTGAATGGAAAAGCAAAAAGAATAGAAATAATGATTACTGCAGTATTTAGCTTCTTGAGTTTGGATTTTGGATGATTAATGATGAAAAGCATTTACTAAAAAACATAGTTGTATGGATTTTTTTTTTTTGCTTAGGCATGTTAGATAAAAAAGAGTGAGACCATAGTGAAATGAAAGTGAGCTGTGACTTTGTAAGTTCAGTGTGCAGTATAGTGCTTTGTTCAGAGTTACAGAATAGCTCTTCCAGCAAGTACAGTAGAAATGATATGTATTTGTGTAAATTTCTTCTGAGTTAACGCCAAGTCAGATACCCATAAATATGAGAAATGTGTTTGCAAAAATCTTATAATAGAATTGATAAGGATGTTGATCCTTCATTGCTGTTAAATATAAAATCTGTTTGAGCTCATTTTTTTTTGGTTTTACTTTCAGTGCTTAAATTATTACATCATCCAAGCTAACAGATTCAGCAGTTATCATCAAAATAGAAAAGTCTTGTCCACTATGTTGCATTGTTGTTTTGCCATTTAATGTTGCATAAATGGTATTTATAATACAGTGCCCAAATTTTAGCCTTATCATTCCTTGTCTAAGAGTATTATGCATACATTCTTCTCATGGCCTGTTCGTTGATAAGAGCAATGAAGAGGGTAAATATGCTGTAGCTTTTTTGGTCCTGTATTTTAAGATCAGTTGATAGTCACAAGCTGTGCCCTGCTCACCATTTCTTTGCAACTGATTGCTTGAATCACATAAGGAAGTGTAGGCAGCTTTTAGTTTGGAAATTGATTCAAGAGGTTTAGTCATTCAGGAGTTCATGTACATGACATTAACACCAGTTTTGAATATAACATTGGTGATGATGAGCAGTAAACTGTTTAAAAGTCCTTGACATTTATGTTTTGGCTGTCAGACTAAACTTCTGCAACATTCTTTCAGGGAGGTTCGTACTTACCACCCTTCATTTTTGAAGGTGTAAGTAGATAATTTATATGAGGAACTTACAAAATCAACATATTACGTAGTGTTTTGTTTACAATCAAGACCATACATTTAATCAGTCAGTAAGAAATGCATTTTTTCTTTTGTTTGAGTGACTTATTTTTAGTATTTAGCAAAGGAGTAAAAAAATTACCATTCTCTATGGTAACACTTGATGGATGACAGTAATCCATACTATAACTAATATTTACAGTCCCGCACCTCACAAGGCAGGTTTGAAAGTGGGAGTTCTTGTTTGTACCATCCATGGTATAAAGAAAAAATGAGTATATCTACATTTTGGAGTCAGAGGGTTAACCCCCCTCTTTTTTTTATGAATCAATATTTTTGGCCAAGGGTCTGGAAAGGTGTTAATGAATTAATCTTTTAAGACTGGAAATAGTTCTACAGATATATTTGATTTTAAATCTTTCAAGAATGATATTAATCATGTATTTGCTTTATCCATAATGCTTGTAATTATGTATGAAATCTTAAGCTTCTGCATGTATGAAAGAAAGGGATCATTAGGTTAAGTACTGCTGTTTATCTTCTGTGTTTCATACCGTATTGTACTTGCTTGCCATTTCCCAACTTAGTGAGGTTGTACCAGGTGTGAAATAGTGGCCTCATTTGCTCACATCCATTTACTAGCTCTCATGTATAATGCACCAAAACCAGAGCCCACAATCCACAGCCAAGCTCTGTAGACCATTCATTGGTGTCTCTAGCTCTTTATATTCCCAGGTTTATGTTACCCAAAAGATATTTTTCATTATCAAATACTTGTTTTAACAGTAGAATACAAATTTATCACAAAATACCATTGGGGTTATTGTATAATCCATGATGTGTGAAACATGCATGTAAAAGAATATTCATCATTGCAGGTATGGTTGAGAGATATGTATATGAGGAAACACTTTATGCAACTGTGGTGCGCATCATAGCAGGGGACCAACTAAGATATCTTACTCTACAGCATAGCCAAGCTTGTTCTCCTCTTGTTGTGTATACAACCACCTGTGCAATATGTCACAGTGTTTACCATCCATCCAGCAAAGCTGTAGCACACAGGTGTGTAATCTTATGCACTAATGAGGATTCATTCAGGTACCTTAGTTTTTGCAGCATTAGGGATGATTTATTTGTCTCAAAATGGACAAAAATTTTATCCATTTAAGAAAACCTCACAGACAACTATATATCACTTTGTGTTAAGTGTATAATGTTGTGCATTAACAAAGGGATCTTACCACTAGCATTGGTTTTATTGTTTCAGTTGTGGGCACAGTTACCATGCACAGTGTGGGGGAGAATCTCCTTCTTGTGTAATGTGTGCAGGAAGCACCCAGGATGAAAAACCAGCTGAGGAAACACAACACATTGACACTTCAGATCAACCTCTGGTAGGTCCTGCTTTTGCTAGAGGGATCACTTTATTTTGTGTACTGTGAGAAAGGAAAAAAGAGGAAATAGAAGAAAGAGGAGGGGAAAGGTGAAAGGAAGGAGAATGGTATGACATTGTAAAGGGAAAGAAGCAAGAGAAGGTGATGAGCAAGCAAACAGAAGATGAGGAAGGGAACTGTTAAGGGAGTTGGGTAAGGGAAAAGGGGAGGGAAGGGAAGACAAGAAATGGGGAGATGGCAATTGTAGGTGGAGAAAGGAAGGAAAAGTTGAATAAAGAGGAGATGGAAGAATGATGGATGATTAGTGAGTTTGAAGCATAAGGGAATAGTAGAGGAGGGAGGGGAGAGCAGAGAGGGAAGGGACTGGAGACATAGGAAAAGAGAAAGGGAGTGGAAGAAATTTAGGAAAGGGAAAATGTGAGAAAGCAGGGGTGAAGGGAGAGAGGTGGAGAAAGGTCAGTGTAGGGAAGAAGCAGTCATAGTTGTACAAGCCTGAATCTTATTGAAGAATGCAGAAATATGCCAGGATTTTCAGTTACAATGGAATATGCCCAAATTTGGATAACTAATTTATACAATTATTTATGCATTGTGTAATGAAGAATAGACACAGTATTCTTCCTGAATGTGTGAAAATGAAGGCAAAGAAACAGTAAATATGGGTTACTAAGTTTTTCATTCATGTCCACTGTTTCCTACTTTAGCAAGGAAGCACCAGGAACAAAGGAAATAGTGACCTCATTTGTTCTTATCTACTCTCTAGCTTTCATTTACAATGCACCAGACCCAGAGCTCCCAGTCCTCACCCATGCCCCACAGCTATTAATTTTGACGAGACCAAGAAAAAATATGTCTCATGTTTTTCTCTTACTAAATGTGTTGAAAAAACCTGTCCATGTAATCTTTGGAAGACTTGTTAGTGATATCTCATTTAGTTTTTGTGATAACAATACTGTTCAGACAGTCTTGTGCAACTGTTATGTGGAATTAGGTCTTCATGCATTGTAATCCACTGAAGGAACTCTATGCTGAGCATGAAGTGACCTGGATTGAAGCTAGTTCATCTTGAAACATTTTGTTGACAGCTGCAGTAGTCTTCAGATTAGTACTTGAATCTTTAGTGATGGTGTTTACATAAACATTCTTCTCCACTTCCACCGTCTTTGGCAGCACCTTGAAAACCTGATATCTCTTTAAAACTTGAATCCATAATTGTGGTAAATCTAATGTTGGGATAAATTTAACACTAAAAGGTTGAAGTGAAATTCCTGTCTTCCTGTATTTTCTGAATCTTAGGAAACATGGATAGCAGACTGGCTTAGAATAAGAAACATGGCAAGGTATTAGATGGGGAAACATCTGACAGGGTTAATGTAATAAGTGGGGCACTACAAGGCTCACTTTAGACCTACATTTTTAATTTTTGTATCAGTATTATGGAGATATGACTCGCCAGCAGAATTTTCTGATTACATTAAATCAAGAAATATCTCTACATGTCTTCACCCGCCTTTCATTACCTATTTGCTTCCCAATCATTCCCTAGCTTTCCCTCTTCCTCTTCTGTCACCTGTATACCTTACCTTCCATTCATCTCCACTTTGTACCTCCCACTCTTGTCCTCCCTCCCTATCTTCTTTCCTCCTTTATCCTCACTTCCCTCTCTTCCTCCCTCCAATTCCCTTCCCATTCTTGCATCCTCCAGTCTTTCTTTCCTCTAACTTTCCTCTGTCCTTCCCTCCTCACTTTTACCTTTCATCATTGTTGAAGCTAAGATGATCTTCATACAGAACCAAAATTACAAGAATATAGTGCATATGCACAGTAAGCACCTTGTTCACCACTGAAGTTTTGTGTCTTCTTATTTAGGCAGGACTGGATGAAACACAGCTTGAGGGCATCCAACGAGTAAGAGTCTTAGGTTCAGGAGGATCAAGATTACAGTTTTTAGAAGAATTATCCTCACCACGGGTAGGACTTGCTGGGGAAACTTCTGCATCTACTACACTTCAGAGGAATTCAGTCTCTGTGGCTGGAAGTCAAGACATTTGGTTGTCAAAGAACTTTGCCTTGAAGCTAGCACCCCCAACCATAGATTTTGATGAGAGTGATAAATGGTGATAACGCTTAAAGAATCTACAGAGATGAGCTATTTTGATTGAAAAAAGAAATTACTGGATCTGTGCATTAGTGATTGCTTCTTTGTAAGAACTTTTCCATTCAGTAAAACTTCTGAGGTAGTGACTTTGTCTTCCTGCAGTCGTATTAGCATCTGAGAAAATAACATAAACAATCCAGAGAAGGATATTCTCTGTAAAGAATTCCATATTGAATAGAAAGGTTATTTTTCTCTGTAATGGATTTCCACTGAATGGAAGTGAATGAACTATGTTCATGAAAACCAGGAAAATGTATTCAGTTATGTCAAGCCATCACTAATTATGTTAGTGAAAATATTCAGATAATGCATAATGATAAGAATGTGCACCTTGGTTATGTGAACCCAGATTGGCATCTAGTATTAGAAATATTGATGTACAAGCATGTTGTGATATTTTTGCTATATATATATATATATATATATATATATATATATATATATATATATATATAGTTATTTCTGTATATTCTACTTTCAGCTACATAACTGAAAGATCTGATCACCAAACACTTGAAAACACTTCTTTCGTCAGTATTCATATTTTACAGCTAATCACATGTGAAGGATCGGTTTTCATATTTACTTAGTATTTTGTTATAAAAACTGAATTACTTTAATATTCTATCTTCAATTCGACTGATTTAAAGCTATGATGGACTGATGAAAGGTTCTAATGTAATTTTTATGTAAATGATTGATGGTTTAATATAAGTACCATGATTTTGTTATCATAGTTTTGTATGAGTCACTACCAGTTTCACTTTTATCCTTAATACTTCAGCCCCTAGTATACTGTATGTTAATGATCATCTTATTGTTCAGTATGAAAGTAACAATTGTGGAAAATAATCATGCACTTTTAACTTCTTGGTAAGCCTGTTGCATTATTTTATTTTCACCTGGTGGCATTTTTGTTTTTTCTAAGTTTTCACACCATTGCTTCATCTTTTCCTCATTCCTTTCTCTCAGTCTTAGTCTTCCTTTGTTGTACTTATGATGCATTTCTGAATTTTTTATATACTCATAATTTCCTTTTAGAAGTAACCAAAAGAAGGAACAGAGAAGGGGGCCAAGTGAGGATATTCTCTGTAAGGCTCAGTTCTGTCCTTAACGTTACCTTGCTAATGCGGGAAATGGCGAATTTGTATGAAAAGAAATCCTTTTATTATCAGCTTTTATTCATTGTCACTTCATACCTGCAGTGTTGTACCATATCATTTAATATTTTCTCCTTTTATTTTATCCATTGCCAGTTTTCTAACTAGGCTGCAGTTTTGAGTCTAAGGCCCACTAATTTATCGGCTCCCGAAGAGTTGCTGTGGATGGATAGGATAAAACATAAAGATCAGTGCCATTTCACCATTTAGATCAGCTACATATGGATTATAAAAAGGCTATTTTAAAGTGGCAGGAAAGTGGGCTTTTAAAAGCAATTATGAATGTTTACCAAAGTGCTTAGAATGAAGTGACATCCTGTGAAATGTCCATCCTAAATTGCATCAAAGAAACAAGTTACCTTCTCCCTCTTCCCCATTTCCAAATTCTCGGGAAAACACTGCTTCTTATGTGTTGCATTCTACAGTAGACATGCTGCAGTTTAGACATTTTCTAGTTACTATTTGAGAGAAAAAGGGTTTGCAACATCTTAGATTTAGAAAAAGGCTTATGATAAAGTGAATAGGAAAGCTCTCAAGGATATTCTGTGTGCATGGAAGACTTTTGAATACTGTTGAAGTCTTGTACAATGAAAATAAGAGTATGTATGTGATTGAATGAGTGGTTTGAAGTAAATTAGTGCGTGCATCAAAGCTGTTTGATTTCATGATTATGTGAGATGACAGCATGATTGGGTTGATTGAAGTCAGTACTTAATCATGGAGGAGCAGCATGGGTGTTGCCATTGTTAGTGTGTGCAAATGATGCTGGTGACGGCTGAATCAGAGGAAGAGCTAAATAAAAAGATGGGTTGTTCCATTGATGTGTCAGAGGAAGATGCCAAAGTTTTTGAAAAGGACGGCAAATAATGGTATTGTATTAGTCTGCACAGTTTGCATGGCAACGAACTAGAAGTTGAGATTGACTATATATTTCTAAGAGTAGAGTTCAGTTAGGAAAATCTTAAGCAAAGAGTGTGGAAGAGTTTTGCATGGACTACCCTCCCTTGTCTGTTGCATGAATTCAAAGCCTGCATTTGTATAGGTCAGGATAGGTAAGAAATAAGAGTAGAATAGTGGATTATTTGCACATTATAGCTGGAGTTAGGGGAGAGAGAGAATATGAAATGAAGATATGAGAAGAATATATGGTGTGAAGAAATTTAGAAAGGCATACAAATGAAAATGTTTTAGGATATAAAGGTTATGTAGAATGTATAGCAAATGATAGGTTGGTATAAAAGATATACAGTAATACTGTAGAAGGTACAAGGAATTGAAGTAGATTGTGAAAGAAATAGACATGCAGTGAAAGAAATGATTAGGTGGGAATATTTAAGATGGTATTAAAGAAATGAATGGGGACCAGATGCTGTGGAAGCCTTTTATATATAGGGGTGATATAGATACAGAAATGTTGGTCTTGCTTGACTAAGCAACTTAGTTTGCTGAGTGAAAGAATAAGGAATGCTTGTGTAAGTCAGCATCATTCTGTAGCACTTTAGGCTTGGATGTTAGGATGGTTGTGAGTGAATTTGAGACTGTACAGTACCTGATCCACCTCTTGATAAATTCTAACAGAGTTAAGAGCATTAGATTGGTAGCATTCATCACATATTTTCTCATAGTACTATCTTGATTTACATAAGTCATGGAAGATTCATGCCCTAAATTTAATCCAGACAATTTGCAATAATTTTTTGCAAAAGAGATATTTGGGAATGAAGAAAACTGCAAGATATATAAAATATCTTGCAGTTTTCTTCATTCCCATTTTTTTCATTGCAACCTACTTTCAGTATGATTACAAAATGTGTTTTTGCCACATTAAACACAGGAATATGTGTGGTTCGTCCATATTTCATTACTGATTCTTATTATATGAAATAAAACCTTTTTCATCACTGCAGTTTCAGTTCTAATTAATGATTATCCGAACAGATCATATCACCTTTCATTTATACTTAATCTCAGCTCTTTCATTTCTTCGATACGCCCTTCTACCCGCAGACTTTAGACTTGGCTATGCTTCTTACCACTTATCCGTTTTTGTTCCATACCACTATTTTTTTTCCTCTTGGCCATATATCAAAGCTTCCTCTCCTTATATAATTCATTACTAATTTCCACCTATTGTGGCAGCTTTTCACATTTACCATATTCCTATTCAGTTGCCCATTATACACATATTTCTTTTTTCCATGTTCATTGTTTCTCACATCATTGAGATAGTGCTTGGAACAAAGATCAGCCTCATTTGTTCACATGTTCTCTGCCACCAGAGTTGTCTTTACAAACCTGCCCTCTTTCTAAGACCCATTCATATACTTCCCTTACCCTCTCATCCATAAACAGCTTAAACAGCCATGATGACAACACATGCCCATGATGTAGACCTACCTTCTCTTGAAACCACTTAACTTCTCCCTTCCTGCTTACCAACATGCCTTACCCTCTCGTGATGAAAATTCTTCCTTGCATCTAGTAGGTTTTCTCTTACACCACTTTATTCATAGCACCCTCTGTAAGGCATCTATTTTTTAAAGCAAGCACCTGTCCCGTACATCCAATACCACTCCCAAAGCCACATTGCTCCTTCCCAATCAGATGTTCTTTGTATGCCATCACCCTCTCAGTCACCAATCTTGATTTCATATCTTTATGTAATGCCTTTCAGTTTTCTGTTACATTAACTTCAGCAGGTTGTCTTAATTAAGAAATATTTTTTATCCTTGTCACAAGGATTTTAGTACATATCAGTATTAAGAATCTTTCATCAGAGCCTCCGTTTTCAGGGAAATAAAATTGATACACAAGATTTATAAGAGAATGTTATTTTCAGGACTGTATCTGTTGGAGGGAACTTGAAAAAATGGAATAAAGGAAAAATATTTTGGTTTTGTCAGGAGTTGGGGGCTGGAAATCCTCCCCTCCTCTATTACTTTCTACTGGAAGGAACAGAGGAAGGAGCCAAGTGAGGATTCTTTCTTTTAAAGCTCATTCATCTATTCCTAATGCTCATTCACTTTTGTGGGAATAGTGAACATGTGTGAAAGAAAAGGAGATATGGGTTTTATGGTATAAAAGTTCCCATATTGCATATAATCTCAGAAACATCGTGTATTCCACTTTTTCATACACCTGACCCTATGGATCACAAACAATGTATTATTGTTCAAAGAAGTTGGTCACAAATCATATTTCATTACCCTAAATTTATATCTCTTTAGACCAGAAATGTAGGAGTGTTTGCCTATGAAAACATCCTGAAAAATGTTACACACTAGCCCTGCCTAATGGGAAAAATTTATTGTTGGTATCCTGGGGATAGGGGAAAAAGAATTATGTCTATGTATCCCCTGCATTCAGAGAAGGGAGCTAAGAGGGTTGGGAGCTGGGGCTTGAAATCCTCCCTCCAGTATTCCTTTCCAAAAGAAGGTGCAGAGCAAGAAGCTAAGTGAGAAGGGTTTGTATTTTTTATTAAGCCCTAATCATCTGCTCTTGACACTACCTTCCTTATGCGGGAAATAGCGAACATGAACAAAAGAAGAAAATTCAAAGGTGTTTCTTTCTTGGAGCAAACTGAAGGAATTGAAGAAAATATACTAGGACTAAATAAATCACAATATGAAAGAAACAAAGTGATTAAGGATGACAGGAAATGAAAAGACTGTAATGTTTTGCTGAATTAGATGAAAAACCTTTAAGGAATGATGACAGTAGAAATGGTTGAGGACGTCTGTGGATAATTCCAAGATTGAATGCATATAGCAATATATATGATCACTGTTTGTGTTGAGGAGAACAAGTTTTACACATGTTAAAAACAAGTTTTACACTCGTGATGCGTAGTATCTTAACTTTGTATTGAAATGACAGGTCTTTTCTTTCATGTGTTTGTGCACACATACTCCAGCCTGAGCCAGATACCCATATACTGACTGGTTCCAAAGGAAGGATGAACCCATGGGTTTGGTGTGGGCTGACTGCCATTGCCAATTATTTGAACCCTTCTGAAGAGGATATTCTGATAGGTTTGCTATAGCATTATAACATTATTATAGCATTATTAACAATATATTATAGCATTATTGACAATATAACAGTGAAAACTAAAAGAAACTTAACGGAAGAGATACTGAGAGCAGAGAAAATGTTGAAGAGCGAGCAAAAATAAATGAAATAGAATTTGAAAGTTGCATTAAAAGATTGTACTGGCCAATCACTTTGTTCCTGGTCCTACCTCACCAATGTGGGAGATGGTAGTCAAGTATGAAAAAAGTACCCAGGACCTTTTACTATGAATTACCCAAGCTCCTGTTGCTCAAGGCTGCACTGCTTGCAGTAGCAAGAAAAAGGACTTTTAGAGGGAAAAATTCTTAAACAATAATGTATTTTCAATGATACAACTTTGTCAGTCTCTTCACTCGCAGTATGACCTCTTTATGATGGAGCCCAGTAGAATTCACACACACAAACGGAGACCACCATGGGGTTACAGTTAGGGTTACTGACAGTCATGCACACGAGCCACCTGATATCAAACCCGCATAGGTTCAAAAGCTAGGCTTTATAGCCTGTCCACAGTTCATCCAGCTGTTCATCCTGTCCTTGAGGTTGGGTGATAAAATGTACCTGGCATAGGATAGGGTTTGTGTGTAAATGCCCATACATACTTCGGAGTAAAGGCATGGACATACATGCAAAGTTGAGAGATGGCAACACGAGTGAAAACTCTTCCCCCTTAATGCACAAATAGTAATCACACACACACACATATATATATATATATATATATATATATATATATATATATATATATATATATATATATATATATATATATATATTTTTCTTTCAAACTATTCGGCATTTTCCTTGTTAGCAAGGTAGCGTTAAGAACAGCAGGTGGCTGGAAATCCTCCCCTCTCATTTTTTTTTTTTATTTTCCAAAAGAGGGAACAGAGAAGGGGGCCAGGTGAGGATATTCCCTCAAAGGTCCATTCCTCTGTTCTTAACGCTACCTCGCTATATATATATATATACACACGCATACAATGCCGTAAAATTTTCTTGTGGTGAGTGCTACACATGAGCCCTGCCTATTGGCAAAATCTTATTAGCTTTTTTCTTGGTAGGATGTCATTGATCAGGGATATATACTATCCATACTAACCATCTGGAAATGAGAAGGATTAATGATTGGTGCCCTGTAAGCCAGCAGTTGACTGGCTGTCGAGTCACTTTTTTGGTTGAGGTAGCTGTTTTTCTCCCTCATCCGTACATGGGTTTCTGATATTTAGTCCACAAACACATAACCTCTCCATTACATGCATAAAACTTGACAACACATAACTCATACTCTACATTTTTCTCTGGTGGACACTATGCTATCTTTTGGCAAAACCTCATAGTAAGTACTCGTAAGTGTTTTCATGCAGTGACGATAATTCTGTTCTTTTTATTCCAGTAAGAAGTCAGTGCTGGTCCTGCCAATAGTTCACCAGAGAGGACATTCCTGAAATTTTGCCTTCTACCAAGTTTCTGTTCAGGTTAGTCACCTGATGTCCATGAGGAATATCACTCACTGACGTATATTTTCCATTCATTTTGAAATGCACTTGATCTATGTAGTCTAACTCCTGTAAGTAATGCAAGAGCACCACCAGGCACATAAGTATATGATGCCTATGTTTTTCCCAGCACCGTAACCCTAAAGTCACCCGCTAGATTTTGGTGTAGTAAGGGAAATATCAGAGAATATAGATACGTCTATCTTCCTTTAACTTTGCAGAGGACATACTCACTAGTTATGCGAAAGGAAAGTAATAAGGATGCCTTTAATTTTTGAGGAAGGAGCCTTAAGCATTAATAATTCATTTTACTGTTTCCATAAGATCTTTCTCTTTATGGTCAATGCATGGCCCTACTAGCTAATTTGATGAAGATTCTGATGTTGAAGGTGTGACTGGATCCTTCAAACCATTTTTTTTAACCATGTGACTGCAAAAATATTAACATCTAAACTGTCATAATGTCATTGCTACAATTGGTAAGTATCTAGACTAGAGTGCTAGTTAGGACAAACAAAACTGTGTCACTTAATTTTCTTTAATTTGATAAAGGAAGTTGAGCAATTACTTAGCCGGCTGTATTTTCATTAATAACGAAAGAAAATGTTTTTAATGCATTACTGGATTGGTTAGCATGCAACAATCACCACTGGAAAGAGAAAATTAAAATGGTGAGTACTTTCATGTATCACATCCTCAGACAGAGTTGGGTTAATACAGGTATTGAGGCCCTTAAAAGCACAGAGGTGGCAGTGAGGCAGGGCTTCATAATCCCCATGGAGTGCAGTGGGCACTAATTATGTGACCTGACACCTGACCTCTCCTTACATTGTTGTGGACAGGGTTATTATGGTGAAGGTTCTGCAGATGTGGATAGGTTATGTTCGACAAATTTCTGTAATTTTTTCTTTACCCAATATTTTCTGTTTCAACACCATCCCCACTGTATGGGAACTTACTGAAAAGTTGGGGAATTCAGCTTGTCTAGAAGTGTTGGATACCCTTCTCACCAATGTATGTTACTTGATAACGTTAAAATACATTACTAAATGTCAAGTTATTGCTTTCTGAAAATAGATCATGATCACTGATTTTTCGATGTGTTAGTGTAGTTGACTTTATTTTTGAGACAGTATTCTTTTGGTTATATTAAGTTGGTTTATGTAGTTTGCAGTTACATTTCCTTTTATATTTCTATGCCCTTTTAACAGTGGTACCCCCCCCCCCCCACACACACACACTCACATCCATTGGTATTTAATGCATGTGTGATGATATTTACTGCATGATCGTGTGACGTTAAGTTTTAAACCTTTTTTTGTAAGTGACAATAAATCTCACTTCGTGTAACTGTTGAAAATCCCTAGCATTTGCAGATGATACAACAGAAGGCCATGAATCTAGTACTCGAATACGGTAGAACACTGCCACTAACTAATATGTTTTTGCAGCTACTGTTCGCTTCATCATGTCTGTAACTGTCTTTTGATGGTCCCATCTTTGATTGCCTAAAGTAGTCCCATTTGGCCACCCGGCTATCTCCAGCCATGACTAGCCAATCCCAGCCGTGCATCTCAGTCTTGACGAGGGTGATATATAATACAATGAGTACACTAGATCAAGAACGAGAGCAAAGGCCACTATAGGAAATCTGGTTGACAATGACGGTTTGCACATCTTGGCCTACAAGTGCTGCTGCTGTGGTGATGGTAACGATGGATAAGTTCTTGGTAATGGCAGCTGATGTTTCCTGGTGGAGATGGAAAGGGGACGGGTAAAATTTAGTGAAGATGAGAAAGCAGTAGTAGTAGATATAGTGGTGATGAGTAGCATGGAATAAAGTCTTGCCAAAGAGCCCCTGTCCTTTTGGCAGTCTGTGTGGTGGGCCCTAGCACTGAAAACTGATGTCTTCATGGAAAGTTTGTATATGTACACCTGATTCAGCTGTATATATGCACATGCAACGGAGATGAAGATAACTAATGAATAGATGGTGGATCTGACAGTATTAGTGAAGTTTAAGTGGATGGAACGGGTCACTGTCTGGAGCTGCTGTGGCTGAGATGATGAATTAGAAATGTGGTGGAGCTATTGTAATGGTATCAATACTGAAGATTCAGTTGAGGTTAAGATATTAGTATGATTACTGAGCGTCCCTTTAATCCAATGATAACTCATTGAACGTTAACACACAAATCAAACAAATTCTGCGGGGGAAAAATCATTTATGGTCATACAATCACTGAACACAGGAACTTGGGGATTCAAAGCAGTCGTATGACTTTAGATGAAATATTTATTTATTGAATAATTGTTCTTGTGTATTTTACATCAGAAGGAACACACGTTCTTATCGGGAGTATGAAGCGGCGGCAAGTTGCCTGCAACATTTTCTGACATAGTACAATGGGACCAATGCGGATAATGGTGACAGGATAATATATCTTAACCTATTTTGACGTAGCTTTGACCTTGAATGTAACCACTGCAGGATCAGAGTACGTTTATTGCAAATGTTTACGTTCGAATTTCAGTACTTTGGAAAAAAAAAAGCAATATCGTAAAAGACAAATTCCGATTTATTAAACTTATAAGTCTTTAGCATTCTTAAGAATTTCATTTTGCCGAAACATCTGTTAAGTTTGGGTGTAGCGACTAGAGTAACTGTCAAGACATAAATTCATGCATTACATTAAGTGCTATATTACATAACCCAAGTTAGGAGTCACCCATTGCCCACATCCTGGTCGTCGCGTACACCAGCCCCTCGCTGCTGTACTTCTTATAAGGACAACTACCTCGATATCGAAGTTACGTAATTTATAGACAAACACTGATTAGTTACGCGTATCAACTGGCATTATATACTTTCCTGTAGTTCTGTCTTAAAGTATCACAGTCACCCAAGGAAGTCAGTATGTGTCAATTTCATAAAACTAACTTATAGCACATATGCTGTCCCATAATGAGACGGTTTAGGTAGTTCTAAAGTAGAAAAGACTGATAATCATATTCTCTTGTGACAATCAGAATAAAAAGATACGAAGAGCCACGTACATGTAGCCTAACTCTTCCTAGACCTTAATCTGTAAGCCACGGTAGATTATGAAAAGAAAGTGCAAAGCATCATACAGTAATATGTGATATATTCACAATAATGTCACTAACACCTCGCACTCAATTTCTAACCTGCATGGTAAATAATCACAAAAATCGCGGAAATATGGTGTGTTGAAAAACAGTTTCTTGTGTCTGTCGGGAATTATCCGGCGTGTGTTGACCTTCAGTCACTTCTTTTCGTTGGAAAGAGGGACAAAAAGTAGCAGTCAGAAACCATTCAAAAACAGGAGATGAATCGAAGAGTAATCTCGAGAGTTGTTCCTCATTTCAGAATGAATCTAAACTAACGGCATTATATTGTTCACTTCATTCCCAGTCCATGCCTTTAACCTGGTTTGATACAGTCTCCTCATGCATCATGCCTGGCACAGGTCGAGAGCGTGTGACCCAGAATTGCTGAGCGAGAAGGTGGGTGGTAGAACCAAGAGGTAACACAGTCAGTAGATCCAAGGATACCCATACGTAATTGTGTTGCTTAACCGTCAAGTTTTACCAACGCTCATTACCTGAACCTAGTCCTTGCGGCATTTACTGACTGTAGTTGCAATGTTATATGAAAAACGTTTTCATCTTTACTACAGTACCGTTGTATCGCAACCTGAGTCCAGATTATACTCATTTTACCGAGAAGGAATCCTACATTTACGAACAGTAAAAATTGTGGGCCTCATTTCATCCAAACAATGACATTCTATATGCGAATATCTGTACGTATAATGAATATACTTTATTTGCCGTTAGATATTGCACCTACACTTCAGCTGCTTGCTAGTTGTGGGAAAGCAATGGGTAGGTTAATTGATCCGGTCATGGTAGAATGATAGATTGTCACACACAATACCTTTAAACCAATACCTTCTTGGAAACCATTTGACTTGCGGTACATTTGATTTATGTATCTCTTGATCTGATGTTGGAATGACGATGGTGTCAACGACTGAGGAAGAAATGCTTCGTTAGGCAGAGATGATGTATGATATGGATGTTGATCAAGGGTGGGATGCACGAATCAAATTGTTATGCAAGGTACTTTTTTTTTTAAGTCTTTTACTGTAAGTCTGGTACCATCTTTTTACTCCTTTGGACCTGAGCGATCGTCGTTGGCGTTATATGTACCTCGTCTTTGCTCTTTTGTGCTTACCCATGCGACGACGTTAGAGTCGGAGGATGACCCTCTCTTTCCATGCATGTCAGGACCTAGAGAAGCTTGCTTGCCTGCGCAAACTTAAGGACATATTTACTCGTTAGAAAAAAAGAAAAAGCTTTACCATCCTTTCCCCATAACTCATGCCTTTCATTATTCACTGGAGCTATTTTTCAACGAACAGTGAAAGTATGAAAAATGTTTTAAAGAAAAATTCCCATCATGCATCACTTCCCTACAACTGCACCTGGTTTTGTATGTATATTTGAAAGGCGTGCTCGGGATGAAGTGAATTGGAACGATGTGTTATACTAGGATTAACGTGCTATTGATGGACTGAACCAGGGCATGTAAAGCTGAGGACAGGGAGCTGTGTGAGAAATGCTTAGAAAAACAGATGTATGTGGCATATATATATATATATATATATATATATATATATATATATATATATATATATATATATATAATTTTTTTTTCATTATACTTTGTCGCTCTCCCGCGTTAGCGAAGTAGCGCAAGAAACAGACGAGAGAATGGCCCAACCCCACCCACATACACATGTACATACATACACGTTCACACACGCACATATACATACTTATACATCTCAGCGTATACATATATATATGTATATACACACACAGACATATACATATATACACATGTACATAATTCATACTGTCTGCCCTTATTCTTTCTTGTCGCCACCCCGCCACACATGAAATGACAAGCCCCTCCACCCGCATGTGCGCGAGGTAGGACTAGGAAAAGATAACAAAGGCCACATTCGTTCACACTCAGTCTCTAGCTTTCATGTAAATGCACCGAAACCACAGCTCCCTATCCACATCCAGGCCCCACAGAACTTTCCATGATTTACCCCAGACGTTTCACATGCCTTGTTTCAGTCCATTAACAGCACGTCGACCCCGGTATACCACATCGTTCCAATTTACTTTATTCCTTGCACGCTTCTCTCCCTCCTGTATTTTCAGGCCTCGATCGCTCAAAATCCTTTTCACTCCATCCTTCCACCTCACATTTGGTCTCCAGCTTCTTGTAATACGTATTCACCATTTCCCGCGTTAGCGAGATAGCATTAAGAGCAGAAGACTGAGCCTTAGAGGGAATGTCCTCACTTGGCCCCTTCTCTTTTCCTTCTTTTGGAAAATTGAAAAACGAGAGAGGATTTCTAGCCCCCCCCCGTACCCTCTCCCTTTTAATCGCCGTCTACGACATGCAGAGAATACGAGGGAAGTATTCTTTCTTCCCTATCCCCAGGGAAATGGCGAATAGTTTGAAAAAAAAAAAAAAAAAAAAAAAAAAAATATATATATATATATATATATATATATATATATATATATATATATATATATATATATATAATGATAATCTGGGATCTAAACAGAAGGCTTTAGGTGAATCAATTCCTTCTCACTGATAGGCACCCGTTCAGCGTGTGATGCGGGACAAGGAGCGTATACAAACTGGTTCACAACGCGGCAGCCACTAGTACTGAGCGTGACTCCGTGGTGTAAGGTTCAGTCTGTCTGCCTCACCATCACCTCTACCCACTTAGTGTTCGCGCACCATGTGAGACTCGCGACCATTCCCTCCGTGTCTGCTGCATAGTAAATAAAGTTTTTTCATTAAGCCTTTACAATATATTTCGTGGTGCGGAAGATCTCTTAAGAAATGTATGTAAAAATGGCCATAGATGGTACGGCTGGTAAAGTACAGCAGTGGCGTGAAGGATGGTAGCTGTGGCAAGGTTCGCCCTACTGTCTGCGTGACGCCACCGGCGCCTGGATAATGGTAGCCCTCCCTAGATACAAAATCTTCATCGGTCTGTAAGTAGACTTGTCGCAAGTTCATGGTATATGTGAGAATAGGCTTCGCGATGTTATTTGCGGTAACCAAGTTTAGGCTTCATATTATAGTGTTCTCTGATATATGGCATAAAACAACAAAAGTAGATATATTTCATAGGTTGATAATTATATTCTCGTGTCGAAAAGTAGAGATCAACAGTAAATTATTGAGGTTTTTCAGTATATACTGTTAACAGTTGTAAGAGACCTATAAATTGCATGTGCAGTTTTGACGAGGTGATATTCCATCGGAAAGAGTTGTGTCAATGAATATATTATTGGTATCTGCTGCATGTGGCCCATATTGACCACTAAAACCCAGTGTACCTGCATAGTGATGAATAGACGCCGTAATTCTTCGTGTAAGAGGGTATCGTAACACTACTAGTATTTTCTTGACTGCTGCACCGAAAGTAGAGTATTAGCAGTATCCGTCATCCAGGAGTGTCTCACATTGATTGAGTATTATATTACCCAGGACCCCTTTCAGAAAAGACACCTTTTCCAGGGGCTCATTCATCTACAAGGCTCCTTTACACTTAGGATGGATTCCTTCAGTGAATTTTTTATGCTGTGTTTCAGCTGGCGATGATGTAACTTCGGCAAAGGCGGCTTTTCACTTGTGGTGTTAACCTTAAGCAGTGTCCGGTAACACTAGTCTCATTATATATATATATATATATATATATATATATATATATATATATATATATATATATATAATATATATATATATATATATATATATATATATATATATATATATATATATATATATATATATCTTTTAATATACTTTGTCACTGTCTCCCGCGTTAGCGAGGTAGCGCAAGGAAACAGACGAAAGGATGGCCCAACCCACCCACATACACATTGATATGCATACACGTCCACACACGCACATATACATACCTTTATATTTCAACGTATACATATACATACATACACAGACATATGCATATATACACGTACATAATTCATACTTGCTGCCTTTATTCATTCTCGTCGCCAACCCGCCACACATGAAATGACAACCCCCTCCCCTGCACACGCGCGAGGTAGCACTAGCAAAAGACAACAAAGACCACATTCGTTCACACTTAGTCTTTAGCTGTCATGTGTAATGCACCGAAACCACAGCTCCATTTCCACATCCAGGCCCCACAAAACTTTCCATAGTTTACCCCAGACGCTTCACATGCCCTGGTTCAACCC
This sequence comes from Panulirus ornatus, assembly GCF_036320965.1. Taxonomy (NCBI): domain Eukaryota; kingdom Metazoa; phylum Arthropoda; class Malacostraca; order Decapoda; family Palinuridae; genus Panulirus; species Panulirus ornatus. Next base: position 6,873,273 of record NC_092244.1, on the reverse strand, counting down.
ATTGACAGCACGTCGACCCCGGTATACCACATCGTTCCAATTCCCTCTATTCCTTGCACGCCTTTCACCCTCTTTCATGTTCAGTCCCCAATCGCTCAAAATCTTTTTTACTCCATCCTTCCACATCTAATTTGGTCTCCCACTTCTCGTTCCCTCCGCCTCTGACACATATATCCTCACTCATCCTCTCCATGTGACCAAACCATTTTAATACACCCTCTTCTGCTCTCTCAATCACACTTTTTATTACCACACATCTCTCTTACCCTTTCATTACTTACTCTATCAAACCACCTCGCACCATATATTTTCCTCAAACATCTCATTTCTAACATATCCACTCTCCTCCGCACAACCCTATCTATAGCCCACGCCTCTCAGCCATATAACATTGTTGGAACCACTATTCCTTCAAACATACCCATGTTTGCTTTCCGAGATAATGTTCTCGCCTTCCACACATTTTTAGAAGCTCTCAGAACTTTCGCCCCCTCCCCCACCCTGTGACTAACTTCCGCTTCCATGGTTCCATCCGCAGCCAAATCCACTCCCAAATATTAAAACACTTCACTTCCTCTAGTTTTTCTCCTTTCAAACTTACCTCCCAATTGGCTTGTCCCTCAACCCTACTGTACCTAATAATCTTGCTCTTACTCACATTTACGTGGGAGAAGGGCATATAACAGGGGTAGGTAATGAGGGACAATGGGGACGTCAAAGAGATGTACATTAATTTCAGAGTTTTAGGGAGAAACTTATCAGTATGTAGGTATTTGAACATAGCACGTTCTACATGGGTTACATCATTTTGACTGGCATTTTCGTGTATTGCAGTGCCGGAAAAATTTCAAGTCCTTTCAATTAATAATGATGTGCCACAGATGCCTTAGCCAACTAATGTAGGGTGAGGAAGATATCCAAATACTGCACTGATGTATCTATGGCTCCTTCAGTATGTAAATGTCTGCCGCCTTCTGTCTGTATTATAAGATTTAGTGGTAACCGAGTCCCGGTTGCTAGATGGTTATTGAGCCAGAAACCACACTATTCATGTTGAAAAATGATAATAATGTTAATAAGAAGTGGCCCCCTGCTTGATTGTGGCCAAGTTGATGCACCAGACGAACTTTTCTCTCTCTCTCTCTCTCTCTCTCTCTCTCTCTCTCTCTCTCTCTCTCTCTCTCTGAAGTTCCTTATCTAGATTGTACTGTGCTTTGTCAACTGACGACGTTACAAGCGCACGAGCAGTGGTTTCATTTACATTCTTCTCAACTCTGTATCATAAGCAAATTTTGCATTGCATTGAAACGTTCAGTACAGGAAAAGGTGAGGGGTTTCAGGAACCCATGATTATATAGGAAAACAAGATGATGTTCAGTGACGGTAAATGACAAGCATAGGATGAGGTACATATGACCTTTAGAATACAAGATCTGCTAGAGTAAAAGAGCAGGCTGCCGAGTCGTGTGATGGGATGAGCAGAGGCGGGGGCTGCTAACCCAGCAACAGACGGGCGCTTAACAAGCACGTCGCCTGTTCCTGCTGGGAACACCCACAATAGATTACTACCAAGTTGTCTTGATATTGACAGACAAGATTCACATGAGGAGAGCATAACTGCACATCAGATGTAGGGCTTGGTCCTTGTTTACGAACAAGTTGTGGGCTGTTATTACATAAGTTTATATAATTCGTTGTTCCGACTTTGAGAAGAACTTTGGAAGATTGTACTCTTTGTATACAGGGTCGTGCCCTAAAACGGCTGGAGAAGATATTGCCATAAGATGTGTAAAGCCTACGTGGCTGACAGCCATATTCCCTCAAAATGAGACTTTGATTTCGCAGAAAGTACGTAAAACTTCTTCCACCCTTATCAGCCTGGACTTCATATATGGAATTCTCTGACTCATTTCTAGAGCATGTAACAAAATGATACTCATTAGAAGTAATGCAGTTTATCTCTTGAGACGACTGTGGGGTAGCAAGCGATTTTGGTTATATTACCAATTTCATGACCGAACCTGCCAAACGCTGCAAGTAATGCCCCTGGCCCAGACACTTACAGCGAACTACGTAGGTAACATAATTCTTACCATATGTTTGTTCAGGATGCCATTATAGGAACAGAGTACAGGCGACGTGTGCAACGACTGGTGGGGACTATTAACTCACCGTGTGCGTGAGAGACGTGAAGCGTTGTATCACTTCGTTTCTGTACACTACTCCATACACCTGTCATGTAAAATTTGAATATGTATAGGTTTGGGATTAAGAGAGGAGGACAGAGATGAATATGTAAATCCTTTGTCTGGAGGTTTATTCATGCATGAAATATAGGTTAAAGTTACATTGTTAGTATGAAAGGTGCGTCGCTTACAATTGTGAAGCTTCCTGGGCTAACTCACGGCGCCCCTTACCCTTACCCATCCTCACCCTGCCCCTTTACCCTCTGTCACGTGTTCTCTCCCTCACCAGCTCTCGCCCACCCTCTCCCTCTCCCTTCACTCGCTTTCTCCTTGTCCCTTCATGTAGCCATATTTGGTCTGCCCCTTATCCTTCCCATCCTTGCTTCCCCTCATTCTCACCCCCCCCCCCTCATGTCTACCCATACCTTTCCCATCCACCAACATGACGGGTCCTGACATAGCCTGGAGGGAGGTGGGTCTGGCTCAGGTTTGTCTGGATCGGCATAGAAAGTAAAATTTGATGCTTACCTTTCCCATAGACCTAAAACTTCAAGGTCGCTCGCTCCACGACCCGTCGTGAAATTTTGTCTGGTGCTCTCTAGAACTCCTGAATCACAATCTTTTAAACTTTGCGACTGACTTTTAGTATGCAGACTTGGAGAAACTCCGTTTCTGACTCATTCTGCAGATTTGCCAGGTTAACTCAGTCACCAAACTCTTCTGGTACCAGACCCTTCCAGACTCTCCTGGTATCTGTCAATGGTCCAGAGGCTTCCAGACTTTCCTTTAATCTTCTTCGACAAGACTCTTCCTTTCCTTGATGAGGAAATGAGGTAGTTGCGTCTTGTAGGCGTGGAGGAGAGTCCGGCCGCCCACGGGTTACCTGTAGAGGTGGCGTCATACTAGCCAGGTTCACTGGGGAGGACACTCGGAGGAGGATGCAGCGTTTGCATTGCACTAGCTCCTCAGTTGTTGCCTGGAAAACCATTATTGCGCCTCTGGCAGTTAAACAGTCTTGTGTCGTCTAACAGAACGAGTTGTCGGAGGGATGCCTCAATTGTCTCAGTGATGCCATGTACTTTTCCCTGAGGCGACGGGGTATAAAATCCGACGTCGGCTGACGGTTAAGGTTAGGCAGGCTGCTATAATCAGGGTACGAAGTTGGTGTGGGCGCCAGCTGCGAATGTTTAAGGTCTCAATATTACTTCGGATGTGAGCAATGAGTTAGAATAGCGCACGACTATTGGATGAAGTGAGTGGACAACGAGGCAGATATTAAAGACATTACATGCCTATGTGATACAACAATTCAGATATTGTGTTACGTACTGAATGATACTGGATGTGGAAAAAAAAGATTAAGTAGCAAGTCATGAACTGAGTGAAGTTGGCTAATAACAGAATATGCATAGATGCACATCTGAGTACAGTCAGTAATAACCTAACCTAACCTAACCTAACCTAACCTACAGGTGTGAGGATAGATTATACCATTTATCGTGAACAACGCCTCGGCTACAGAAAGAGAGCGTAAGACGGTGAGCCTCAGGTCCTAATATAGATGTGAACAGTAAACCGGCAATAACATAATTGCGAGTACAAGGTCTTCCTTCCCCCAAGCTTGCATCTCGCACACTCTCCACTCTCGCCACAGTTTTGTGGGTTCCATTCTTTCGGTGGTCCTCGGCAGTACAGCCATACACACCAAGGGATTGATTAATCATTTGTCGCACCCTTGACCACGTACTTAGGAGTAGTTTGCTTTAATGTTAATAGTCCTAATCGTGAAATTCTAAAGGTATCTGATATAATTGTTGTAGGGCTAATAGCAGTGTTTATAAGGTAGCCTAGACCAGAAAATACCGGGATCGAGTGCTTTTATTAATGCTTAACATAAATAGTTTTGCATAGCTGTTCCTTGCTGATGTTTTCGCAGTAACTGTCATATGGGAATATGATAAACAGAGGTATCTGCAGACGTTGTCATCTGTGAGTTACCGAGTCACGGTATGAAACGGTTTGCTCAACTTTTAAGGAAGAGTTGGAGTTCTAGCTTGCCATACTTTAGGTATGTACGTTGAACTCACGGAGCACCAACGGTACGATCCGTGGGCATGGTGGCCTTGCCTTTGAGCTATCTCTTATGCGCCAGGTCAGAAACCATTCCTTCATAACCAAGGGTCGTAGTATCATCATGCCCAAGGGTCATAGTAGCTGTTCACGGGTCGAACCGTCCTGTTTTTTATAAATAAAGTCGAGCCATGGCTCGTAACGTTCGGATTGTGTGATTTGAGTCGATCACTAAGTGTTTTAAGGTTCGAACTACCTTGTTCGGTGATCGTATCATGCAAAAGGGTCGTACCGTTGTGCTCAAGGGTCGAGTCGTCGTGCTGAAGGGTCGTAGCGTCGAGCGGGTCGAACTTCGGTGCTGAATGATCGAACTGTGTGTTCTTAAGGGTCGTACTGTCGTGCATAAGGGTCGAGTCGTCATGCTGAGGTTAGGTAACTGACTAACCATGGTTGAGGTGCGCTACTTGTTTGGACATAACGTCAGCTACAGGTGATATAACTGGATGGAGAACCAGTTAGTCACGGCTGTGTTATGTAACTCGATAGAGAATCCACCAGTCACAATTAAGATGGCGGCGGTCGTCAAGGAACCGCCCACTCATGACATAGGAACGATAATCATCAGGATAAAAGGTACGATGTTCTTTAAGAAGGCGACCAATCCCGCTTGCGGTGCGGTCCGTAAAGTGACGGAGGTCAACATTTAGTATCAGGATTTCCGATGGAAGGAAGACATTGCCCTCTCTTGTAAAGGCGTAGAGTGGAATGGTGGATCGTGGTCTTTAAAGGTTTGAGTGACAATGGCGAACCACCCGCGAAGGGGATGGGTATCGTGTGTGGGTTGCGTCTGACGTACACCCTCTAATTTAGTAATGTGCAAATTACGTGTCCCTTATCCTCAGGGGTCAAGGAAGGATGGCCTCGTAAGGTTATTCTTGTAGAGTTATGAACCATATGTCTGTGGTAGCCCTCCTGTGGGGCAGATACCATGTCCCCTGTGGCAGCCTCCCTATAAGTCCACCACCACGTTCCTTGTGGCAGTCTTCCTGTGGGTATACTGTCATGTCCCCTGTGGTAGTCTTTCGGTGGATCCGTTGCTATATCCCCTGTGGCAGCCTCCCCATGGGTCCATTACCATATTCCCTATGACAGCCTCCCCGTGGATCCACCAACATATCCTCTGTGACAGTCTCCCCTGTGGGTCCCCAGCCACATCTCCTGTGGTAGCCTGATACTCTGTGAAATATAACCAAATAGTCAACAACAAAAGGCTAGGTGGCACCCCGGGATATTACTAAGAATGTAATTAGGGAGACTGTAGCAATCACCAGGGGCTCTGCGGCTGGTGGGCGTGGCGTAGGGGGAGACAGGCGGCGCGGAAGACCTGTTTACAGACCTGGAATAAGGACACAGATACGGGATATCGGCAGGCATATTCAGGTTAGTGGAACTCGATCGAAAGTGAATACGAAGAACCCCATGATTGTCGTAATCGCCCTTAGTATAGGAGACTCTATGGGTGGTTTTCCGATTATAGTTATGTAAGGAAAGGCCGTTTTGGTGAAGGCCAAAGCTTGGGTGATACACATCTTGTCAAAATTAACACCGCCCCGATCAGATGTATTTTTCTGATCAGTCTTTTCACTTTTCCCTCTGGGGTATGGGTTCCAGGTCCGGTTGAACTGGTAGGTTCCTGTTGGTCGCCTTCCCACCTTACACTGTGATGTAGGGCGCTAGGACACTTTCCCGGCGCTGCAAGAGGCGCATCTATGTATTTGTATTGTGTGATTACTCTTTGCCTGTAACAGGGTTGTACACTCGTGTTGCCCCTTATGTATATATAGTTTTGTGTATATGTACCATGTCTTTTTACTCCTTGTACCAGTAATGTCTTGCCCATGCCGTAGTATCTGAGGTGTTAGGCATAGCGATTACACTAGGGGTAAATACCAGTGATGGTGGATGATTGGGTGTGGGGCTTGTCTTTGTTCTTATACGGGCGCAAGCAGAGGTCTTGCCACATATCATAACCCCACTGATGCAAGACAATCCAACCCTACACTTGAAAAGGACCACGAGTGTTGTATACTGTACGGTGCGATAATTTCCAAGATACAGTACGACTTTAACGACCCATGAGCACGATTGAACGATCCTTGAGATTGACGATACGACCCATAGGTTTGATGGCGTGGCCCTTGACGTGATCCGGATGGGTCTCGTCAATCGCCAAATGATAATACCCAAGGGTCGTAACCTGTTCAAGGGTCGTATGGTCTTTCTCAAGGGTCATATCGTCGTGCTCAAGGGCAGTAGCGTCGTCGTTCTCTAGGATTGCAACGTCGTGCTTAAGGGTCGTATTTCTTGCTCAAGGGTCTTATCGCCGTGCTCAAGGGTCGTATCGTCATGCACAAGGTTCATATCGCCGTGCTCAAGGGTCGTATCGTCATGCACAATGGGTTAGAGTTTCTAATTACCGCCAGAGTCAAGTGTGCCGCGTAATTATGACTTCCTGTGTGACAGGAAGTGGATGATGAACCTTCTTCTTGTTCTGATGGGTTTTGTGTCTCACTTTATGGTTGACTGTCACGGCAGGGGGGGGGGGGGGGATGGTAGAGTGGCTGTTTCAAGACTGCATCACAATTAGTGGCAGGGAAAGGATGGGCACCTTTGGAGGGAGTTCTTCGACCAAGTTAAACTCCGATTATACAGCTTCGTTTACGATTGTTTTTCACTTGCGGCGTAACCATAAACAGATGGAATCCAGTAACGCCGTTTCCCGCGTTAGCGAGGTGGCGCGAGGAAGAAAGGAAAGGCCTCATTCGCTCACATCCACTCTGCAGCGTTCATGTGTAATATATAGTCGTATTGTCATCCTCAAGGGATGAGAGAAGAAACTGGAAGACTTGTTCGGATGCAGTAAATTCTTTTCTTGTGAACAGTTGCTTGGATTATGCAAAGAATAGATCCGCCTTCGTTAGTAGCGCTGCTTTCACATCTGGGGAGGTTACAGCTTTACATATTGACTAGGGAAAGTCAGGTCCAAAGCACTTCGACTTATTGACTTTCTCAGTTTGACATTTTTTTTTTTTTCGTTTCATTACCTTTCCAAAGATATGACTTTGGTGTCTCCTCCCGAGAGGTGGCTGCTCGTGTGCCACCGCTATTAGCTAGACCGCGTCGTACAAGTCCTGCAGAAGGCGTTGGAGAGCTCTGACCCGTTGCCATCTTGAATTGCAAAGGGAAAGTGGAGAGTCAAATGAGTCAAAACAATCTCCTTTACCGGTCCACCAACTGGGGGTGCGGGGGTTCCGGCCCTGCCTTACCTCAGCGAAAATTACGGTCATGAGACTGTATTCAGTTATGAGTAAACAGACAAGTAATTAATCCAGTATTGAACTGACACAGGGGGAAGTTTAGATGTATGATGTCGGTGTATTACCGTTGGACTCACTTGTGCTCATAGATCTAACGGCAAAATTACCGCACCGAACGATAGCGGTGACAGCTTACGTTGTACATAGAATCAATAATCAAGCTTAGTTTTAAGTAGACCACTTTTAAGAAGACCACTTTTCCTGGTTATATATATATATATATATATATATATATATATATATATATATATATATATATATATATATATATATATATATATATAACGAGAGATCGGAACAGCTGGAAATTTGATATGTTGTTGTCCAAACGCCCCTCAGTCACTTTCTGCTGGATCGTCTTCCATTGGCTCGATGTTCACTTGTTAAAGAATAGTGACTCACAGACAGTGAGGCGCTCCAAGTGAAGGCAAACTCCGGTCTTTGGACGCCAGGGGAATGTACGTTTCCTATATATTAACGAAGTACCAATTATATATATATATATATATATATATATATATATATATATATATATATATATATATATATATATATATATATTGTATTAGGTGTAGTTTATGTGATGGGATATTATCAGGAGATTAGCTACAGAATACATTACGATTTGATAATGCAAGTGCAGTCACCATATCGTAACGGCCATGAAAACGCTATCGTGTAGCCTCCCACCAAAGAAAAAACTATATTAAGATTAATATGCAGAGCAGAGATTAAACATACTAAGATGACTGAATAGAAAACTAGGACAGGAGTGAGTAAAGAATGCTACTCCACGCCCTCCGACGTGTTGTGTGTTAAGTGAGAAATGTAAGACCAGCAGACAGTAAACATTGCCATCCTGCCCCTCCCATGGTGACGTGGCCAAAGGACCTCACAGAGGCGGTATGTGTGTGTATATGTATGTTTGTGTTTACTCTGAGTTTTATGGGGTGAGAATTTTACATTTGTGTTGCCCCTTCTATATGCAACGTATCTTTACTCTTATGTGCATACAGACCGACACCGACACCAGCTTAAGACGTGTACCGAATTTATCGATCAGCCCCAAAGGGGTATGAGCACCTGGGTTGACTGTGGACCGACTGCAGTGGCTAGGATTTGAACCTAAGCGGGCTTAAACCCCGGCGGTCCGTGATTGCGTCGCGGTCGGCAGTGCAAACTTTTACACCACAGGTCCATTACTATGATCTTCAGAAGCATATTCTAGTTTTGGTTTTATGTAGGATGGAAACAGCTTTCTGAACATTTCTGAATGCAATTTGATATTTGCCAGCATATATTTGGTCTGACAACAGGTTAGGGACGATTTGGAAACCGAAGTCACACATTCCTGCAGCTTATTTCCATCGAGATGATAATCATATCAAGACGTATTTTTGCTGTGATCTAATCTCATGTTTGACATTTACATAGGTTGAAATTTAACAACCATGTATCCGACAAACTTTGAAGTATGTTAAGGTTCCCTTAACGGTCCCAGAGCAGAACCCTACTGCACCCCACTGATGAGCTCAAACCACTTCGAGAAGGCTTCTCTGATGTGCGTCCTTTTAAGACTGAGCTCACTTTCTCGTAGAACTCTAAGAGGTTCGTTTCACGTGACTCCCTTCCCTAAAACTGTGCTGTCTCTCACGTAGGTAATTTTTATGTAGAAAGTCATCCATTTTTTGCATGTATCTCCTAAACCTTGCAGACCACACTCGTCAGGGAGACTGTGTGTGTGTGTGTGTGTGTGTGTGTGTGTGTGTGCCAGTTTTTTGTCTCGGGAATTACTTATCTATTTGTTTATTTATTTATTTGTAGCTGGTACAAGAGCTAGGAGTAGCCTCAACACCTCCGCTGATGGTAATTCACAGTGACCTCAAGATGAGAATGTGTCAGTCTGGGCTGCTGGCGCCGTAACCGGACCTACAGTCTATACAGACTGGTCCGGCTGGGTTACCATGCTGGATTTGTCTAGGGGCTGGACGGTACAACAGAGATATGGATCCCGTTTTCGTCTTTTTAACTGTGATGGAAAATTATTCATGATAGGGTACTTGTAAAGGACATAATGTTAGGGAAGTGTTACCTCATCGTTGGGGAAAGGAAGCCAGTGCATCGCCTCCCACTCTGCCTCTTGACAGATTTATTTGCCCTGAGTGTCAACATGAAGCTGCACTGTACACTTAGAGTGACAACTGTCCTCATTCATTATGACGGTTTTTTTTTTCTTTTAAGCTGGCGTTGACGTGACAGTAAAAACTGGGGGTAATGACCTGTCATTGACATTTCTTGGTCAGTTACGATGCAAGCTAGCTGTCTGTAGACATTTATTAACGCGAAAGGGAACAGCATTCATGCAATATGGAATTAGGGAATATTCAGCAAGCTGTTCACTATCTACATTAGGCTAAAACTTTTTGTAAGCTTCTTATGTTTGGTTACTCCAGTTAAAGAAGCGCAAAGAGTAAATAGAGAAGGTACTACAGAGAACAACAAAGATGGTACCAGAATTAAGAGTTGAGTTATAGGGAAAGCCCTGAAACAGATTTGTCAGCCGTGGAAAATAAAGGAGTGAGGGGTGAATTTATCACAACCGTTTGAGTTTTGAAAGTAGTTTGATATCATCGACAGTAGACAGTTCTTCGAAAGATGCAAGGCTAGAACATCCAGAGGCCGTATCACGACATGAAACAAGAAACTTTGTAGAAGACATGTAAAGAAGCACTTCATAATATAAGGGTAATGAATGAAGGGGAAAAATGTGTTGAAATTTTCAATGTGAAGAGTATGCATTAGTTTAAAGTTGTTTGATAGACGGGAAAATTCAAAAGATGAGGAAATGAACAGATCTTCGAAATATGCATAGGCGAAATTAATAAAAGCCTTGATAAGAATATAGATAAGAATTTGCAAGAAAGAATATAGGGAAGTACTTTTATAATGTATGAGTCGTAGATGAATGAATAAAGTTGAGTGATAACATTGTGAATGCCAACAGTATATTAGAACTGAATAAAGTTGTATGATAATAATGTTCAAGAGACTGGCCCTGCGGGATAGACCTCCCTCCTCGTAGTGTACAAATAGATATGTAGGTTATAAACACACACATTATCCTACTACCCACAACAGCAATGGCTCAAATTCAAAGACATCTTTCTTTCAGAGTAATTATTTTGACAAACATTCTTTTTCTTTCTCGAGAGTAGTCTTAAACGCCATCTTTTACATCTCCAAAGTGACTAGGACCTTGGGGTAAATGTTGCCTTTCAAGAAGTGCGTGAGGTTAGTAGTGAGTGAGGTGAGGGGATCACCTCTGGGTATATATCTGTCACTGGGAGTTGAAGCCAAGTTGAGATTTACCTCTTTACCACGACAGCAGCACACCCATGGGTATGGTAGCCTAGCCATTTGGCTTGAACCTTAAGGGTTAAGGTCAAAGTTGGTATCACCATACCCATGGATCGTATCGTCGTGCACAAAATATGCACAGTTGTGCTTAAGGGTCGTACCGTCGTGCTTAAGGTGTCAATAACCTCCAGTGATGGCACGCCCTTGTTAGTATGAGCACCACGGCTTCCACCGCGTCTTGTCGCTGTCTGTCACACCCGGACTGGGTGACCAAACTGGTCCTCGATGCTCAGCTGTTGCTACAGGGTTGACCAAGTTTTGCCTCAGGCGGATAATTGATAGTTTTATTAATATGATACGCATGGGGAGGCTCTAGGGTGATGGGGAGAGGGATTGGTGACTCATTGTGTGTGGTGGGTGAGGATGTCCACAGTCGAGGAGGGAAAGGGTATGTCCGCAGTGGGGAAGGGAGGGATGATACTCTCAGTGGGGTAATAAGGAAAGGGGATGTCTACACCGCTATGCACTGGGGAGAGAAGTGGGCTGTTTGCAGTAGTGTAGGGGAGGAGAAGGTTATATAAAACGAAGTGTATATTGTGGTGGCTGGATGGAAAAGCGTATATTGTTGTGGAGGGAAAGAAAGCTGTGTAGAATGGTGGAGGAGGCAGGAGGTGATGCTTGTGAAGGTTTGTGTGGGGGGGTAGCCGGGGTGTGGAAGGGGAGGTGGGGGCCGAGAACTGTGGTGGCTTGTGGAGTGGGTGTGAGGGTGAACCTCAGCACCAGGTTAGTCAAGGATCACAAAGCTGGGGTCCCTCAGAGAGAGAGAGAGAGAGAGAGAGAGAGAGAGAGAGAGAGAGAGAGAGAGAGAGAGAGAGAGAGAGAGTAATGAAGAGCATATTTTCGAAGAAGTTAAGAACTTAAAAAAAACGGGCTACGGAGGAGAGAGCCGACGAGGAAGATGCGGAAAACATATATTGCTTACATAAACAAACACCGACTCGTGTATCAGTAAATCAGACTGGTGAGAGAGGCTGAGTAAGAAGAGCTTGTATTTAACACCAGAAGAATATAACTGGATGGAGAAATTACCATAAAGATAGCAGCTCGAGCGTGACCTACAAGAAAAAAAAAAGTTTTTGAATTAGGCTTAAGGTAGGTAAATGAATTTGAATGGATGGGCGGGGCGGGTGTTAGGGCAGATGAGGAGCCGACAGTAACAAGGCGGAGGGAGGTGGACGTGCGTGGCCCGGTTGTGCCCCTCCCTCGGCGTCGCGGCGCCCTGGTGGGCGGCGGTGATACTTTACGAGAGTGCAGGGCACTAGCTGCTCAGGGAGGTACTAGACTCGAACACAGGCTGCTCATGTTAGAAAATTTCACTGGTGTTCGCCGCCTGCTGCGACAAATCGACTGTTTAGGGAGAATATAAAACGTATTTTTTTGTGCCTTTTCGTTGTGTTACTCTGTATATCGTGATACTGTAAAGTTACGTTTCTAACGTTATATAGCGTTGTTGGCTAGCAGCATAACCTTCTGTGTAACAGTTATATAGCCCGATATATAATGTAGTATAGCCTGTCATCTGACAAACTGTAACCTGTTGTGACTCAGTATAGCATGTTTGACAACATAGCATCTTCTCTAACAACATCGTATATTTTAGACGCCATATACTCTGTTGGCTGTATTTTCAAGCGTGTTTTTTTTTTATATAGACTTGTCGTGATTAATATTGTGATCGTTCGGCATAACCCATGACTCGTGTCAATTCCTTGAGCACTACGGTACGACCCTTGGCCTTTGACCTCAAAGTTGCAGATCAGAGGTCACGCCGTGACACCCAAGGGCACATACCGTCATAGCTCAAGGCTTGTATCGTCATGTTTAAGAGGTTAGGTGGCTTTTGTTTTAATTAAATGAGGGCATCGTTAGTGTAGTAATTGTAGACAAGCACTTCCTTAATCCGCAAAAAGATGGCATCACTGCAGACAACAGCTGCACCGCAACTGAGGAGGTTAATGAGGGAAGACGTTTCGCTGAGCCTACTCATGTCTCGTTTTCTTTTTCTTTTTCTTTTTTTTTATAACTGCAGCAAAAGGCTGAATAAATGTATCGTTCACTCCGACCCATCCTGTGGTCGCTAGTGCAGACGAGGATATAGAGTGCACAAATAGCCCGGGAACTTTTCCTTAGCGATCGAGATATATAACGAGTTACTTGGTAAGTGAACTGTAGGCAGTAGGGAAAGCTAGGGAACATCTGAAGTATGTGGTGAGAAACATTATAATTGATGAGATGCTTACAGTTAACACAGAGGGGTTGGTGTGGTAAAGTTTGCTTCTTGCCTGTTCGGTGTCAGCAGCCTTCGAGGAGCAAACTCCCATGGGTATCTGTTATAGCCTAGCTTGGTTCGAGCCACCATCCAAAGATGCCCAATAATTTTGTTTTTGGATGCGCGGTTCACCTTGCACGGTATCATCTTTGATTTATATATATATATATATATATATATATATATATATATATATATATATATATATATATATATATATATATATATATATATATGTGTGTGTGTGTGTGTGTGTAGGTGTGTTTGTGTGTGTAGAAGGCTCCAGTCATGGGCACAGGTTGTCATTGATTAGATAAAACATAAGTAGGCCATGAGAGAGAGAGAGAGAGAGAGAGAGAGAGAGAGAGAGAGAGAGAGAGAGAGAGAGAGAGAGAGAGAGAGAGAGAAGCATGAAAACGTGTTTTCAAGGACGTGAAAAACCTGCCAGTGATAAAGGCTCAAGTCATAATTAGGAGAGACTAGAGAAGATAAGAGTCCCAGGGTACAGCAGCGTAGAGAAAGAAACGTACGCACAGTTATCATGTTAAGGTAGATGGCAGATGGATTGGTAGTCATTTTTCATTCGTTTCAGTCGTAATCAAAAGCTGTTTTGGGATTGTTTTCAAATCCTTGCAGGTGGAGCCAAACTGTAACGAACTCTATCTCAGAAATCATAAACTTAGTTGGCCCTTGACGTATCATGGATGCACGTTACTCTTGACGTATCATGGATGCACGTTAGCTCTTGACGTATCATTGGATGCACGTTACTCTTGACGTATCATGGATGCACGTTAGCTCTTGACGTATCATGGATGTACGTTAGCTCTTGACGTATCATGGATGCACGTTACTCTTGACGTATCATGGATGCACGTTAGCTCATGACGTATCATGGATGCACGTTGGTTCTTGATGTATCATGGGTGCACGTTAGCTCATGACGTATCATGGATGCACGTTGGTTCTTGATGTATCATGGGTGCACGTTAGCTCATGACGTATCATGGATGCACGTTGGTTCTTGATGTATCATGGGTGCACGTTAGCTCATGACGTATCATGGATGCACGTTAGTTCTTGATGTATCATGGGTGCTTGAACCTAACAAATTAAGTAGTCTTGCTCTTGGCACAAGTACGTATATAACAGTCCGTATGTTTTTCTTGGGGAGAGTTGCCTGTTTCAAGGCTGCAAGAACTAGTTACAGTTCAGTTTGAAAGATTGTTGCCCAGTTGTTGATCTTGACTCCCGTCATCGTGTTGTTTTACGGTCTTGAGGAACTGTCGGTTTAATTGATCTCATTACTGAATTATTATAAAAGGAACGTTTCGTGAGGTAAACTATTTGTGAGGTAATGAATACCACAAGGGAATAAGATGATGAAACTTCTAAAACACTTGAGATCAATCTCAGAGAAGGCATCTGTAGAAAATGAAAACGAATGTAAATGGCTAAAAAAAAAATGTAGACTTAAAAAAGCAGGATGTCGGTGTCCCATGAAAAAAAAAAAAAAGTTGGAAACGGCGTCTCGACAGTTTCCTCATCACCCAGCAGCAGTGGCAGCTTTCTCTTTCTTCGTTTGTGGTCGAAGGCTGGTCGTCACGGCAGCCATTAGCAAGGCCAAATAAACCCTTATCCCTCGAGTGACCTTTGATTGCTCTGGTGATATGATGACCCTCCGGTAGAGGCTCATTATGCGGGCGGTCCTCCTGATGTATTTGCCAGGTCCTGAAGGCAGGCGTGTTGCCTGGCGGACCTCTTGACGCCCAGGCTCCCGCCCTCGCTTGCTTCTTTTCCTGTGTTGTAACCATGCCTCCACTTAGACGTTGAAAATATAACTTTCTTGGTGTGTTTTGTGTGGGGATATTAATGTCCTCTAGTTGTGACATTCATTTGTTACTTATCTCTGGTGTTTAGAAAACGTACATTTAACACTGACCTCATCCACAGGGGGTATTGGAATCCTTGTTCTCTGATGTATAAGACCAACGCTGTACCAGTAACCTTATGAGTCAGTCCTGTTTCCCTTATTTTTAGCGTTTACTCATTGCTCAACAACCACCCAACTCCCAGAATTTTCTTACCTTCTCAATAAGAACTACAAAGTCTTCTTTTCAGCAGCAGTGTTCCATACCCTTTCCTACTGATCGTTTCCTTCCGTTTTCCTATTGTACGAATGTTTTCTTCTAAAACCCAGAACCCCCATTGTGCTGCCTCCTCATTTAGACTTAAGAGTCTAAGCTAGTTCCAGAAGTCCTGCTTCTGCACCCTTCCAAACCTGAGAATCCCTGTTTGTGAAGTCGCTGTTCCAAGCCTCAAAACCTCTCCTCGGGAAGCCACTATTCCAAGCGAAAGAACCTCTCCTTGTGAAGCCACTATTCCAAATCCCAGAATCCCACCTTGCCAAACCATTTCTCGAGTCATTCTTCGGTGATTCATTCGTCAAAGTCCCGGAAGCCCACCTTGAGGGGACCCTTCTTTCAAACGCTAGGTATCCACCCCTCAGAGCCCCTATAAACGTTGGGTATCCACCCCTCAACGCCCCTTTAAACTCTGTGTATCCACCCCTCAGAGCCCCTTTAACCAAGTCTCAAAAACTCCACTCCCTTAGCTGGACGTTAGGGAGAATGATACAGACTCACAACATCCAAATGAAACTAATCGATCTCCAAACTGGTTATCAGACTGTCATTGGTGGAAAGACTCTGGCAAAAGTTTGTGGTATATATGTTCGTGTCTGCAAAGAAGCTTGAGTGTGTTGTGTTTACTTCCTGGTCATACGCGTCATCACAAATAAGCAAGACACCAGCACGGAAGTGTGTTTTCTTGGTTGCTACATCGCTGAATGAACCAGTCATATTTCTCGTCTTGCTAAAGGAGGGTTGTGAGTGGCTCATCCTTAGCAGCGAAAAGAAAATGTTCCTTGTATATGTCTGTTATGTTCCCAATTCGACGTTTGAAACTAAAGATTAAGTATGGTAAAAGCCTGTTGCAGAGAGTTTCTTTAATTTTCTTATTAGTCTTGTAAAAGAACAGAAAATAAAGGAATAGATTTAGAACGTACAATTCATGGGCAAGAACGAGAACAGACGGATTAATGATGTTAGATAACAGAGGAAGTATCTGGTGCATCACGGGGAGTGAGTTGCCTCCACTCGCGGAAGTGGCTGTGAGGCGGACAGCTGCTGGAGCAATCACCCTGAGCGGCCAGCGAGACACCACAAGTAACCAAAGAGAGAGAGAGAGAGAGAGAGAGAGAGAGAGAGAGAGAGAGAGAGAGAGAGAGAGAGAGGTACCTAGCCACGACAAGATTTTGCTACATGGAAGATAGAGGAACAGACTATTGAGTGTTTCGCGAACCTTCACCCTCCCAGACCAGAACACATACCTTAACAAACACCTTCCCTTTGGACGCGCAAGATCTGCACGTACCAGGCAGGAAGCACTTATACAGGCTGCACTCATATAGAACTCCAAGAGAAATCTTTGGATACAGTAACTTTAATTTCATTAACAAACTATTTGGAAACACGTTCGAACTAGGGCCGAAGCGTTTGAAATATATACTGAAACACGCCCTGTAAACCATTAGTGACGTGAGTAATAGCTGCATTAGATTTATTATCAGGTGAAAGTACGGAATACCTCGTTGATAAATTCCATTTTGGTCTGTAATGCGAGATTTCTGTGATGAATTTCAAGACATTCCTTGTGTTTAACACCTTCATTATGGGGAAGACGATTAACAAGGACATACCATCACACCCAAGGATCATACCGTCCTGCTTAAGGGCAGTAAAGTACTCAAGCGCTGTATCATCGTGCTTGAGGGCGTTTGTGTCGTGCTCAAAAGCTGTGCTGTCGTGCCAAGGGGCAATAGTGTCTTGCTGAAGGGCAACACTGTTGTCCTCAAGGGTCGTACCATCGTGCTCTGCTATTAAGGGTAATACTGTTGTCTTGAAGGGTCGCACCGTCGTGCTCTGCGATTTGAATAATATTTGGTTATGGAATATACCAAGTCTTGTGAGCCTGTCAAAGCACACCCTGGGAAACTGTACCTTATCACTATGTACTAACTAACTTTACATACATAGACTAGAGACACTCGAAAAAGAACGCATGTACATCGCACAGTTTTTCAACGATGAAATTCCTCTCTGAACAAAGTATACTAAAGTATTGAGCACATATGTTTGATATGCACCAATTTTTTAAGCTGGGCGTCACCATAGCATTAGGATTCGGTAAAGAACTCTAGTGTAAAAGCTCACAGTATTTGTTCGAAAGTGCTTCAAGGAACGTGCGTTAATTCAACAGTCTTTGCCAACTGGGAACCCAGGTATGTGTGTGTGTGTGTGTGAAGGGAAGCTGATTGTGGGAGAGGGTGTTTGTTTGGCCTGTTGATATAAGTGGAGGGTAATTTCCGCGCGTGAGTTTGTGTGGAGGGCTTTGTTTGTAGGGATGTTTGTGTGGGTGGAAACTTGTGTATGTAGTTACCTATTTGTATTGCATGGTGAGGGAGTTTTACTTTCCTGGGGCTTAATTTCTTGATCTTTCTCTACTACCATGCATCTTTTGATAGTAATGCTAACCACATTCACGATCTCATAAGCCAGTTTATTCCATACATCCAGTACCCTTACAAAAGTACTTCTTTACATCTTTTAAAGTAAGTCTCTTGTTTACTTTCATGTTATAGCCTCTGGTTGTTCTATCCCTGCGTCTCTCAAAGAGCTTTTCACTGTTTGCATGAGGTTGATTGAAAAACTTCACTCTTCTCTCTTCCGTGATGGAGAAATTTAAGGCTTCTTAGCCCTTCCCTGTAAGTTAGTTTTCTTAATTCTTGCTGCCCTGCTGTGGACCGTCTCTGCTATACCTTTATGATTCTTCTGATATGGTGGCTAAACTTGTGAAGCATATGCTATCTTTGGCCCAATGTAGAATGTAAAAAGTTTGCTGAATATTTCCTTAGTGAGTGAGTGTGTGTGTGTGTGTGTGTGTGTGTGTGTGTGTGTGGGAGGGTAGGTGGGTGGGTATGTAATTACATATTTTCACTGTACGAAGAGGGTGCCCTACGCTCGTGGGCCCCATCTCTCAAACTGCCTCTGCTCTCATACATCCCTGTAAACTTTTGTGTACGGTCTGTATTCACAGTTTCATGACTTGACTTATGTCATTTATCCCCAGCTTTGAGAGCATAGAAGTACTTCTTTCCTTCATTTCTAGCAAGTATTTTTGTTTTTTTTTGCAAGATTTCATGCTATGACTTCTGATTATTTTTTCAATCCAGTTTTCAAAGAATAGGTCACTGTCGACATAGTTTGTACTTAACTGTAAATGTGCTATTAACCGGTAGATGAGTTGACTCCCTGACAATGCATCCTGACATGGTGCTGTGGTGATGGCTTGGATACACTTGCAACTTCCACGCCTCGTTTACTTCTGAATGATAGTCATACCGAAGCCAATTTCCTCAATGTCTCTTCTTCAAATTTTGTATCTGCTTGGTCTGAACTTTCTTACCCAGGTACTTGACCATCTAAGTCCCTTTGTAAGTCGATGCAAAATTCCCTTTTTCCTCACTTCTTCCATCCGCAAGGTTATACAGATGCAGTCCTTTTAGCTAGCCATTATAACGTAGGACCCAAGGCTGTGACCCCAGCGCACACTACTGGTAACCCCATCCCACTAACTTTGACGTGGGTCCACTGTTCTTATCCGCTATGATAATCTTTCGATGTACTCTTAGGCCAGCCTGGAAATTCACCTCTCTCGCATGACACTTAGGGATTAAGTCAGAGGCTTCGCCATCGTGCACAACTCAGAGGGTTGGCACTCTAAGGGTTAGATTTATTCCCCCAATTCGTTCAATAAGAGAGTAGACTCGTCGGTCGCGACTTAAATTTGTACCCAACAGGCAGAGCTGAGGCGAGGGTGCTCCTCGCCTCCCACGTACCGCAGGCATTCGCCGGGTGTCGCTCAGTGAGAACTGACACATGATCTACCTCTTTTTCATTGGTTGATATAAAGAACACGCGATATTCCATGACGGTAGAAGATGCACAGTACGTATCCAGGTGTCATATTACCACCAGTTATCAAGCTCGAGGATTTAATTTGTTGGTTAAGGAGGCGTTAGCTGATTGGCTCCGTTCATCGGTAAGATTTGAGTCAGGTGGCGCTGTACCTATACGAACTTCAGAGGCAGGATAAACAGTGGTCAATCTGTTGAAGGTGGTGACTTGACCCTGAAGTATTAGGTGAAAAGTCAGGCTATCGTAACCAAGGTTCGTACCGTCGTACTCGGTGGGCTAATGTCCGTATACATCAAAACTCGAAGTCAGGCTCGTTTTTCTTCTCTGGTGGATCAAGCGATAATGGAGCCTGTGGGTGGCGAGGCACACCTACAAGAAAGATGTCCAGATGTTTGCTGGTCATCTTCATTTTGTTCGGTGGTGCCAACTCTCGGGTAAACCTAAATAAGTAGACGACCTTGGTCCTCCACCAACGCTGCGCAGGTCACCGAGGGAGTGATAAAAAAAAAAACAAAAAACGCAGCAGTCGCGTGAAACTTCATGTTGAGGAACTTTACAGCTGGGGTTTATGAAGTGCAGGATTCTCTGATGGCCCTGAAAACACGAAAGGCTTCGAGGCTATGATGGTACGAAAGTTCCATGAGAGTTATTGCCACAGTTTGAGTTAAGAGTTTCCTTTTCACACGTGTTGATAAGGGTACATGGTTAGTGGTAGGTGGAGGCAAGTATAGAGTTTACTGTGGGTACAGCACATCATTAGCGGAGGGTGACAGGTGAGCCCGTGTGGACCCAGGGACCCAAGACATTCCACGGTCTATATAAGGGTTCCTGGCAAGGTCATGCCTACGAAAAAGTTATACAGTACGTCAAGTAATGCAAATCAAAAAGTTTCGTAGAATCTACAGAAATCTTATTTGCCTCCAGATCTGCATGTCCTCTTAACTTCACTAACTAACCTTGTGCACGTCATACCTTCTCGAGTGTTTATCTATGCGCCAGAAGCCCAACCAAAACCGATCAGGATTTCTGTCGTTACTTCTTATACCCAAGGACCATTCTCAGGTTACACTGTTTTGAATAAACAACAGAAATAAAGTAACATCGGTTTATGATATTGTTACCAGTACATTCTTTTGGCTTGCACAGGGAGGCTGGCCAACTTAAGACCAACAGCGGATTTCGTCTCCTTCGCCACGATTGCCTTACCTTTTTTTTTTTTCCTTTTTAAGGGCCAGTCAAGGGGTTCTATGCTACCATATGTGTACCGTGTGGCATGGGTGGTAGCGGAGGTGACAGACACACGCGTCTGGGGTCGTAAAACGTTCGTAAACTTCTCCATGTACCGGTGGTAAAGTGTTTGGGTCTCCACGAGGGGTGGCACGGGTGGGCATGGACGGGGGGGGCAGGGAGAGGGAGGGAAGGGTGTGGGTGAGGCTGGCCAGGTGGCAACACTTGCGGGTGAAGGAGGGTCGTAATGTACACAAACGCCGACCTGACCACCGCCAGCGGGTTGATGTGTGTGCTTGACGACAGCTTGACGACTTGATTAGTGTCATTACCTTCCTACAAGCACATAAGACACAGGGCTGCACGTAACACTCATCATATATCAATAAACCGTTCATTAATATTAGCCGTATTAACAATACTTTTTGTTCTACCATCAAGAAGTCATTTTCAAATCTGAAACGTTTAATATCAAGAGAAAAGAGATATTATATATCAGTCGTAGGTTTATCTGAGACTTTTTTTTACCGGTTTATGAAGGATTATTTTGAATATTTGTTTTTATGCCTTACAGGTGTCATAGTTCTAGTGATAGTGCATTGATGTTTCCCCATCTTTCTCGTTAGATTCTATGATTTGTTTTGTATGTTTCAAGATATTATTACTTCATTCTGAGTACTCTTTTCCTCCTTGGTGAGACTTTTATATGGAGCACAGTGTTGTTGACACCCTACAAATTTGCTGCCTCGCGTACTGTACGTTATCTTGTATCTCTTTCTTATTGTTTCTCGTCTATATAGTTCGAGATCTTAAAATCTTCTATTGCCAATACAATTGTTCCTATTCCCTCAGTGTTGCTTGGTAAATGTTTCGGAATTCTAACTTGAATTCTGTCTGCCTCGATAGTGACCATATGATACAGCAATATTCAAGTTTGCTGTTTGTGTACGTACTGAAAATTTCAGCATCAGGTTTATGTCTTAGAGAGAGAGAGAGAGAGAGAGAGAGAGAGAGAGAGAGAGAGAGAGAGAGAGAGAGAGAGAGAGAGAGAGAGTCGGTATAAATAACGCGCTTAACCATGTTCAACAAGCAACAGACCCACCTACCTCGGACCAGTCAGCAGTGGCTTTGCTGGTCTTACCTCTCCATCCTCTCCACTTTTTTTTTTTTTTCATTTTTTCTGGGAAAGCGTTCGACGCTGTAGCTGAAGTCTCCTTTAGTATTTCCTTATAGGTATATTTCTCGTGGTGCTAATTCGTAAGACCTACAGGAAAGGTAGACACGTATAAATCTTTCCTGAATTCTAGA